>NC_030816.1:81651157-81959306 GCF_001704415.2 Capra hircus
AATGGATCTAATGTTATATCTTTATAGGAGTTTAGTTGTTTTCTTATTAAATTTCATTTTGAAGCTTTATTTTTATAATTTGGGTCTAATTATCTGGGCCAGATAATTACTTTTGAGGGCCTCTGTATGAGTCCTAGGTCCTGTTCCAGTGGTGTCTAGTGAGCCAACAAAAACTCCATGAGGTAATACTGCTTTAGAGATGAGATAAACCACACAGAGTGACTTCTCTACAATCACAAGGCCACTAAGCTAGATCTTGTGATTCCGAACTCCATACTCTTTCCATTGCCCGAGGAGGATACACTAGATGGCCTCTGAGCACACATGCCTCCTTGGACAGCTATTACTTTCTATATTACACAAGACTCGGGGGAGTTGGTATCAGAGGCCTACAGCCTGGGCAAAAGATAGGCCTGAATAATGGAGGAGGTCAAGACTCAGTGAAATCAGTAACAGATGGAGCTCACTGAATAAGTGGTTTTGGCCAGCATCTATTGATTCATTATATTTTCAAAGCATGTCATAGAATGTTCACAACAGGAATTGATTTCATGGGATCTGTAACTATTGGCATGCATGACTGAAGGTTTGTTAGAAATGGGAAACTTACTATCTAACCAAGACACACAGATGGAATAAAATGAAGAGGAAGAAGAAAACACGACTTGAGAGAGATATTGTTCCTTTCTTGGATAGGGATGAGATGCGGGTGGTAGGACTCTGGACAGGGGACAGTGTGAGGGAATATAGGAGGGCATTGTCAAATTCTCTGTAAGGGGGTCAGAAGAGACGTCAGACTCTCCCCGGGCTGAGTCCTCCTGAGAGAAAGGGCACCCCCAGGCAGAAGGCAGCATGAGTTCTGAATCGGTGACCTACTCATTAGCAGAACTGATGGTGAAATTGAAGCTCCAATATTTTGGCCACCTGATGCAAAGAACCAACTCACTGGAAAAGACCCTGATGCTGGGAAAGACTGAGGGCAGGAAGAGAAGGGGATGACAGAGGATGAGATGGTTGGCTGGCATCACTGACTCGATGGACATGAGTTTGAGCAAACTCCGGGAGATGGTGAAGGACAGGGAAGCCTGGTGTGCTGCAATCCATGGGATCACAAAGAGTCAGACACGACTGAGCGACTAAACAACTTAGGTCCCAAGAGACAGCGTTGGAGAGATGTCCAGTAGACAGCAGGTTATTAGTACTGATATCGTCTCTCCAGGGTCTCCAAGAACTCCATGTTCTTCTGGGTGGTGTCACAGAGAAAGCTGCATTCTAGCCTACCCTCTTAGAGTTTCTTTACTACCTGGTACCAGTGTCACTCTCTGGGCACCATCTGGCCTCTGTCTCTGCAATAAGCAAATATGGAGCAGAAAATAGAAAGAGAACAAGTTTTGAGTCAAGCAGAGCTAAGGTCAAAGCCCAATTTCACTATTTACTGGGTATGTGACTTAGACAAGTTTCAAGCTTCTCTGACCCTCTGTTTCCTTCATCTATGAAATCAGGATAAGATTACCTTTCTTGCTGGGCTTCCCTGTGGCTCAGCTGGTAAAGAATCTGCCTGCAATGCGGGAGACTTGGGTTGGATCCCTGGGTTGGGAAGATAGACCCCCTGGAGAAGGGAAAGGCTACCCACTCCAGTATTCTGGCCTGGAGAATTCCATGGATTGTATAGTTCATGGGGGCACAAAGAGTTGGACACGACTGAGTGACTTTCACTTTACCTTTTTTGCTGGGTTATTGTGGGGAGGCGAAATTATACATGTCAAAAGCCTGGCGTACAGTTAGTGCTCAGCTAATGGCAGCAATTATTACAGCTCAGCCAGATGCCAATGAACGCTGTGGCACTAGAGGTGAAAAGGCCATTTTTTGGCTAACCTGAAAGTCCTGGATTTTTATCTTTGGCTTCAGAATCTTTTCTTCCTTTTCTTCTCTCTCATGCAAACCTAGTAAACTCTGCAGGCAGAGACCCCTTGCCATTAAGTGGCATTGATGTTAATTCCTCTAGGATTCTCTGAGCCAAGAAAAGAGGACTTAATCCTTCACAGCCCCTTGATTTTAACTCTGGAAAAGTTGACTTGCAAGTTTGGCATTTCCATTCTGCCTGCGGTGGTTTTAGCTGACGTTTTGCTTGCCTGAGCTGAGGAAGGGCAAGTCCCTGAGAGAACACGTGTTTTTCTTCTTTTAAACAAGAATATGAAAGATTTACTTACAAGGAGGAGAGCGTGGGGGCAGCAAATGTATGAGAGAGAGCGTATCCCAGGGCGGATGCATATCTTGGGTGGATTGTAAGTAAGGGCTTTTACATTTTGAACCATTCCAACCTAAGCAGTTTCTCAAGTACTGCTGCTGCTGCTGCTAAGTCTCTTCAGTCGTGTCCAACTCTGTGCGACCCCATAGACAGAAGCCCACCAGGCTCCCCAGTCCTTGGGATTCTCCAGGCAAAAATACAGGAGTGGGTTGCCATTTCCTTCTCCAATGCATGAAAGTGAAAAGTGAAAGTGAAGTCACTCAGTTGTATCCAACTCCTAGTGACCCCATGGAGTGCAGCCCACCAGGCTCCTCCGTCCATGGGATTTTCCAGGCAAGAGTACTGGAGTGGGCTGCCATTTGCATCCAAAATTGCTTTTTCTTTCTTCAATTATGCCTTTGAAAGCATGGAAACAGAAATCAATTTAGAGAAGAATTTTCAGTCTTGCTGGTTAAATATACCACTACATAAATACTTCGTTATTCTTTGTGAAAACCCACTAGCTCTGGAATATTGGTTTTCCTATACACATGAGCGCAAAAACATAGATACAGAATTCCAAACAGGAATCAGTAAAAAATACACCAAATATCAGAATTAACAAATGGGATCCAGAAATTCAGTGTACCAGGAGTTACTTTTTAATTTGCAATTACTTGTGTGTGTGTGTTTTTTTTTCCTCATAAGCCTGTAAAACCCTGAAAGCTGTGAGGAGCATTTCACCTCAAATTGAAGTATTCTAAGATTGAACTTGCATATATTTATGGCACAGGTTGTTTCTCTTTCTACAAGAAAGTATTAGAAATGCTAGTATGTAAAACAGGTGATTTGTGGTAGTTAAGTTGCCTGCATACAGATTTCCAGCATAAACTAGTTAACAGTCACCCTCCTGGGCTTCTGTCTTCAGGCAGAATATTGTCCTCAAATATTGAATACCCAGGGGCTGTGTTTCTACCCATTGGGATAACCTGTTTTCAGGAAGCTACTCTTCCTGCCAAACGGAGAACAGCAAAACACCCTGCCATCCCAGGCCCAGAGTGAAACTCAAGACTGAGACAAGGGAGCCTTTCCAGGTAGACCCCTAACAGTAGCAAACGTTTCTATGGAGCTTCTGGAGGGAACCAAAGGCTTCTTGGTGATCAGATAAAGACCGTCACTTGACATTTGTACTCTGAGAAAGCACATTCTCCAAAACACAAAATAAAGACCAACCTGCAAAAAAGTGATGTCCCAGCACAGAACAGAAAACATCTGAGGGAACTGAACAAAACGCATACACACATACACACATGCTTTTACCTAGCCAAAGTGTCTATTTCTTAGCCATACCTGACCAAATAATGCCTTTTAGAAATAGTTCACATTTTTTAAAAAAGTGGTCAACAAATTGCGCCTTCATAAGCACAGGGTAGAATTCAATGTTCGGTACCCCTAACCTTGAAAGTAGCCAAGGGGTTTTTTTCATTCCATCTTCTTTTATCAGCTTGCGCTAAGTTCAAGAGTAATTAGGTAATGAAAAGTTTTTCATTCATTCATTTCAGAAATAACTATATTAACTCTCAGGTAAGGCAAATTTTAATACCATCCGACCCACCAGGGAAGCCCAATACAGCAGCAACTTTAGCTTATTTTCAAGTGATAAGGCTGTTTCATATTGTTATTGAGTGACACCTCATTAGCACTTGGAGAAGGCGATGACACCTCACTCCAGTCCTCTTGCCTGGAAAATCCTATGGACAGAGGCGCCTGGTAGGCTGCAGTCCATGGGGTCGCACAGAGTCCAACACGACTGAGAGACTTCACTTTCCCTTTTCACTTTCCTGCATTGTAGAAGGAAATGGCAACCCACTCCAGTGTTCTTGCCTGGAGAATCCCAGGGATGGGGGAGCCTGGTGGGCTGTGGTTATGGGGTCACACAGAGTCAGACACGACTGAAGCGACTTAGCAACAGCAGCAGCAGCATTAGCACTTGCATCCAAGGGTCATTTGCTAACAAAGCTTGCTTGAATATCAGAGCTGATCATCTTGAATTTGAAAAGTCTCAAAGTTATTAACTCTATACAAAGCACACTTATGGAAAATAGGAACCTCCTTAACTTGCATTAATGAAGTAAAACAAGTAACATTAGTAATAACAGCTAACATTTACTGAGCCCCTATTATTTACTAGGCACTGTGCTAAGTAATTGATTTACTGTTAGGGCCCAGTGCAGGCAGCCCCCAAATATGCCTCAATAGCATGTATTTGTCCCACGTGAAAGGTGCCCTCCCTGTACCAGGAGATAGAAAGACATCCTTATTAACAGAGATAGGGAATTTAAAGCTGAGAACGCCATATAAACAAACCTTGTTGCTTCTTTACTAATTTTCTACCCAAACCCAAACTTTTCTTAAATTCTTTACTAATTAAGCATCCAAACTCAACTTCTTTGTCTGGTCAGTTCCTCTCAAACTTATTGTTTCTTTGTCTAAAAATTATAAAAGCTGCCTGCTTTGGTCACTCCTGAAGTTCCATTTCTGTGAGACCTCTGTGTGTGTAAATTAACATTTGTTTCTTTTTCTCCTGTTATCAGTCTGATGTCTATTTTATTCTTAGTCTAACCACAGAACTCAAGAAGGATAAAGAAGGAAATTTCCCCTCCCCAACATTATCATCTTTCATCTTCACTAGACCTTTCTTCAGTTCAGTTCAGTTCAGTTCATTTCAGTTGCTCAGTTGGGTCCGACTCTTTGTGACCCCATGGACTACAGCACGCCAGGCCTCCCTGTCCATCACCAACTCCCGGAGTTTACTCAAACTCATGTCCATTGAGTCGGTGATGCCATCCAACCATCTCATCCCCTGTCATCCTGATGCCATCCTCTGTCATCCCCTTCTCCTTCTGCCTTCAATCTTTCACAATATCAGGGTCTTTTCCAATGAGTCAGTTCTTCGCATTAGGTGGCCAGAATACTGGAGTTTCAGCTTCAGCATCAGTCCTTCCAGTGAATATTCAGGACTGATTTCCTTTAGGATGAACTGGTTGGATCTCCTTTCAGTCCAAGGGACTCTCAAGAGTCTTCTCCAACACCATAGTTCAAAAGCATCAATTCTTCAATGCTCATCTTTCTTTATAGTCCAACTCTCACATCCATACATGACTACTGGAAAAAACATAGCTTTGACTAGATGGACCTTTGCTGACAAAGTAACGTCTCTGTTTTTTAATAAGCTGTCTAGGTTGGTCATAACTTTTCTTCCAAGGAGCAAGCGTTTTTTAATTTCATGGCTGCAGTCATCATCTGTAGTGACTTTGGAGCCCCCAAAAATAAAGTCTGTCACTGTTTCCACTGTTTCTCCATCTATTTGCCATGAAGTGATGGGACCGGATGCCATGATCTTAGTTTTCTGAATGTTGAGCTTTAAGCCAAACTTTTCACTCTCCTCTTTCACTTTCATTAAGAGGCTCTTTACTTCTTCACTTTCTGCCACAAGGGTGGTGTCATCTGCATATCTGAGGTTATTGATTTTTCTCCCGGCAGTCTTAAGTCCAGCTTCTGCTTCATCCAGCCCAGCGTTTCTCATGATGTACTCTGCATATAAGTTAAATAAGCAGGGTGACAATATACAGCCTTGACATATTCCTTTCCCGATTTGGAACCAGTCTGTTGTTCCAGGCCCAGTTCTAACTGTTGCTTCTTGACCTGCATACAGATTTCTCAGGAGGCAGGTCAGGTGGTCTGGTATTCCCATCTCTTGAAGAATTTTCCACAGTTTGTTGTGATCCACACAGTCAAAGGCTTTGGCATAGTCAATAAAGTAGAAGTAGATATTTTTCTGGAATTATCTTACTGTTTTAATGATCGAATGGATGTTGGCAATTTGATCTCTGGTTCCTCTGCCTTTTCTAAATCCATCTTGACTATCTGGAAGTTCATAGTTCACGTACTATTGAAGCCTGGCTTGGAGAATTTTGAGCATACTTTGCTGGTATGTGAGATGAGTGCAATTGTGTGGTAGTTTGAACATTCTTTGGCATTGCCTTTCTTTGGGATTGGAATGAAAACCGACCTTTTCCAGGCCTGTGGCTACTGCTGAGTTTTCCAAAATTGCTGACATATTGAGTGCAGCACTTTCACAGCATCATCTTTCAGGATTTGAAATAGCTCAACTGGAATTCCATCACCTCTGCTAGCTTTGTTCGTAGTGATGCTTCCTAAGGCCCACTTGACTTCACATTCCAGGATGTCTGGCTCTAGGTGAGTGATCACACCATCATGATTATCTGGGTCACGAAGATCTTTTTCGTATAGTTCTTCTGTGTATTTTTGCCACCTCTTCTTGATAGCTTCTGCTTCTGTTTCATCCATACCATTTCTGTTCTTTATTGAGCCCATCTTTGCATGAAATATTCCCTTGTTATCTCTAATTTTCTTGAAGGGATCTCTAGTCTTTCCCATTCTATTATTTTCCTCTATTTCTTTGCACTGATTACTGAGGAAGGCTTTCTTATCTCTTCTTGCTATTCTTTGGAACTCTGCCTTCAAATGGGTAAATCTTTCATTTTCTCCTTTGCTGTTCACTCCTCTTCTTTCCATAGCTCTTTGTAAGACCTCCTCAGACAACCATTTTGCCTTTTTGAATTCGTTTTTCTTGGGGATGGTCTTGATCACTGCCTCCTGTACAATGTCACGAACCCCCTGTCCATAGTTCTTCAGGCACTCTATCAGATCTAATCCCTTTAATCTATTTCTCACTTTCTCTGTATAATCGTGAGGGATTTGATTTAGTTCATACCTGAATGGTCTAGTGGTTTTCCCTACTTTCTTCAATTTTATTCTGAATTTGGCAATAAGGAGTTCAGGATCTGAGCCACAGTCAGCTCCTGGTCTTGTTTTGGCTGACCATATAGAGCTTTTTCATCTTTGGCTGCAAAGAATATAATCAATCTGATTTCGGTGTTGACCATCTGGTGATGTCCATGTGTAGAGTCTTCTCTCATGTTGTTGGAAGAGGGTGTTTGCTATTAACAGTGTGTTCTCTTGGCAAAACCCTGTTAGCCTTTGCCCTGCTTCATTCTGTACTCCAAGGCCAAATTTGGCTGTTATTCCAGGTATTTCTTGACTTCCTATTTTTGCATTCCAGTCTCCTATAATGAAAAGGACATCTTTTGGGGGTGTTAGTTCTAGAAGGTCTTGTAGGTCTTCATAGAACCATTCAACTTCAGCTTCTTCAGCATTACTGGTCAGAGCATAGACTTGGATTACTGTGATATGAATAGTTTACCTTGGAAATGAACAGAGATCATTCTATCATTTTTGAGACTGTATCCAAGAACTGCATTTCAAACTCTTTTGTTGACTATGATGGCTACTCCATTTCTTCTAAGGGATTCTTGCCCACAGTAGTAGATACAATGGTCACCTAAGTTAAACTCACCCATTCCAGTCCATTTTGGTTTGCTGATTTCTAGAATGTCGACGTTCATTCTTGCCTTCTCCTGTTTGACCACTTCCAATTTGCCTTGATTCATGGACTTAATATTCCAGGTTCCTATGCAATATTGCTCTTTATAGCATTGGACTTTACTTCTATCACCAGTCACATCCACAACTGGGTGTTGTTTTTGCTCTTCATTCTTCCTGGAGTTATTTCTCCACTGATCTCCAGTAGCATATTGGGCACTTACTGACCAGGGGAGTTCCTCTTTCAGTATCCTATCATTTTGCCTTTTCATACTGTTCATGGGGTTCTCAAGGCAAGAATACTGAAGTGGCTTGCCATTCCCTTCTCTAGCGGACCATGTTTTGTCAGAACTCTCCACTATGACCCATCTGTCTTGGTGTGGCCCTACATGGCATTGCTCAAAGTTTCATTGAGTTAGACAAGGCTGTTATCCATGTGATCAGATTGGTTAGTTTTCTGTGATTGTGGTTTTCAGTCTGTCTGCCCTCTGATGGAGAAGGATAAGAGGCTTATGGAAGCTTCCTGATGGGAGAGACTGACTGGGGGGGAAATTGGGTCTTTCTTAGATGACTGCTATTATCTCCATTTTTCTGTTAAGGGACAGAGTCTCGGGGAGATTAAATAACTTACCCAGAGTCACACAGCTGGTAAGAAGCAAAGTTGAGATTTTAACCCAGTCTGAGTCTAGAACCAGAACTCTGAAACTTCTAGAATCAAACAAGAGTTTTCCTTTGTCAAATCCAACTTCTTTTATTTCAACAAAACACACTGTCCAACTATTAAATTAATGTTATTAGCCTAAGTTTTTTGGTTTGGCCTTTTTGTTTTTATCTAATTTGTAAATTTATCTGTTTTATATTAGATCTTCCAGCATAAGGACTCTGTACCTAGGGTAACTTTGCTCATATTTAAGTAACATAATAAAAATATTTGTGCAGATATAGGATATCTGTAAGAACTATTTCCTCTAAGAAAGGGTCCATCCTTTGCCTGTTTTACAAACACCTCTGTACAAGAGGAACAATGGCCCCTTCACACAAACCTCATCTTCTGTCCAGTGCAAAATCTTATTCATTAAAGAATATTTGACCAGAAGCTGAAAATACATCTGCTTTCTCATTTTCATTTTCACAGAGCCTTTTCTCTTGAGAGTTTAAGGAGCCATATGGAAAATTTTCAACAAATTAAGATGTTCCATTACACTATGAATAGCCTAAGAGTTGGGAGGAGCTATTAAAATCCCATTAACAGTGGCCTGACTTTCCATAGTACTTTTCCTCTCAATATCACAAAATGCTTTTAGATAAAATGCTATCACATTTATCTTCTCATATCCTGGGGAAGTAGGCAGTGGAAAGTCTCTGTCACAACCTCACAAATTAGAGGCTGTAAATTATAGACAGGTTAAATAAAACTCACAAGAGAACGTGTGTCAAACAGTGGAGTTAACTCAGTTACCTTTAGAGTCTAATTAGATTTCATATCTCTCAGGGAACTTGTGTATTGATCCTAAGAAACCATTGGGTGCAGAGGTCCCTGCCCTCAGCGAGTCTTCTGCCCCCACAGTTAGTGAGTGGGGAGAGGTCAGAGTTGATGCACTAGGATGTGGCCAGTCTGGTTTGACCCTTAACTTTACCACTTACTAGCTTTGAGACCTTGAGAAAACTACTTAGCTTTTGTGACCTTCAGTTTTCTCATCAATCACATGAGAATAGTTATAGTCCCTACTATGTCCCTACCTTACAGTTACTAACATGAAGCCCTTTCAATAATTAAGATAGTGGGTACACACCCATGGCTGATTCATGTCAATGTATGTCAAAAACCACTACAATATTGTAAAGTAATTAGCCTCCAATTAAAATCAATTAATTAATTTTAAAAAGATAGTGTGTACAAAGGGCTTGGTGCTGGCCTCCCACCAAGGATATGCTAAAGAAATGGGGGTAGTTACCATCAGTGGTGATAACTGTGCCCATGTGTATTTCTGTTCTTCAGGGTGAGCTTCAGACATCAAGACCCCCCCCCCCAACATCTTACATGAACTCCTGCTGAGGTGGAGGGTGGAAGAACCGATATGGGGCAGAGGGACACAGTAACCCATGAGTAGAGACGAGAGCTAGTTATGAATATTACTTTAAGATGCTTTCAGATTTAGCTCAATTTGGTCTCAGCAAGGAGATACAGTCTCATATGACAAGAGGTTCAGAGGTAGAACTGCTTGGTTAATTCAGCAACTCAAAATTCTCAAGGATCCAAGTGACTTATATTTGAATATGAATTCATATCCAAATATAAATTTCATAGGTTCTGCCCTCGGGCTGGTTCCCTTTATCTTCACCAGATGATTGCCGCATCCTAAGATTACAAAGAACCGATGTGTGACAAAATTCAGAAAAGGATGAGAAGCCATCTCTTTCTATGACTATTTTTTAAGAAACAAAGAAACATTTCCCAAAAGCCTCCAGATTTTCCCCCATGTCTCACTTGCCAGAACCGGTCATAGAGTCACTCTAACCCAGTCACTGAGATCACTGCAATTCTTCCAGAGTCATCAAGATGCTGCTTCTAGGGCTGGAAATGGGAAACAAAGGACAGAGACCTGGACACATCAAAGTTCTGTTGGCAAGGAGAAAGTCGGGTCGGCAGTTGGGTAGGATACTTGCTAACAACGTCTGCACTTACTGGGTGCCTACTAAGACTTGAAGCCTAAAAATGCTTTCTTCTTGTTGTTGTTGTTCAGTGGCTCAGTTATGTCCAACTTTTTGAAACCCCATGGACTGCAGCATGCCAGGCCTCCCTGTCCTTCACTATCTCCTAGAACCTGCTCAAACTCATGTCCATTGAGTCCGTGAAGCCACCCAACCATCTCATCCTCTGTCATCCCCTTCTCCTCCTGCCTTCAATCTTTCCCAGCATCAGGGTCCTTTCAAATGAGTCGGCTCTTCACATCAGGTGGCCAGGGTATTGGTGCTGCGGCTTCAGGCCTTCCAGTGAATATTCAGGATTGATTTCCTTTAGGCTGGACTGATTTGATCTCCTTGCAATCCAAGGGACTCTCAAGAGTCTTCTTCAACACCACAGTTCAAAAGCATTAAACCTTCGGCGCTCAGCATTCTTTATGGTCCAACTCTCACATTCATACATGACAACTGGAAAAACCATAGCTTTGACTATATGGACCTTTGTTGACAAAATAATGTCTCTGCTTTTTAACATGCTGTTGGTCACAGCTTTTCTTTTAATTTCATGGCTACAGTCACCATCTGCAATGATTTTGGAGCCCAAGAAAATAAAGTCTGTCACTATTTCCATTGTTTCCCCATCTATTTGCCATGAAGTGAGGGGATCAGATACCGTGATCTTCATTTTTTGAATGCTGAGTTTTAAGCCAACTTTTTCACTCTCCTCTTTCACTTTCATCAAGAGGCTCTTTAGTTCTTTTTTGCTTTCTGCCATAAGGATGGTGTCATCTGCGTATCTGAGGTTATTGGTATTTCTCCCAGCAATCTTGATTCCAGTTTGTGCTTCATCCAGCCTGCCGTTTCACATGATGTACTCTGCATATAAGATAAATAAGAAGGATGACAATATACAGCCTTGATGTACTTCTTTCCCAGTCTGTTATTCCATGTCCAGTTCTAACTGTTGCTTCTTGACCTGCATATAGGTTTCAAAGGAGGCAGGTAAGGTGGTCTGGTATTCCCCTCTCTTTTAAGAATTTTCCACAGTTTGTTGTGCTCCACACAGTCAAAGGCTTTTTTCAATGAAGCAGAAGTAGATGTTTTTCTGGAATGCTTTCTTGAAACAAGGCCTATATATACATCACATTGTGTGAAATGGGCATGCAAATACCTAGACATTAGCACGTTGTAACTCTGCTCTATGCCTTTGAATTTCTGTAGCAAAATTTTGAAATGAGAACTCTGCCATCAGAACCTCAAAACTTCAAATGCTGTAGTCAGAACAAGAGTGCAAGGGGACAAACAGAGACATAGCCGAGAAGATAGACATACTGCTAGAGACCTGTTTTAAAGGCTCGTCCCTTGATAGACTGAAACCCAAGACCAGCAGAACTGAAAGGATCCAGAGGCAAGACCCAGGGGATCTCTTCCCCATCTCCCAACTAGACTCCTGACAAGCCTCACTTTGGCCCTCCACTGATCTGACTGTTCTTTAGTTACAACTTCCGGGAAACTATTTCAGGAAGCTAAGGCATCTCCAGAAAGAGAAGGCATCTCCAGAAAGAGGAAAACTCTCAGGGAAAGGAAATGCTGTCCTAGGTCTGATTCTTCTGAACCACAGGGACCCTGCTGGTCTCATGAGGCAAATGGATCCTGGAGAAAGCAAACTCCAATTGTCCTGCATTCGGTGGCTGCCCCTTGGAAAGTAAGGTCAAAAGTTTCGTTTTACGTCTAAGGTGCTTCTGGTCCCACATCAGAGGACTTTTATTTTGGCTAAAAGTACATTGAAATCTGAGTTAAAGAAGTTATTCAGACAATGTCATTATTAACCCCAGGGGCCGCCCAGAAACCCAAAGAGGATCTTTCCCCTTCTCCAGGGGATTTTTTGACCCAGGGATTGAACCTGGGTCTCCTACATGGCAGGCGGACTCTTTTACCATTTGAGTCACCAGGGAAACCCCCAACTAAGACACGGCACAGCCTAAATAAAAAAAAAATTTTTTTTTTTTAGAGTCCTGGCATTGAAGATTTTAGCCATGAGACCATGAATTGTCCACAAGTACATAACAGATGTGCCCTGCTCTTCAAATTTGGAGTACAAATGTAATCATGTCTCTTTTTTTTGCTTTCACTTAATCCCCAAAGACCTTCAAGCCCTTTAATCTGCCTAAAAACAAAAAACATCTGATCTGGCTACCACTGTTTCCATACACAGTATCCAAAATTGTGGTTAACTCCCCAATATCCATTCTACCCCAAAAGAATTGTCCAAACTGCTCATGGTAACCCATTTCCCCAGGCTACTACTGGGTGGTTTAGCAATAGACACGAGATAGACATATGACCCAGCCCTAACCACTGAGATGTAAGGGAAACTGGGGGCTCCAGGGAAAAAACTATTTCACAATATCCAAGGAAACATTCTATTTTCTCTCTTTCCTAGGGGCCTTCCTTGGCACCATATTCCTGAATGTTAGTCATGCCTGGTGGGGAAGACAGTGCATTCGGGAAAGAAAAACACCAGCTCAGGGTTTGTAGAGCTTTCTCTCTGAATGTGTGGAGCACTGGAGACTACAGATAGACAGGCATAATTTTTGAGTTTGCCCTTTTTCATGCAAGATTAAAGGAAGAACGGACCCTTTCCCATTATTCAATTTAACTCACTTAAATAGATAATAATATGACGAATGTCACTGTGATTTAAGCTTGAATGTGAGGAATTCAAAAGTACTTGCTTGAAAAAGTTTGTGCCACATCTTAAAAAAAAAAAAAACTTCAGGATGATCTTAATTTTTCATTCCTAGGGAAAAACAGAGCTAAATGCTTTTCATCCTGAAAAAGCCCTTTTCATAACTTCTAGGATCTTGGTTGCAAAGCAGAAATTGAACACCACCCCCAGGAAACCTTTCCAGTAATTGCATCTGTCTATCCCACGCTTTGATCTTCTCAGAGTTTATTGGTAGAGCTGGGATAGAAAGATCAGGTGCTACTGAGAGATAACGCTGGTGAGTTATACTCATGGGATTTTTTTTTTCCCCTCTGAAGCTAGACTTTGTTTCATGTGTGACCTTTGGGATGAGACATAACATCAGCTGACTGACAAGACAGTGGTCAATAGCCATATCTGATGCCAACATGTCAGTCTATGATATTTTATCAATATCATCCTCATTAGCATGGGTTGACAGGTTTAAATGAGAAAATGTATGCTGCAGTCCTTGTGGCTCAGCTGGTAAAGAATCTGCCTGCAATGTGGGAGACCTGGGTTCAATCCCTGGATCGAGAAGATCCCCTGGAGAAGGAAACAGCTACCCACTCCAGTATTCCGGCCTGGAGAATTCCATGGACTGTGTAGTCCGTGGGGTCTCAAAGAATCAGACATGACTGAGAGACTCATTTTCACTTTGTTTTCTTTCACTCTTTCTGTTAATTATAAAGTTATACATAAATATGATTCCTTGTGTGATTCATGCAATCTCTGACTTGGTACAGTAACTTAATTGTATGGTAGGTTCTTTCAGTTTCCAGTCGTGATTTATGCTTTTCCCACGTTATCAGTTTCTAGCTCTCTGAACATGGACATCGTTCCTTAAAGACAGGATGCAATCCCCGCAGGTTCTAACAGCGCACAGGTAGGAGATACTCCAGCCAGTGAGGAAATATTTATGGAAACTTGGACCTGATTCCTCCTGGCAGTAGTCAAATGAATTGAGAAGGTCTGGCTGCAGACAGCAGAGGGCAGTGGCAACGAAGC
The DNA here is from genome assembly GCF_001704415.2 of Capra hircus. Taxonomy (NCBI): domain Eukaryota; kingdom Metazoa; phylum Chordata; class Mammalia; order Artiodactyla; family Bovidae; genus Capra; species Capra hircus. The sequence continues at coordinate 81,665,290 of NC_030816.1, forward strand.
TGAGCATCTCAGCAACAGAGAACTGGTGCCAATATGCAAATGAAGCCAGGCTCCTAGCCCTAAAGCTTGGGAACAATCGAATCATTCAGGTGGTTTGACAGGATTTCCCTCAGATTTTAGCTATTGTGTGTGTCGGGGGTGGGGGGAGGGTGAGTGTGCAAGTGTGCCACATTACCCCACACAAGATCCACAATCTTGGATCTTTTATACCCAATCACCCCTACACACACACACATATCCACACCGCCATCCCATCCACATCCTAAGAGCCAGCAGTTAGAAATACCTGTAATACCATCTGTGCTTAGTCGGGTCCAACTCTTTGTGACCGTGTGAACTGTAGCCTGCCAGGCTCCTCTGTCCATGGGATTTTTCAGGCAAGAACACTGGAGTGGCTTGCCCTTTCCTCCTCCAGGAGGATCTTCCTGACCCAGGGATTGAAACTGCATCTCCTGCATTGGCAGGCAGGCAGATTCTTTATCACTGAGCCACCTGGGAAGCCCCCGAAATACCTATACCATCAGAATTACGCCCCTTCCTAGTGACAGTCAGGAAGATTAAGATAGTAATGATCATGTTAACGAAGGGAGTCCAGAGAAGTAATCTGTGAAGCACAACACGGAAACTACTTCAAGTGCCTAAAAATATTCAGTCGTTACCATAGTTACCACTTATGACCTATGTGTGGAGAGCTTGGCCACCACTTCACTCTCTAAGTCACGCACTCATGGTCTAAAGTAGCGACTTTGTGCAGCGTGGTTGCCCCACGACTCTACATGGAGCCCCAGGGTTCACTTGGGGTCCGGTGCCCTTGGCCCCCTCAGCAGGCCGCCACTGACACAATCATTCATTCAACAAGAGTTTATTGACTGCTTTCTGGGGCCCTGCACACTCCTTGTGGTCAGGGATTAAAGACACAGTCTCCTCCTTTACAAGCTCGTTTTCCAAAGAAGCATGATTAACGCATACTTGTCAGTCGTGTCCAACTCTTTGTGACCCCATGGACTGTAGCCAACCAGGCTCCTCCGTCCATGGGATTCTCCAGGCAAGAATACTGGAGTGGGTTGCCGTTTCCTATTCCAGGGGATCTTCCTGACCCAGGGATCGAACCCATGTTTCTTGAGTCTCCTGCTTTGGCAGGCGGATACTCTACCAACTGCGCCACCTGGCATGGAGACTGATAAGCAGATGAGTGCTGTCTAGCATGACAGCACTTGGACAGAGAGACAAGTCACCAAGCGCAGCCTGGGAGGGCCAGCAGCCACCTCCAGGAGTTCGTGACAGGAACAGCCCTATGGCATAGCCACAGTGGCAAACTTGCGTCAGCACGAGACTTTTTGGTTTGTTTTAAAGATGTTTTCATGTGGACCATTTTAAAAGCCTTCATTGAATTTGTTACAACGTTGCTTGTAGTTTATGTTTGGATTTTCGGCCCTGAAGCGTGTGGGGTGTTAGTTCCCCAACCAGGGGATCAGACCTGCAACCCCTCCATTGGAAGGCGAGGTCTTAACCCCTGGACCACCAGGGAAGCCTCCGCATCAGGACAAGTTTTGAAGGATGAGTGGGAGGAGCAGACAGGCAAAGAAGGGAATGGGGATGGGGTAGTGCGGGCCAGCAGAGGGATTCTAGACAGAAGGAATCGCCTGAGAGTAGTCCCAAGGGGAATGAGGACAAGCAGACCAAGAGGCAGACAGAAGGGCCCGGATCACATAGAAGGTCTTTCCACGAAGCCAAGGAGCACATGTTTCATTCTGCAGACTAAGAGGGAGTCGGGGAGGATGTTATACTGGGCAATCGATGGCTGTATCATAAATGTGGTTTCAGAATGTGGCTGTATCATAAATGTGGTTTCAGAAATATTGTCAGACCAGCATTGTAGAGAATGGATTCCAATGCAGCGAGTCTCTGGATGGAAAGAGTGGAGGGCCTCCTGCATAATCCAGGAGAAAAATGATAAGGACCTGAGAAGACAGCCATGGTAGGGGTGGAAGAGGAAGATAGGTTCCAGGCTTGTTTAGGAAGTAGAGGTGGACAAGTTTACTGACCAAATGATTATAAATAAGTCATGCGGGAGAGGCAGGGCTCAAAGATGACTCCAGGGTTCTGGCCTAGGTCACTGGGTGGAGGTGATGCCATTTCCTGTGAGTCAGTTCCATGAGGACTGTGGCTTAATTAGCACGTGGCACGGTGACTAGGATGTCGTAGGTGTTCAGTGAATATTTATGGAACGAACGATGGCATGAATGCCTGGGTGAGGAATATAAAGGAAGAACAAGAGGTTGGGGGTGGGATTGGAATGATGGTACATGTTGAGTGTGAGATGCTTATGAAATGGTCAGATAAAGATGTGCTGAAGACAGTCACACCTGTAGGTCTGGAGGTCAAAGCAGAGATCTGAGCCAAAGGTGGCTTCCCTGGTGGCTCAGATGGTAAAGAGTCTGCCTGCAATGTGGGAGACCTGGATTTGATCCCTGGGTCGGGAAGATCCCCTGGAGAAGGAAATGGCAACCCACTCCAGTATTCTCGCCTGGGCAATCCCATGGACAGAGGAGTCTGACAGGCTATACAGTCCATGGGGTCACCACAGGTATGGATGTGGGAAACATTCATGTTCAAAAGAAGGAGATGGAAGACCAAAGAAACCATGGTCAGATCCTGGGGCGCATCCACAGTTAAAGGGCCAGCAGAGGAACAGGAGCCCTCAGAAAAGGTTCAAAAGTAAAGGCAGGGGACTTCCCCAGTGATCCAATGGCTGAGACTCCGAGCTCCCAATGCAGAGAGCCTGCACTGATTCCTGGTCAGGGAATTAGATCCCATATGCTGCAACGAAGAGTTCCCATGCTGAAACTAAAGATATTTTAAAAAAATTAATAATAATGACAGAAGGGCCTTTCCTGGTGGTCCAGTGGTTAAAGCTCTGCTGTTCTACTGCAGGGGGTGCAGGTTCAATCCCTGGCTGGGGAACAGGGATCCCACACTGCACGGCCAAAAAATAAAATAATGGCAAGAAAGGAAACAATGGTGTTGCAGAGTTTCAAGACGGGTGGGGTGTCACAAGCCCCTGAAAGGCCAAGGAGAATAAAGGCTGGAATTTATGCACTGAATTTAGCAACCAAGGGAACAGAAGTCATACGGCCCTGGCTAGAAGGAACGCTGAGATCCTGCAGACCAGCCCTGGCTAGAAGGAATGCTGAGATCCTGCAGACCACTGGCGGGGCGAAATGAAACACAGCTGAAGCCGTGCGAGGGGAGGGGCTGAGAGATATCCCGGGCAGTGCTGTGCCAGAGCCAGCCCCCGGGAGGAGCAAGTGAACCAACTGTTACACTTTCAGGAATTCTAAGAGCTGGTGTTAAACATAGCCATTATTAAAAAATAAATTATTATATAAATGTGAAAATTTGAATAAATATACAAAGAACAACAGTTATAAACACCTACAACTCACTTCCTAATTATTTACTTTTTAGTGTATCCTCAGCTGTCGAGGTTGTTAACATCTGTTATCTCTCTGTGTGGCAGAAATATTCTATAACGCTGTGCTACTGGAGATCTCTTCCCATCCCCACATCCAGGGCCATCGGGGTGATGGACTGAAACTGGCCACAGTGGGAGTATTTATACCAGGTGCAAATGTTATGTGTTAAGGCTCTTGTTTAGTCCCTATGTCGAGTCTGGAGTCGGTGATGCCATCCAACCATCTCATCCTCTGTCCTCCCCTTCTCCTACCTTCAGACTTTCCCAGCATCAGGGTTTTTTCAAATGAGTCAGCTCTTCCCATAGGTGGCCAAAGTATTAGAATTTCAGCTTCAACATCAGTCCTTCCAATGAACACCCAGGACTGATTTCCCTTAGGATGGACTGGTTGGATCTCCTTGCAGACCAAGGGACTCTCAAGAGTCTTCTCCAACACCACAGTTCAAAAGCATCAATTCTTCAGTGCTCAGCCTTCTTCACAGTCCAACTCTCACATCCATACATGACTACTGAAAAAATCATAGCCTTCACTAGGCAGACCTTTGTTGCCAAAGTAATGTCTCTGCTTTTGAATATACTGTCTAGGTTGGTTATAACTGTTCTTCCAAGGAGTAAGCATCTTTTAATTTCATGGTTGCAGTCACCATCTGCAGTGATTCTGGAGCCCCCCAAAATAAAATCTGACACTGTTTCCACTGTTTCCCCATCTATTTCCCATGAAGTGATGGGACTAGATGCCAGGATCTTGGTTTTCTGAACGTTGAGCTTTAAGGCAACTTTTTCACTCTATTCTTTCACTTTTATCAAGAGGCTTTTTAGTTCCTCTTCACTTTCTGCCTTAAAGGTGGTGTCATCTGCATATCTGAGGTTATTGATATTTCTTCCAGCAATCTTGACTCCAGCTTGTGCTTCCTCCAGCCCAGTGTTTCTCATCATGTACTCTGCATATAAGTTAAATAAGCAGGGTGACAATATACAGCCTTGACGTACTCCTTTTCCTAATGGGAACCAGTCTGTTGTTTCTAACTGTTGCTTCCTGACCTGCATACAGGTTTCTCAAGAGGCAGGTCAGGTGGTCTGGTATTCCCATCTCTTGAAGAATCTTCCGCAGTTTATTGTGATCCACACAGTCAAAGGATTTGGCATGGTCAATAAAGCAGAAATAGATGTTTTTCTGGAATTCTCTTGCTTTTTCAGTGATCCAGCAGATGTTGGCAATTTGATCTCTGGTTCCTCTGTCTTTTCTAAAACCAGCTTGAACACCTGGAAGTTCACAGTTCACATATTGCTGAAGTCTGGCTTGGAGAATTTTGAGCATTACTTTACTAGCATGTGAGATGAGTGCAATTGTGCGGTAGTTTGAGCATTCTTTGGCATTGCCTTTCTTTGGGATTGGAATGGAAACTAACCTTTCCCAGTCCTGTGGCCACTGCTGAGTTTTCCAAATTTGCTGGCATATTGAGTGAAGCACTTTCACAGCATCGTCTTTTAGGATTTGAAACAGCTCAACTGGAATTCCATCACCTCCACTAGCTTTGTTCGTAGTGATGCTTCCTAAGGCCCACTTGACTTCACATTTGAGGATGTCTGGCTCTAGGTAAGTGATAGCACCATTGTGATTATCTGGGTCGTGAAGATCTTTTTTGTACAGTTCTCCTGTGTCTTCTTGCCACCTCTTCTTAATATCTTCTGCTTCTGTTATGTCCATACCATTTCTGTCATTTATTGAGCCCATCTTTGCATGAAATGTTCCCTTGGCATCTCTAATTTTCTTGAAGAAATGTCTAGTCTTTCCCATTCTGTTGTTTTCCTTTATTTCTTTGCACTGATCACTGAGGAAGGCTTTCTTATCTCTCCTTGCTATTCTTTGGAACTCTGCCTTCAAATGGGTATATCTTTCCTTTTCTCCTTTGTTTTTTGCTTCTCTTCTTTTCACATCTATTTGTAAGGCCTCCTCAGATGACCATTTTGCCTTTTTGAATTTATTTTTCTTGGGGACGGTCTTGATCCCTGTCTCCTGTACAATGTCATGAACCCCAGTCCATAGTTCATCAGGCACTCTGTCTATCAGATCTAGTCCCTTAAATCTATTTCTCACTTCCGCTGTATAGTTGTAAGGGATTTGATTTAGGTCATACCTGAATGGTCTAGTGGTTTTCCCTACTTTCTTCAATTTAAGTCTGAATTTGGCAATAAAGGAGTTCATGATCTGAGCCACAGTCAGCTCCCGGTCTTGTTTTCCTGACTGTATAGAGCTCCTCCATCTTTGGCTGCAAAGAATATAATCAATCTGATTTCGGTGTTGGCTATCTAGTGCTGTCCATGAGTACAGTCTTCTCTTGTGTTGTTGGAAGAGGGTGTTTGCTATGACCAGTGCGTTCTCTTGACAAAACCCTGTTAGCCTTTGCCCTGCTTCATTCTGTACTCTAAGGCCAAATTTGCCTGTTACTCCAGGTGTTTAACTTCCTACTTTTACATTTCAGTCCCCTATAATGAAAAGGGCATCTTTTTTGAGTGTTACTTCTAGAAGGTCTTGTAGGTCTTCATAGAACTATTCAACTTCAGCTTCTTCAGCATTACTGGTTGGGGCATAGACTTGGATTACAGTGATATAGAATGGTTTGACTTGGAAAAGTCAGTTTTCCTTCCAATTCCAAAGAAAGGCAATGCCAAAGAATGCTCAAACTACCGCACAATTGCACTCATCTCACTTGCTAGTCAAGTAATGCTCAAAATTCTCCAAACCAGGCTTCAGCAATACATGAACCGTGAACTCCCTGATGTTCAAGCTGGTTTTAGAAAAGGCAGAGGAACCAGAGATCAAATTGCCAACATCCGCTGGATCATTGAAAAAGCAAGAGAGTTCCAGAAAAACATCTATTTCTGCTTTATTGACCATGCCAAATCCTTTGACTGTGTGGATCACAATAAACTGTGGACAATTCTTCGAGAGATGGGAATACCAGACCACCTGACCTGCCTCTTGAGAAATCTGTATGCAGGTCAGGAAGCAACAGTTACAACTGGACATGGAACAACAGACTGGTTCCCAATAGGAAAAGGAGTACGTCAAGGCTGTATATTGTCACCCTGCTTATTTAACTTATATGCAGAGTACATGATGAGAAACACAGGACTGGAAGAAGCACAAGCTGGAGTCAAGATTGCCGGAAGAAATATCAATAACCTCAGACATGCAGATGACACCACCCTTATGGCAGAAAGTGAAGAGGAGCTAAAAAGCCTCTTGAAAGTGAAAGAGGAGAGCGAAAAAGTTGGCCTAAAGCTCAACATTCAGAAAACGAAGATCATGGCATCCGGTCCCATCATTTCATGGGAAATAGATGGGGAAACAGTGGAAACGGTGTCAGACTTTATTTTTGGGGGCTCCAGAATCACTGCAGATGGTGACTGCAGCCATGAAATTAAAAGACGCTTACTCCTTGGAAGAAAAGTTATGACCAACCTAGATAGCATATTCAAAAGCAGAGACATTACTTTGCCGACTAAGGTCCATCTAGTCAAGGCTATGGTTTTTCCTGTGGTCATGTATGGATGTGAGAATTGGACTGTGAAGAAGGCTGAGCACCGAAGAATTGATGCTTTTGAACTATGGTGCTGAAGAAGACTCTTGAGAGTCCCTTGGACTGCAAGGATCCAACCAACCCATTCTGAAGGAGATCAGCCCCGGGATTTCTTTGGAAGGAATGATGCTAAAGCTGAAACTCCAGTACTTTGGCCACCTCATGTGAAGAGTTGACTCATTGGAAAAGACTCTGATGCTGGGAGGGATTGGGGGCAGGAGGAGAAGGGGACGACAGAGGATGAGATGGCTGGATGGCATCACAGACTCGATGGACACGAGTCTGGGTGAACTCTGGGAGTTGGTGATGGACAGGGAGGCCTGGCGTGCTGCTATTCATGGGGTTGCAAAGACTGAGCAACTGAACTGACTTGGAAACGAACAAGATCATTCTGTTGTTTTTGAAACTGCATGCAAGTACTGCATTTCAGACTCTTTTTTTGACCTTGATGGCTACTCCATTTCTTCTAAGGAATTCCTGCCCACAGTAGTAGATGTAATAGTCATCTGAGTTAAATTCACCCATTCCAGTCCATTTTAGTTCACTGATTCCTAGAATGTCAATGTTCACTCTTGCCATCTCCTGTTTGACCACTTCCATTTGCCTTGACTCATGGACCTAACATTCCAGGTTCCTATGCAGTTATTACTCTTTACAGCATCGGACCTTGCTTCTATCACCAGTCACATCCACAACTGGGTATTGTTTTTGCTTTGGCTCCATCCCTTCATTCTTTCTGGAGTTATTTCTCCACTGATCTCCAGTAGCATGTTGGGCACCTACCGACCCGGGGAGTCCCTCTTTCAGTGTTCTATCTTTCTGCCTTTTCATACTGTTCATGGGGTTCTCAAGCCAAGAATACTGAATTGTTTTGCCATTCTCTTCTCCACTGGACCACATTCTGTCAGACCTCTCCACCATGACCTGTCTGTCTTGGGTGGCCCCACAGGCATGGCTTCGTTTCACTGAGTAAGACACGGCTGTGGTCCATGTGATCATTTTGGCTAGTTTTCTGTGATTGTGGTGTCAGTCTGTCTGCCCTCTGATGCCCTCTCTCAGCACCTACCGTCTTAGTGCGGTTTCTCTTATCTTGGATGTGGGGTATCTCTTCACGGCTGCTCCAGCAAAGCACAGCTGCTGCTCCTGACCTTGGACGTGGGGTATCTCCTCTCAGCCTCCGGCTGCTCCAGCACCACATAGCCACTGTGATCCAAGTGATCCAAGCACTGTGGTGTAGCAGAGGGGCTGACTGTGAAAGAATTAGACAAGGATCGTTCTTCGCTTCAGGGGGATGCTCAGGTCACTTTTCTAAAAAGTCCTCTCCAGGTTGATGATGTCGCTGTTAAGTTGCTCAGTCATGTCCAACTCTTTGCAACCCTTTGGACTGCAGCCCACCAGGCTCCTCTGTCCATGGGATTTCCCAAGCAAGAATACTCGGGTGGGTCGCCATTTCCTCCTCCAGGGGATCTTCCCGACCCAGGGATCAAACCCATGTGTCCTGCATTGACAGATTCTTTACTGCTGAGCCACCAGGGAAGCCCCCAGGTTGATGTCGGGGCCAGCCAGTGAGGATTCAGAGGATTTGGGGACAGGGAGGAAATAGGTGGCAGGAACAGGGACTGGGGTACCAGTGGCCTGGCCCGACACTCAGAGCTGGATTTCAGGGCAGAGGTCAACGTGGTGAACTGGTCACCACACTGCGCTCAGGTGCGGATGACCCCAGGCACTAGTCCCTAACTGGGGGGATGGGGGTTCAGTGCCTCAGGCCTGGCTGACAAAAACCTGCAGGCAGCTGGGGAAAACCAGACCACAGAGGGCAGGATTTGTCAGCCTAGCAGGGGGAAATGAGATGTATTTATTTAGGAGAGAAAAAAAAAGAGAGAGACCAATTAAAATAATTCCAAAACAATCTGATCTGATGGGTGCAATGAATCACTGGTTACACTTGGTGGTGTACTGAAAGGTGAGGGGGCGTTGGAGCTGGGGGGCACTGTCTGTAGAGAATGAACAAATAAAAGGGAAATAAGCTAATGAGCCCGCTTTTTATTATCACCGGATGTGGCAATTCTAAACCACAGCAGTGATAAAATACATCTCCTTCGGGGCAGGCTCCTCTCACTGCCACCCTCTAGCACATGTGTATTTTTGAGAACATTCTAGGTAATCAGTTGATTGTATTAGAACAGCTGACACACACGTATTTAGTTCCTTTTTGCACTGTTAGTTTCATAGAATCACCTATTTTTAGAGTACTGGGGGCATGTCTTGTTTTTCCATTCCTGTATCGAGTCCCTGAGGTGCTATCAGCTACAGTTAGAGTTTAAGAGCATCTGTAAAGATGTAATACATTCTTTGGAAGAATTGGTATACAAAACAAGAGCCTTGTATGTGCAATAAAATAAGTCAGAAGTTGGTTATGAATCACCACTTTCCTATTATTCTAGCACTGTGCCCTGTGGAGCAGAAAGGGGTTTTAAGCATCAGAACGGTTTTTTAAAAAAAAGACCTAAGCGCACAGGATGTGGAAGGTTTGGCCTAGAAGCAAGTTCTGTTGCACTTCAGTTGTGTGACCCTAGACGTATTCTACTCAATTGCCCTGAGTCTCAGTTTCCCCAACTGTAAAGACAATGGGGCTAACCACTTTCAACCAGCTTCTTCCTGGGACCAGTTCCTCAGAATCCAGGAAGAGTGGGGCATGGAGCCCAGAGCAAATGAATTTGAAGAGGCTAAATGACCTTTACACCTGGAACTTTGATTTCCACTGCAGACACCAGTGTGCTCTGACATGTTTGGGAACATCAAAGTGAAAACTGGAACTCGGAAACTGGGAAAACAGCTCGGTGAGGCAAGAAGCCAGGTCGGGGCTCTGCCAGAGTGGGGCTCACCTCGGGGAACAAAGTGAAAAGGATCTGAGGCAGCTGTGATCACGTGGTAGGTCAGCACCCCCACCCACTCCGAGCTGTGATGTCCATTCTGGAAGGAAAAGTCGGTTCCAGAGGCGGCTCTGGCAGCAGTGCCAACACCATTGCCAACTGGCAGGTCCAACGTGAACCAGAAGCCTCTTCTCTTCTCTTCTTGGCTGCATTTTTGAAGACTGGATGTTTCTGGTATAAAGGAGGATTATAAAAATCCTATGAACCCCACTGAATCACCCAAATCAAATGGAAAAGAAAACAGACAAAATGCCCCATGGCCTCTTTTCAGCTCCTTCTACACAGATTATGTGCTGCAAAGTAAACCACAGACTTTTTCTTTCCTGCCTGAAAGTGGGTGGACAGTTATTCCAGAGGGCGCTGATATCGGCACGCCGATGACGGACGATGTACGGCCACTCCTCTCGGTCCATCTGCCTTCTTTGATGCTGAGCAGGGACCGGGTCTTTAGTCACAGGGCAGGGAAGGAAGAGGGCTGGGGAGGCTGCCCAGGCTCCCAGGCCAGACCGTCCCAGCGTGAAAGAACTTTTCCACGTGCAGTTCCAATACTTTCCCGTGGAATTTAAATAAGCAAAGGGAAAGATGGAAAAGGGCCCTCTCCCCCGTCTCAAGCTCATGTGACATTGTGTCTGACTCTTTGCGACCCCATGGACCGTAGCCCGCCAGGCTTCTTTGTCCATGGAATTTTCCAGGCAAGGAGACTTGAGTGGGTTGCTATTTCCTTCTCCAGGGGATCTTCCCAACTCAGGGATCGAACCCACATCACCTGTGTCTCCTGCATTGGCAGGCAGAGTCTTTACCACTGAGCCACCTGGGAAGCCCCTTGCTCCTTCCTAAGGAGCGGTTAACAAACAGGGTGAGAAGGGAGCAGAACGAATCAGATTTGAAGAAACTAGCCTTTGAGATGGTCCTGGGGTTCCAATGGCTCACCTGGGAACAAGGCAGGCAAGGAGCCGTGAATCCAGGTCCAGGGCAGGCAGCCCCAAAAAGTGCCTCCTTGGCATATTGATTACTTAGAGTTACTTAAGACGTGGCCAACCAAGAGGGGTGCTCTGGCTGTCCTTTCCTGTCGCCCTGAAAGCAGGAAATAAATCTCTCATGCGAAAGGTGCTCTCCTTGCCTCTGGAGGTAGAGGACATCTTTGTCACCAAAGACCAGAAATCCAGCCAAGAAGCCTGTAGAAATAAGTAAATTACTTCTTTAATTTACTACCCCAAGCCCAAACTCTGTTTAGATCCCTGATGGAGCACCCCAAGCCCAAATTTCTTTCTTTCATGTCAATTACTCACAAATGTATTGTTTGTCTGAAAAGTATGAAAGCTGCACACTGCCTGCTCTGGTTACTTCTTAGGTCCCGTGTCTTGTCTTTTCTCTCCCCCACCCCGACCCCCGCCGTTTTTGGGGCTTTTTTTGCCTTGCTGCGTAGCTTGCAGGATCTTAGTTCCCTGCCCGGGGACTGAACCCAGGCCCAGCACTGAAAGCACCGAGTCTTAACCACTGGATTGCCAGGGAGTTCCCTTAGGTCTCATTTCTCTGAGACCTCCTTGTATGTGATTTAAATTATTTCCTTTTTCTCCTGTTAATCCTTCTTGTGTCAGTTTTATTATTAGTCCAGCCACAAGAATTCAAGAGGGAAGAAGGGGCATTCCTCTCCCCGACACTAGTGACTCATTTTTCCTACCTGGAGAGACACTAGGTAAGCTTCCCTCCCCTGTGGAAGCTGCCTTCTCCATGAGTCACCCCCTCTTTCTGTTCACCTGCCTGATGCCAGTGGCCCAACTCCCCGTGCCAATTAACAGCTTACATTCTCCACAGGCCTGACACTGTCTTGCTGGCAATTCCTCAAAACACCGAGGTGAGTAGTATGAAATTCTATCCTGGGAAACTTAGACTAAGAAACATGACCAAGTATCCCAATTAATTACTAGCAAATCCAGATGAGCAGATGCAAACCACCCAGCCATGCTGCTTCTTGTTCTCCAAATACAGTACCTGTGCAGCATGCCAGAATCTCGCCAGAATCTCACCAGGCAGGATTTTTACAGCAGAGGATGAAGGCAAAGTAGATGTCAAGGGTCATTAACCTCACCCTAGTCCCTTTCTAAAAACTGACACACTGACGTGTCCAGGCTGCCTTTTAAAGCTCCGTGTGTATCTGATGCAAATTTACACTTGCTTTGTGTGTCCATCTTGGGGTCTATTTTTGAGCCAGTTGCTTCACTGAATCAAGACAGTTTTAATTCTGATATCCTGGATCAAACATGGTCTGCTGTGGTATTTCCCATCCCTGGGTCCTCTTTGAATCAATTCCCTAACCATTATTTTGCTCACGCTCATTGGCTTTCAACCTTGGAATGGCCGATGGATGGCAGAGCAACACAGCCTTCACATTTAACTGAGGCGAAGAAGGCCTTTTCCTGGGTAGTACCAAGGGGAAAGCATAAATTCCAGAAGCAGGAACCAGAAAACAGACCTTCTATCGGAGCCTGCTTCTCTCCCCCAGCCATGTCCGAAAACCTTCTCTATGAATGTGTAGAGGAAGGAAGCCTTAACCACACTAAAGCTAAAAAAACATGACACTGGTTTCTGTATGTGGCTTTTGTAAATCAGTTTAATTACGTCATATTTCCACCTCAAATGTGTGATAATAAGGTCAGGGTTCCCCAGCAAAGACAGCAGAAAAACCCCCAGTGTATCACCATATGGCACTTTCCTACACAGTCTGTTTTTCCCTTTGAGCTGACAGTGAATCATCTGTTGGCATCGGTGGGGCCATCACGAGGCAGACACAAAATGTGAATAAATGTGCCTGGCGGAGCAGTGATGTTGCTGGAGTGGAGTGGCCCTGGCACCTCCTTGTGGAGGCCAAACGTGACTAAGGCTCTTTCTCTGTACTGTATGGAGTTAAATAACCATGTGTCCGAAAGTTACAACTCCTGCCTTGCAACACTAAACTGTACAACGTGCTGGCAGGGCCTAATACCTCTTGCAAAATATCATTACAGATACCAGTGCTTTCAGAGTTTGCATGGACGTGACCCAACTCAACTCAAAATAGTAACTAAGGCTGACTCTAAACCTGTGACAGAGATTCTCTGAGAGGGACCAAGAGTCAAGCTAAGAGCTAATAAGCCTTTTCGGATCTGAAGGAGACTGCCTGACTCTGACCCTGCTCTCCACAAAGGATTAGATCTGAAATCCTTAAGGGCAAGTATTTTTGCTCATATTCCTAGCCCCACCATCGCAGAAATGAACTGAGGTGCACAGCTACAATGAGGGGGAGGGGGACTTTGAGGTGTTTGTTTTTTTAATTTATCTGTTTTATCATTTGAATGTAGTTTGGTAATTTCCTGGAGGGAAAAGATCTGAGGTAGATAGTTCATAATCCACCATCAGAAGCCAAAAATTTCACATCTGTTAATCTTCCATCCTGATTCTCTTGCAAAAATACCATAATATTTATTCACAAGAGAGATCTGGAAACAAGTCAGATATTATCAAGGGAGGTCTATGGTGCCAGATGCCTTTGTACCAAGAAACTCACAAAGGGTCTTGGGCCCTCATTGTAGTCAGCTGCCAGTTACTTTAGCACATTTGCCCACTATGTTAGCAATACAAAAACCTCTGGAATTTTAGAAACAGCTCACAGGAACAATAAAGACAATATTCATGTTACATACATATTTTCTGGAAAATTTGCATGAAATAAATAGCTGATTAAGTATCTTTTCTCTAATTCAGGCACTGTTCAAGTGTGCCATGGTAAATATTTAGATTCATTATAACGCTTCATCCTAACTTAGTTTGGATTCTGACACCAGGACACTTACTGGATCCATCCAGCTTACAATGATGCCCATTTCTTGTCCCCATCTTCCAAGGGGTTGGGCTGGCCCTGTTTGTCCTGTGTCCCCTGCCTCCTGTCCACAGCAGTGTGACTAGGGGTACCCTCCCCACACAGGCTTACACACTCACAGGCCCTTCTGGAAAATGAAACAAACCTTTCCCATTAACTGTACTTAAACATGTAGAAACCTAAAGGCAGCCAGGGACCTTGTCCCATCCTAGCACTGAGGAGCAGGGGATTTTGGTCTACAAAAAAACAGAGAGAAAGCCCCGATTTCTTCCCCGATTTATTGTGTCTGGCCCCTCCCCAAGGCCCATTCCTGTCTGTGACACTCCTGAAAGCTTACATTTCTCCTGCTTGTTTAACTCTGGGGGCCTTGTGTCCCACACAACCAAAGGATGCCTACCTGGAACAAGTTCCTACCTGAGAATCGCATCTTTCCATGGGGCTTTGGGCTCCAGGCACATTTGCATCTAAAACCTTGCAGCATCTCACAGGCACTGGTACTCAGTTCCCTATGGAGAGGCTTCTGGCAACTTAGGTGTGAGGTCTGATCCTGTTCCCTCTAAGGATGTGAACTCAGCAAGTCTTTTAGCCTCAATGAATCTTAGTTTCCTCAACTGTAAAATGAGGGAAACTAATGACAGAGGATGAGATGGCTGGATGGCATCACTGACTCGATGGACAAGAGTTTGAGTGAACTTCGGGAGTTGGTGATGGACGGGGAGGCCTGGTGTGCTGCAATTCATTGGGTCACAGAGTCGGACATGACTGAGCGACTGAACTGAACTGAACTAAAGATTGATAATGTGATAAACACAAAAAACGTGAACTTTGGGGTTGTTGCTGTTGAGTTGCTAAGTCATGTCCAGCTCCTTTGCAACCCCATGGACTGTAGCCCACCAGGATCCTCCAACAATAGGATTCCCCAGGCAAGAATACTGGAGTGTGTTGCCATTTCCTTTTTAAGGGGATCTTCCCAACCCAAGGATTGAACACACATCTCCTGAACTGGCAGGTGGGATTCTTTACCACTGAGTCACCAGGGAAGACTTGAACTTTGGGGTTACTCTCAGATTAAAGTCCCAGCTCTGTCACTTCTTGGAGCCTCGGTGTCCTCATTGGATTGTTTTAAAAGTTAGAAAAAAAATTAAGGTAAATACACCTGATGCATTACAAGCCCTATGTAACAGGCATTTTTATTATTATCGCTATTCCTGTTATTAGTGCTCCTGTTCATCTTCCTCCCCAACAAATGTAAAAGTTTTCTGCAATCTACAGAAAACAATTCTCTAAAGAATGGATATATTTAGAGAATCTTTCTTGAGAAATAAAAAGCAGTTCCTGACACGCTCTCATACTCAGCCAGTGGTGTTTAGCTCTCTGGTGGTGACGGACAGGGAGGCCTGGCGTGCCACAATTCATGGGGTCGCAAAGAGTCGGACACGACTGAGCGACTGAACTGAACTGAACATAACTTCCGAGCTCTGATTGGGTGATCTAGCACGAGAACTAGAAAACGGGAAGAAAACATGCTTTCCGCTCTCAGGAAGAGGAGCTTTGGCCTGGCAATAGTGGGAATACTGCTGACTCTGGATACAACCAAGCCTGGACACCTGTCCTCGGGCCGCTTAAGTCTGAGATTTTTCTCACTAGAACCAGGATGACAATGTCATCTACTCTTGGAACCCTGGAAACATTGGAGGTAGTAGGTATGAAGTGTTGCTTCACACAAATTGTTTTTGAACCGTCCTCACTTAGAACTTAGCCGAACTTTCCTGTCTTCCACTCCCTGCAACGGAAAAAGCAAAATCATCCTGGCAGCCAGTATGGCTCTGTGTTGGGCAGGAACCCCCAAAGTGTTTTTCAGCAATTTTCCTACTGGGTCATCATTTTAGGAAAAGAGATAAACCAAACCTCCTTCCCTTAAGACGTGTTGCATTATTTGGATGTTTTAGGAACTGAAATTTGCATTCAGCGCAACTTAAAGGAAATGATTTTGACAGCTCAAATGTATCAGAAGCTCAGTTCACACCAGGATCCTGTTTTCTCTTTAATCACAAAACATTTTGAAACAAAGTTAAAGGGGTTTCATTCTAGAAAATAAATAGTAAATGGCATGCGGCAGATCAAGTTATGGTCTGGGTTGCCCACTTCCAGCCAGAGTTGACTCGCCAAAAGGCCCTGGGAAATGGCCATGCTCAGGTGAAGACTGGGGAGAATTGCTGAGCCGTGTGGCTGCACAGTGGGGACATCATGCTGGGGGCTGGGCCTGGGAGAGACGCTGCTGGAACCACAGACCATCAGATGGCAGGCAGGGTGATCAACTCACCCTGCTTGGTCCAGACCACCTCAACTTTAATGCCAGGGTCAGATAACTCCTTAGTCCTGGGTCAGCCCATCAGGTGCTGCTCTGACCTGCCCCATGTGCACCTAATCCTTAAGCGTTCCTAGACTTTCTGATCCCTGCCTAATCAACTCCATAGACTTTTTAAAATATATATTCCTTTTCTTATCTATAGAGCAGAAGACAAACATAACAGGACAGGGGGTTTGTGTTTGAGGACAACTATCAGCAAGGCTATTAACCATTGCTTATACAGCCATGACCTTGGACTGGAAGGAGACTGCCCTCAATTTTCTCTCAGTTTAGGACCTCAGAAGCAGTAAACACCATCCCTGGGGATCAGCGCTGCTCAGGGTCCAGCTTTATGGCTGTGTTTGCTTTCTTCCTTTTAGATAACTTTGTTAAAAGAATATCGGGCCTCCCAAGTAAAGAACCTGCCTGCCAATGCAGGAGACGTAAGAGACGTGGGCTCAGTCCCTGGGTCAGGAAGATTCCCTGGAGGAGGGCACAGCAACCCACTCCTGTATTCTTGCCTGGCGGATCCCATGGACAGAGGAGCCTGGTGGGCTACAGTCCATAGGGTCGCAAAGAGTCAGACACGACTGAAATGACTTAGCATGCATGCATGTGTTAAAAGATTATTGCTTGGCAGCATTGACATTAGCGCTAACTTCCTCTTCAGACTCTTTCTTTGGTGGTGTGTGGAGCAGAGGAGGAAGGACGTTTCCTCTTTCCAGCCAGAGGAAGCATATTTGCAAAGAAAATGAACCCCCAAAGGAAATTCCTCTTGCCTGGTACTTTTTTTTTTTTAAGCAAAATTTGCTAGGGAGGGGTGATTCATCACGATTGTCAAAGTATTGATAATACATGCATATTGTCACTAACTAGAAAAATAGAGGGGAATTTAAAAAAAAAAAAACCACAGTCACACACAATCCCAGAAAGCTACCTTTGAAAACACACTGAACACAAACAGTGGGCATCTTCAATTAGCAGGGCTTGTTCGGACGGGTCACACTGTCACTCAGCAGAGCCACCCGCTCTCAGAACACTCTCCACCCCACTGCTTTTACACAGTAGCAGCAATGGCAAGCCCATTTCCCTCATGACTAAATGACAGTACACTGTCTTCCTCCTCCAGGATACTGAATCTGTGAGAGCCTTGAGTCAACCAACCCATCCACCAATAAACACCTGTAAAGTTTCTACCACGGTGCAGGTACCCTGGGAACAAGGCCAGGGAGGACCCCACCTTCACGGACAAAAATGCACTCAGCAGGTGTAATGGGTTACACCGCCTGGCAGAGAGCGTGCTGGGTGAGTGGCTCGCCAGGGGACCTATGCTTGTCTGAGAGGCAGGGAAAGCCTCCTAAGGAAGTTATGTGCATCCATGCTGTCACTTCAGCCGTGTCCGACTCTTTGCGACCCCATGGACTGTAGCCCGCCAGGCTCCTCCGTCCATGGGATTCTCCAGGCAAGAATACTGGAGTGGGGAGGATGTGATACCTAAGCCAAAGCCTGCTGATGGCTACAAGTGAGGCAGGTGGAGACACAGGAAGGAAGCAGAAGCAGCGTCCCGGGGGAAGGCGTGGAGGTGGGAGCATCCTCTTTGAAGGGCAGCAGAGAGAGGGTCAGGTGATGAAAATAGCCGGGGTCAGGGAGGGCGAGGCAGGAGCCAAGGATGCTGGGGAAGGGTGCAGGGCACAGAAAGGGCATGGTCTGGAGGTCCCTGTTCTGGTCTGTGGGCTACCACCAAAAGCCATGAGAAGCTGCCCCAGGGGGGTCCACAGGCGCAGGACAAGACCCCTGCCATGAGCTGGGAGGGCGGCAGAGAGCAGGTTGGGGGGCGGTGGGGGAGGGCGCTTCAGAAGGGAGGAATTGGAGGGGAGAGACGTCTGGAGAGGGAGATGGGAACATGGGTGTGTTTGCAAGGATCTAGGTGACAGGACCAGTGGAACTTGGTGACTGAATGAATGGTGGTGAGGGCCCCAGAGTGGTTGCAGAAGGAGGAGTCTGAAAGCTGGAAGGATGACCCCCAGGGCAGGGCCAGCTTCTAGGCATGGGGTCTGTGCAGTGGCACACGCATGTGCTCGGAAAGGTCCAGGGCTTGGTTGAAGGCTCTGCTGTCACTGTCTTGAAATATTTTACAATTTTTTACCATGGGCCCCTGCCTTTCCATCTTGCAAACTGCGTGAAAGTCACTCAGTCCTGTCTGACTTTTTGAGACCCTGTGGACTATAAAGTCCATGGAATTCTCCAGGCCAGAATACTGGAGTGGGTAGCCTTTCCCTTCTCCAGGGGATCTTCCCAACCCAGGGATGCAACCCAGGTCTCCCGCATGGCAGGCCAATTCTTTACCAGCTGAGCCACAAGGGAAGCCCAAATTACATCCCCAGTAACATGCAACTGTCTGCTGCATTTTTATGCAGAAACTTTGCTCATGGACTCTATCCAGGGCCTTGTGATCCTTGATTTACCCTGTCAGGCAGGATGCGAGTCTAAAGAAGGCTGAGTGGGCTCTGGTAAATACAGTTTGTGTCTGTGAGTGCATCAAGGAAGGTCTGTGATTAAAGTTCCCGAGAACAAGAAGAAGACATAAGATTTACGGTGTACAAGCCTTGGAGGCAGTCAGTAGGTTGAGGGCATCTTAATAACATTAGCTCTAAGTTTGTTACTTGAGTAAAACAGGAATTTCCCTCACCCAAGTTTCGTTTAGTTTAGTAATTGGGTATCCCAGGTGGCGCTAGTGGTAAAGAACCCACCTGCCAATGTAAGTTAAACCTAAGAGATGTGGGTTTGATCCCTGGATGAGAAGATTCCCTGGAGGAGGGCATGGAAACCCACTACAGTATTCTTGCTGGAGAATCCCATGGACACAGGAGCCTGGCGGGCTACAGTCCATAGGGTTGCACAGAGCCGGACATGACTGAAGTAACTTAGCACAGCACACAAATGGGCATATCATTTGGCAGAAAAATATATTTTTTTTAATCAGTGCTTTATTATTTTATTTGGCTAAAAAATCTCAGGTTACACAAAATTTTCACTTGAAAGTAAATTATTATTGTAAGGATTTAAAAGAAAATTTGTGAAAACTCCTATGTTTGAACTTCAGGAAAAAGAAAAAGACTGTCCTTTACAAAAGCTAAGGTATAACAACGCCTGTAACTGATTATTCAAGGAACCATCAGCAGACAGAATTGTTATGCGGGTTTGTAGGCTCAGGACAAAATAATAATTATTACTTTCACTATTAAATCAGAAAATAAACTATTAAGAATAACTGAGCTGCAGATCACCGTTATGAGTTTCTTATATTCACTTACAGCAGCAAGCTTCTATAAAATACTAATATTATAGAAAATATAGGGAAAATATGGCAAGCCCCTCCAAATGTTTACAAGGCTACATCTATTGAAACCAACTTAGTTATGTGCTTAAAAGGAAGGGCTTGGAAGTCATATTGTTGTTGTTGTGTTCAGTCGCTCAGCTGTGTCCGACCCTTTGTGACCCTATGGATCGTAGCCCATCAGACAGTTTCAGTTTAAACCTCAGATCTGTCTTGGGCAAGCTGTTTAACCTGCTGGAGCCTCAGTTTCCCCAGATGTAAATGAAGCTAATCCCTACTTGCTGTTTGTAATTTACATGTTGTAATAATTCAACAACATGTATTTTTGTAAGCAGCTGCTAACAGAGGATTATCTGTGTGAGTCTTCATGTATTTCCTTAAAAACAGCTTTTATTCTTCTGATAAGTCACTCAAGTAACTCTGAGGACTGGGGGCTAAGAAGAGTTGGCTACACTGCCCTGCCTATGACCAAGATTAAAAGAAAGTGAAAGTGAAGTCGTTCAGTCATGTCTGACTCTTTGCGACCCCGTGTACTGTAGCCTGCCAGGCTCCTCCATCCATGGAATTTTCCAGGCAAGAGTACTGGAGTGGGTTGCCATTCCCTTCTCCAGGAGATCTTCCCAACCCAGGGATTGAACCTGGGTCTACTGCATTGCAGGCAGATGTTTGAAGTTTAGAGAGGGACGGAGGTGGGGTAAGTGGGGAAGAGAGAGGAGTCAGTGAGCTGGGTCACTCTGAGGGGTTCACATGGAGGAAGCAGCCCAGGACGCATCCAGAGAAGCAGACTGCCCGTGGGTCTCTAGGGACCACTCTTTGATGTCAGCCAGTATTTCCCTAAGTGTACCCCCACAGATAAAGTGATACTATTGGTGTACGCTGCTCAGTTATATCCAACTCCTTGTGACCCATGAACAGTAGCCCACCAGGCTCCTCTGTCAACAGGATTCTGTAGGCAAGAATGTTGGAATGGGTTGCCATTCCCTTCTCCAGGGGATCTTCCAGGTCGGGGGGATCAAACTCCTGTCTCTTGCATTTCCTGGTGGATTCTTTACCCCTGGGCCACCTGGGAAGCCCAGTTCAGCATCTGTATTGGTGCCTTGGAGTTTCTGCAGCACGGGATCACAAACTACAGGCTTTACAGCAGCAGCAATGTATTCTTGCGTGGTTCTGGAGGCCGGAAGGCTGAAGCCGGGGTAGCGGCAGAGTTGGGCCTCTCTAGAGGCCCATGTTGCTCTCCCAGCCTCTGGTGCTTCTTGCCCTTTAGATACACCCCTCCCATCCCGGCCTTCCTTGTCACACAGTCTTTCCTGGGGTGGGCCTTTCTCTCCATGTCTTCGTGTAGCACCTTGGACATTTTTAAAACTCAGGACCCAGAGCGGCCTTTCCCTGGCCCCGTTCTTTCTCCCTCCAGGCCAGGCCAATGTCCTGAGGCTTGGGCCCGCTCCCCTCTGAGTCTGCACTCGGGGGTCGATGCCGTGTCTCCTCCGGAAGTAGGGGCTCCCAAGGCAGGCTCAAGAGTGGTTAGGAGCCGAGGAGGTGCTGATGGACCCAGCTGTCGGGATCACACTCATGTTTCACCCCCCAGTTCGGAGGTCTATTAATTAGAATTAGAAAATGGACTCTCCAGATGTAGTGTCTTTCCCAAAGTCACACGGTTGGGCAGTGGTAAATAAAGTTGGAATCCAGGTCCAAGCAATACAAAAGCAATCTGGCTTCAAGCCACATCCACTGCCCTGTACCAGCACCTGGGAGGAACCAGCGGGGTGGGAGTGTGTGAAGGAAGGTTACACAGTTCAAAATAACCTGGAGTTAAAACTCCCCTCCAGGTGCTCCCCACCATTCTATGCAAAACAAAGAACTCTCTCACCCAAAGAAAAAAAAAATGGACTTTAAGGTTGATTATGCTAGCTCCCAGCCTCTGGCCAGATCTCCAGAATTCCTTGCCCCTCCCATTTAAGAGATAACCAGAACAACCTTGGAGAAGAACAGGCCCCCTAAGACAGTAGATTTCCACATATATGCCTATATATACTTACTCTTGGGTAAGTGCAGCAGCTCACTGATCTGACTGCTACCCCTTCTCACCTCAGTAAAGGTGATCTGTTCCTGTAAAGTGCTGGTCTCGTTCTTTTTCCGAACCTCGCCTTCTCTAACTCCCTTACCCTACAGTGTGGAGGTGGTCAGATGGGCATCCTGTGGGGCAGGAACACCACCTGTCTGGCCTGAATAGGCAGGTTCCTAAAGGGAAGGGAGGGAAGGAGGCTGGGTGGATGGGTCAGAGGAGAATGGTGGGGGGATTCCACATCACACCTGGAGTCTCTAGAACAAAAGAGCCCTTATAAGGGAATTTGCAGGGAGGCTTCTCCCCAACTGTCGTGGGACAGGACATAGAAAACATATAAAGAAAAATGGGCATTAATCAAGTTGCAGATTAGGGATGATTACTGTAATTTTCTCAGCCTTTTGCAAGGACATGGCAAGAGTTGAAAGATATGTTCTAGTCCCACCTCTGGTCCTTATATCAGGAAAATCCCTTCTGTTTGCTGATTTTGTGGGGGAGACCTACCAGGATAGTGTTTGGGGGAGCATTATTACAGAGCCTGGAGCCTTGGAACAACTCTCTGATTGGCTGTGCCTGGCCCTTGTCCTGCGATTGCTTTAGAATTCGTGAGACAAACAGGCAAAAGGTAATTTAAACAGTATTAGAAAAGACAATTTAATTAGATTAGGGTGGGTCAGAAAAAAATGCTGATTTTTTTTTTTCCCGTATCTGGGTGGAAAGATCTACGCAGAAAATGGTACATGCACTCCAGTCAGGCAAGACCTAGGCTTGAATCTCAGCCGCTCTACTTCACAGCAGTGTGTGTCTCTAAAGGCTCTTGGGCTCTCTGAACCTAAACCTTCCCATCCATAAAGTGGGCTCTCCTGGTGGCTCAGATGGTAAAGAATCTGCCTGCAATGCAGGAGACCTGGGTTTGATCCCTGGGTCCGGAAGATCCCCTGGAAAAAGGAATGACTCCCCATTCCAGTATTCTTGCTTGGAGAATTTCATGGATAGAGGAGTCTGGTGGGCTACTGTCCATGGGATTGCAAAGAGGTGGACATGATTGAGTGAATAACACATCCATAAAGTGGGGACATGCAGACTTGTTGCAAAGATTCTGTCAAATATGAAACTGCCCAATATAGGAGGTACTCAGTTAATGCCCATAGGTTTTACACGTGGGACAATTTTGCTTCTCTTATGGTCTTTTTTCCAGGCACTGACAAGAGAATTCACCGTTGCTTGGGGAGAAACAAAGGGTCAGCAGACTATTCCTCCTCTAGGGGAAAAAAAATCTGCCTTGGACAGTTCTTTTTCTATATTTTTTTTGTTCTGGTCTGTTTTATTTAACAACAATAGGGCTGTTTAGAATGTGGCAATTTCACGGGTTTCAGAGCATCTATTTTCTTACTCTTCTCTGATTTTGGGGGGGCTTTCCTGTCGCTAGGGCCGGCCCTGGGCGACCCCACCTGAGAACCCACAGCTCGGGACTGCAGGCCCCTGCCTGAGCTCCCTGCCTGGCCTCTACCGCCTGGCTGGGCTACCCTGTGAGTCAGCCACCTCCTCCTCTACCCCTGCTGACTTCATTGCAAAATGAGGACAGCAGCATTATCTACCAACTACAACAGGATGTTGTGTCAATTAACAAATGAGTAATTATAGAGTGCACTCCTATATAAAGTTTCTGATAAGGCTAAATGCTATTTTCATAGGAGCTCTCAAAAGCAATATTTTATTTACTAATGTCCAGCTGGTGACTCTCTGGGTGGCTCATGAACTTGGCCTCCCAGCTGGGTGTGCTTTTTCCTCCCAGGAACAGGATTGTGAACATCCAACTGGACTCCAGTTTCCCAGAATTCTGTCCTCCTTGGCAGCACTGAATGGGGACCGCGGAGCTGGCAGTTAAATTTGCCAGGACTCCCAGGTAGATTTAAATTTCAGGTCAACGGCAAATAACTTTCTTAGTATAAGTATGCTTCATGCAGTCGTTGTGAGAGAAGCAAAACTCTTATACTAAAAGAAAAAGTATGTTTATTTGAAATTCAAATTTGACTGAGCATCTTATTTTAATTAATTTGTTTGTTTGTTTGTTTTGACTAAATACAGCTATAGACCCTAGAGTTCAGAGTGTTTTGGTAGCAACATCTCAGGACCATAATATTTAGACATCACAGTCATCAACTCCTGCCTTCAAGGGATCACAAATATCTGTTATTGGGGATTTATGTTAATGTATAACATTATACAGATAGAAACATAGATAGAGATAGATATGATCTTATGGAAAAACCTGAATAAACTGTTTGGCCAACCCAATAGATATCAACAGTAGAACCGTGTGTGTGTGTGTGTGTGTGTGTGTGTGTGCACGCATGGTGTATGTCTATGCATGGTGTGCGTGTCTGTGTTCTAATTAATAAATATATTTATAATGAGACATCAGGCTGGATTTGACGGCAGGCTGAAGTTCACCAACTTCTGTTGTAGAAAATGAGATTGAACATGCTTGGGAGTCATACTGCCTGGGTTCAAGTTCTAACATTGCCATTCACTAGCTGTGTGACCCAGAGCAAGTAACTTAGCCTCACAGTGTTCTCTCATCCATAGGATGAGAATAATAATAGTACTTATATTGTTATGCAGTTGCTCAGTTGTGTCTGACTCTTTGCGACCCCATGGACTGCAGCACACCAGGCTTCCCTGTCCTTCACCATCTCCTGGAGCTTGCTTCAGACTCATGTCCATTGAGTCCGTGATGCCATCCAATAATAGTAGTACTTACAGGATTGTTGTATTAAATGAGTTAATAAACCTAAAACTCTTAAAACCCTACCTGGAACAGACTAAGTATTCAAACAACGTTATCTGCTATTTTAACTTAAATCCAGTTACACCGCATGTATCAAGTTGGGCTTAGGTCTGAGTAACAGAAAACCCAAGATGGCAAATGCTGGAATAAGAGAGACCTTATTTGGCCCTCAGGTCAGTTACGGTAGAGTCGCTAGAGGAGCTCCATTACTGGCAGGACCCCAGGCTCTTTTAATCTTATTGCTTCACCAGCATCAACAGCTGGCCCCAGCTGGTGCTTGAGTTTTAGCATCTTGCCAGTATTCCACATTCCCACCAGCAGAAGCATGAGGGCAGGGAGGAAGGGATGCTCTCTCCCGTTGAGATCCTCCCAAAAGTTGCTGCACAAACCTGCCGCTTATTTCCCATTGACTTAGTCTCAGGGCCACAGGGAGCTGCAAGGGGTGCTGGGAAGTGTAGTCATGACTCTGGGTTTCCCCTAGGAGTTCTATTACCAAGGAGAAAAAAACAGGTATGGGGAAAACCAGCAGTCTCTAACACAGCAGTGCTTTCCAAAACCTGCTAAATTAAGATCAAACCACCTAATTTAGCAAAGTCTCCTAATGGCCATTGTAAAAGGGTGGCTGATGGGGAAAGAATGGGAAATTTGAAACAAGCAGAGCATGACCAATAAAGGAAGAGTCAGAGTAAGGTCGCCCAGGTGGTTTCTTGGATTTCGTTCATGTAAGTCTGCTCGTTGTGCGGTTGACCCGGAGGGTCGGGGCCCAGGAGTCACGTCCAGCAGCCTTCCTCCTCTGTTGCCGTTTACCCAGGAGTGCGAAACACTGGCTTCTCCCCTTATCCTGGTTCTCTCTTCCGAGCCTAAGCAGGGCAACAGAAGAAAAGCAGGGGTGAGTGTGGTCATGGGAGGAGATTCCAGGGACACACTGGGATCTCAGAGGACCAGTGTCTGTTCTACAGAGAAGAAATGAGTCTTAATACATACAATGGTAATTAGTTTCCCCAGTCGTGAAGCAGAGAATAAATTTAGCCTCTGTCTTTGAACGTCAGCTGGTCCACTCTGGGACCGTGCAGTCTGTCTCCTGTTTGGATCGACTGAAAATGCCTGAAATAACCATAAACCGTAGCCCTTAGGCCTGGTCCCTGGTATTTTTTGAGGAAATAAATAAGAATCGTGATTATGCTTACTAATGCTTTTGAAAAGCTGTGCCGGTCTTCCTCAAAAAATATTTCTCCAACACTTGGCAACTTAACACCTCTCCTCTTGGCACAAACTGTGGTGATACATCAGTAAGGTGACAAGCTGGGCATCGGTCCACAACCATCACTAATTAACCCACTTGAGGGGAGCACTTGATGTGACCGGCAGGACAAGCTCCTGCATTGCATAAGGTAGTGATGGCTTTTCTCTTACTCATTTCTTAGCTTGGAGTCAGCACCAAGTAACATCATTAAGTAACTACTTAAAGAAATTTCTAGTCAACATAAAAGATATTTATTGAGATGACTGTGAAGGAATCATTTAACAGAAGGTTTAGGAAAAAACAAACCAGCAAAAATCTAGCACCACCGAAAAAACCGAAACTAGGTTATTTCATTTGGGTTAAATATTAACCCTTCAGTGTCCCTGATTCGTAAAAGAGCATTTACTAATTTTTTAAAAAATTATTACTGACACACGACCCAGATAATCATGATGGTGTGATCACTCACCTAGAGCCAGACATCCTGGAATGTGAAGTCAAATGGGCCTTAGAAAGCATCACTACGAACAAAGCTAGTGGAAATGATAGAATTCCAGTTGAGCTATTTCAAATCCTAAAAGATAATGCTGTGAAAGTGCTGCACTCAATATGCCAGCAAATTTGGAAAACTCAACAGTGGCCACAGGACTGGAAAAGGTCAGTTTTCATTCCAATCCCAAAGAAAGGCAATGCCAAAGAATGCTCAAACTACCACATAACTACACTCATCTCACACGCTAGTAAAGTAATGCTCAAAATTTTCCAAGCCAGGCTTCAGCAATACGTGAACCGTGAACTTCCAGATGTTCAAGCTGGTTTTAGAAAAGGCAGAGGAATCAGAGATCAAATTGCCAACATCTGCTGGGTCATCAAAAACTCAACAGAGTTCCAGAAAAACATCTATTTCTGCTTTATTAACTATGCCAAAGCCTTTGACTGTGTGGATCACAATAAACTGTGGACAATTCTGAAAGAGATGGGAATACCAGACCACCTGACCTGCCTCTTGAGAAGCCTGTATGCAGGTTAGGAAACAACAGTTAGAACTGGACATGGAACCACAGTCTGGTTCCAAATAGGGAAAGGAGAACATCAAGGCTGTATATTGTTACCCTGCTTATTTAACTTATATGCAGAGTACATCATGAGAAATGTTGGGCTGGAGGAAGCACAAGCTAGAATCAAAATTGCTGGGAGAAATATCAATAACCTCAGATATGCAGATGACAGCACCCTTATGGCAGAAAGTGAAGAAGAACGAAAGAGTCTCTTGATTAAAGTGAAAGTGGAGAGTGAAAAAGTTGGCTTAAAGCTCAACATTCAGAAAACTAAGATCATGGCATCTAGTCCCATCACTTCTTGGCAAATAGATGGGGAAAAACAGTGGAAACAGTGGCTGACTTTATTTTTCTGGGCTCTAAAATCATTGTAGACGGTGATTGCAGTCATGAAATTAAAAGACGCTTACTCCTTGGAAGGAAAGTTATGACCAACCTAGACAGCATATTGAAAAGCAGAGACATTACTTTGTCAACAAAGTCTGTCTAGTCAAAGCTATGATTTTTCCAGCGGTAATGTATGGATGTGAGAGTTGGACTATAAAGAAAGCTGAGGGCCAAAGAATTGATGCTTTTGAACTGTGGTGTTGGAGAAGACTCTTGAGAGTCCCTTGGACTGCAAGGCAATCCAACCAGTCCATCCTAAAGGAAATCAGTCCTGAATATTCATTGGAAGGACTGATGCTGAAGCTGAAACTCCAGTGCTTTGGCCACCTGAGGCGAAGGGCTGACTCATTTGAAAAGACCCTGATGCTGGGAAAGAGTGAGGGCAAGAGGAAAAGGAGGTGACAGAGGATGAGATGGTTGGACGGCATCACCGACTCAACAGAAATGAGTCTGAGCAAACTCCGGGTGATGGTGAAGGACAGGGAAGCCTGGCGTGCTGCAGTCCATGGGGTGGCAAAGAGTCAGACTCAGCAACTGAACAACAACAGTTGAGTGTGAAATGTGTTTGCTTTGGTTTCAACCTTGCCAAAATGATGCTCTGAACTTTTAACTTGCAGCTGTTGTTCATGTCTCCACCCAGCGCTAAACTGATGACACTGGAATAACTTTTGATTAATATCAAAGAGTTGCTTTATCAGTCTCAAAATATAAGTTATGGTCTCTATACACCAAAGAGGTCCATTTCTCAAACCCATGGATCTTGGCTTTGGGGATATTAATGCTGTTGTGGAGATAATTCCATTCCCCGAAGTTTTCATTTACTCCTTTTGATCGTTTTGTGCTTGCGTCTCCCCCAGACCCCACAACCAGATGGCTGGTTACTTAACAGGCAGGAACTTTTATTCACCTTAGTCCCCACCCTTCCTTGGCAACTCCACCACCCAGGTGAGCTCTTTGTGTAAGCAGCAAATCTGCAATTAATGTTCACTAAATAAAAGAGAAAATACGGCCGTTAGCTTTTTGTCGTCATTCAGTCACTAAGTCATATCCAACTCTTTGCAACCCCATGGACTGCAGCACACCAGGCTCCCTGTCCTTCACTATCTCCTGAAGTTTGCTCAAATTCATGTCCGTTGAGTCAGTAATGCCATCCAACCATCTCATCCTCTGCCGCCCACAATCTTTCCCAGCATCAGGATCTTTTCCCGTGAGTCAGCTCTTCGCATCAGGTGGCCAAAGTATTGGAGCTTCAGCTTCAGCATCAGTCCCTTCAATGAATATTCAGTGTTGATTTCGTTTAGGATTGACTGGTTTGATTTCCTTGCTGTCCAAGGATTCTCAGGAGTCTTCTCCAGCACCACAATTTAAAAGCATCAATTCTTCGACGCTCAGCCTTCTCTATGGTCCAACTCTCACATCCATACATGACTACAGGAAAAACCATATCTTTGACTAGATGGACCTTTGTCAGCAAGGTAATGTCTCTGCTTTGTAATATGCTATCTAGGTTCACCATAGCTTTTCTTCCAAGGAGCAAACATCTTTTCATTTCATGGCTGCAGTCACCATCTGCAATGATTTCAGAGCCCAAGAAGATAAAGTCTGTCATTGCTTCCCCTTTTCTCCTTCCTATTTGCCATGAGGAGATGCACCCAGATGCCATGACCCCAGTTTTTTGAATGTTGAGTTTCAAGGCAGCTTGTTCACTCTCCTTTCATCCTCATCAAGAGATGAGGTTCCTCTTTAGTTCCTCTTCACTTTCTGCCATTAGGGTGGTGTCATCTGCATATCTGAGGTTGTTGATATTTCTCTCAGCAATCTTGACTCCAGCTTGGGATTCATCCAGCCCAACGTTTCACATGAAGTACTCTGCATATAAGTTAAATAAGCAGGGTGACAGTATACAACCTTGATGTGCTCCTTTCCTGATTTTGAACCAGTCAGTTGTTTCATGTCTGGTTCTAACTGTCACTTCTTGGCCCACTTACCGGTGTCTCAG
This sequence comes from Capra hircus, assembly GCF_001704415.2. Lineage (NCBI taxonomy): Eukaryota > Metazoa > Chordata > Mammalia > Artiodactyla > Bovidae > Capra > Capra hircus. The sequence goes on from NC_030816.1 coordinate 81,694,365, forward strand.
GAAGTAGTGTTTATTGTTCTAGAAGCACTTATAGCAGAGTTATTGTGCAGCTTGTAAACTGATTCTGCAAATAGTTCCAGAAATGTTTGTGGTGTGGCAGCATCGGGGGAAATAGTTCATGGCTGCAAAGGGCCTGCTTTGAAGACAGACCTCACTGGGAAGCCTAAGACCTGGGATATTTGTCAGAGGGACAAAAGGCTTCGTTGTTTTCAGTCACATTTTATTGTAAAATTATATAATGTTACCTGTATATATTGTCTATCAACCAAGACAAACTTTCTTATGAATTAACCATGGCTCAGGCAACTTATAGTACTTATTCAAATCATTAGTTCATCTTAAAGGTAGAACCAAACCCCAGTCTACTAATTCTAAATCTCTGCCAATATTTTTCCTTCCTACTATTGTATCACATTGCCTCTAGAAAGTCCTAAAAACAAACAATATGATTTTCTCTCTCTCTCTTTTTTTTTTAACAAGAAAACTTCTTTGAGGAATGAATGAGAAAAGTCTTAATTCTGAGAGAGGGCCCTTACAATTAAATATTTATGATAAAAGAGCTTCTTTTTCTGACTCAGATGAGTTTTGCAAACATTTAAAATATAAAACTAAGTAATACATCCCCAAAGTTTTGCTTTTAATCTCTAGCTCCTTAGTAGCTATTTTCAAAGATATACTTTAGAAAAATAGTGTTTGGCTAATACACACACACACTCACACATTTATATATATATATATGTAACATGTGAAACACACACACATTTATATATATATATATTATATATATATAACATGCAAAGAGTTGACTCATTGGAAAAGACTCTGATGCTGGGAGGGATTGGGGGCAGGAGGAGAAGGGGACGACAGAGGATGAGATGGCTGGATGGCATCACCGACTCGATGGACGTGAGTTTGAGTGAACTCCAGGAGTTGGTGATAGACAGGGAGGCCTGGCGTGCTGCAATTCATGGGGTCGCAAAGAGTCCGACATGACTGAGTGACTGAGCTGACTGAACTGATACATATATATAAAGACCAGGGATATTGAGATACATAAACAAGGAATTAGATTGCCCCACACTCAAGATGAGACACGACTGAAGCGATTTAGCAGCAGCAGCAAGATGAGAAGACTGTCTTGCTCAAAATTCCCCCACCACAAAAATAAATAAAGTAGAATTTTAAAAATAGAAGAAAAGTAAAAGGAAACAAATCAAGATAACTTTCTTTTTCTGGCTACACTACTCAGCATGTGGGATCTTAGTTCCCCAGCCAGAGATCAAACCCACCCCTCCACAGTGGAAGCTGGGAGCCCTATCCACTGGACCACCAGGCAAGTCCAAAGATGGATTTTGAAGGAAAGTAAGTTGATGAGCAGAGATTAGAAACTGAACAATCAAATATAATATGTGACCCAGTTTAGACCGCAAGTCAAACTAAATGTAAAATGAAATATCAAAATACAGCTTGGGTACATTTGGGATCATTTGAATTTGGGCTGGCTGTTGGATAATATGAAGGGGTTTATTGTTGGGTAACATTATGGTCATGTAAGAAAGCATCCTCATTTTTAAGAAATGTGCAGTGAAGTATTTCAGGGTGAAATATTAGGGGAACAAAAAAGTTTTCTTTTTTTCAGAGGGGGGAGACTAGTTTCAAACTACTTTAGCAAAAGGAAAAAATAAAGCAAGTATGACAAAATGTTAATTATAAAATCAAAATGACAGTTTTATGAGGATTTGTTATTCTCTCTACTTTTACACATAAAATTGTTATAAGTTTTTATATGAATAATGTTTAAAAGAACATTAGATGAAGAAAATAGCCTTCCTAACTCAGCCTTAAATACTATTTCAGTGTTGGGACAACTCTTGGTATTAGCATAACTGGAAAAATATCTTTGATGTGGAAGTCCTAAGCTACCTGGTTGCTGGACAAAAGTTGTACTTCTTACCTTCCTTTCAGTGGAAGAGACGTTAGAACTTAAAACAGCAACAACAAAAATAAAACTATGAACAAAATCAGTATTTTCTTTAAAGAGGACGTGTGATGCAGAGAATTGGTACTGTAGGAATAAAAGAAGTTAGATCTGAAGTCACTCAGAAATGATTCACAGGAGATTCAAGGCAAGCAGCTCTGTTGGTACGCCTTGAATTTCAAGAATTTGGGTGCTCTTTTTTTTTTTAGCCAACGTTTCTTTGTTCCTCAATGCTTCCTTTTCACTTGAATATCCTTGTAACAGTGTCTCTACTACTATATCTCACAACTGGCATTTGCTTACACTGACACCTCAATTGTGTTTGAACTATTTGTTGGGGATACAATATTTTTTTCTATTTAAATTGCATCTCTGCTGGAGAGGTGAGAGGGAGGCTTGAGATGGAGGAAATGTACGTACAGTTATGGCTGAATCACATTGCTACGTGGCAGAAACCAACACACCATTGGAAAGCAATTATCCTTCAATTAAAAATAGATTAAAAATTTTTTTTTAAATTTGTAACTCTGAGACTAGGAAAGAGAGTTATAAGTCAGGATAGGCTAGGTTATGCTGCAGAAAAATTTCAATGGCTTCAAAACTTCATTTCTCACAAAAGATCTCCTATGGGTCAGCAAAGCAGTTGAGGGGCAAAGGGGAGAGAGACTGGGTACCTGAACCTTTCCCACCCTGAAGCTGCCACATCTGGAGCTTGGCCTCTGCAAGATGAGAGTGACCAGGGCAAACCCCAAGGGCTTTTCACCAGTTACTTCTGCTCACATTGCTTTAACCAGAACTGGTCACGAGATTCCAAGGAGGCAGGAAAGGGTGGCTTTCTAGAGGTCCTCAAAGGAAAAGAGGCCATGTTTTGGTGAACACTGTTTCTGCCTCATTATCACTGCTTGCTTCGTAGACATAAAGATAGTTCATCCACCCAGGCAAAGACTACTGCTTGAATACCTGCTATGTGCAGGCACCATGCTAGGCATTGGTGATTTCCAGAGACTTCATTAACTGACTGCATTCCAAACGGAGCTCTGTTATCTTAAGATCGTAAGCTCTTTTTTTTTTTTAAATTGATACCAGAATATAAACTCAAAGAACAGAGATTTTTTAAAAATGTGTTTCACGACATACCTAGAAGGTGTTATAGATTGAAAATACTTAACCTTTCACACATTAATATTGACAATGACCTTTGGAGTGCCACATACTAGGTTCTCTCCTAGCAGTGCCTCCCACCATGAAACTCTCCAAGCCTCCATCATCTCCTTTGTAAAATGAATAAAAGAGCAATATCATGTACCTCAGAGAATTGTTGCAAGGATTAGATGAGCTGATGCCTCTAAAGTGCACACAGTATCTGGCACACGGCAGGTGCTTGGTAGTGTGAAGCACATACCTAATTTCTAATTAAAGTGAAATAAGTTAAAATAATCAAAAGAATGGAATTTAATTTGTGAAGAAGCCTTTTCTGTTTGTTTCATTCCAGCTTTCCTTCCTGCTTGACTTGGTTTGAAAGTCACTAAGTGAAGGTCCAGCAAGGCAGCGCCCCCCCCAATGTCTGGGAACTGTGGGTACAGGGTGTCGGAGCCCAGGAAAGATGAGGGCAGCAAGTTGGTCACTTACAGAGAACGTGTGATAAGTAAACATCTTGCAGGAAATGGGAGTCAGGCTTCACACTGTCAAAGTAGGAAGTTACAAATATAGAAAATAAACTAGAATGAATCCTGGGGTGTTGGATCTGGAATTGGAAGTATTCATATGAACTCATGATTTATATTGTATTTTCATTGTTGTTGTTCAGTTGCCAAATCGCATTCAACTCTTGTCAACCCCATGGCCTGCAGCATGCCAGGCTTCCATGTCCCTTACCATCTCCCAGAGTTTGCCCAAGTTCATGTCCATTGAGTCGGTGATACCATCCAGCGATCTTATCCTCTGTTGCCTCTTCTCCTTCTGCCCTCAATCTTTCGCAGCATCGGGGTCTTTCCCAATGAGTGGGCTCTTCGAATCAGGTAGCCAAAGTATTGGAGCTTCTGCTTCAGCATCAGTCCTTCAAAAAAGTATTCTGAGTTGATTTCCTGTAAGATTGACTGGTTTGATCTCCTTGCTCTCGAAGGGACTCTCAAGAGTCTTCTCCAGCACCACAGTTGGAAAGCATAAATTCTTCAGCACTCTGCCTTCTTTATTGTCCATCTCTCACATCCATACATGATTATTGGAAAGACCATAGCCTTGACTATATGGACCTTTGTCAGTAAAGTGATGTCTTTGCTTTTTAACACACTGTCTAGGTTTGTCATAGTTTTCTTACCAAGAACCAATTGTCTTCTAATTTCATGGCTTTCAAACACTGTCACCATCCACAGTGTTTTTAGAGCCCAAGAAGAGGCAATCTGTCACTGCTTCCACCTTTTCCCCTTCTATTTGCCTTTTGTATTATCTAGAATAAAGAAATTATCTCTAGGGGACGACAGAGGATGACATGGTTGGATGGTATCACCGACTTGATGGACATGAGTTTGAGTGAACTCTGGGAGATGGTCATGGACATGGAGGCCTGGCGTGCTGCGATTCATGGGGTTGCAAAGAGTTGGACACAACTGAGCGACTGAACTGAACTGAACTGAAATTTCATTGGGAGGCAACCCCAGACAAACAAATTGAGGGACATTTTAGGAAGTAACTGGCTTGTAATCTGTGAAAATGTCAAGATCCCAGAAGTCAAAGATAAACTGAGAAACTGATTGAGCAAGATTAAACAGACAGATGAGAAAGTTGCCCTTTCCTGCTTTCTGGCACTATGTCCCAGGTCCATCTTGCACTCTCCCTGCCCAGCTAACCACAGTGACTCATCCTAGACTGGACCTTTTCCTCTAAAGGACATTATTGAAACCACTGGTGAAGCCCGTATGGGGTCCGAGGACTAGATGGTGGAACATTGGCAGAGTCAGTCTCCTGATTTTGATGGCTCTCCTGGGGCTATTTAGGAGAATGTCCCTGTTCTTCAGAATTTCATACCAAAATATTCAGGGGTAAGATATTATAGCAGCAACTTACTTAACTTACTCTTAAATGGTTCTGGAGAAAAAGTTCTTTGTGCTATTTTTACAACCTTGCTCTAAATTTAAATAAATTCCATATATAAAAAGGCTAGAAGCCAAGTGGTGGTGATGGTTGCATAACGTGAATGTCCTTAATGCCACTGAACTGTACACGCAAAACTAGAACGTTTTTCAAAATTTATTTCTATTTATTTATTTGGCTGTGTCTGGTCTTCCTTGCAACACGCAGGATCTTTAGTTGCGGCACTGGGATCTAGTTCCCTGACCAGGGATGGAATGTGGGCCCCCTGCTTTGGGAGTGTGAAGTCTTAGCCACTGGACCACCAGAGAAGTCCCCAAACTTTATGATACACTTTATGATACGTTTCTTTAAAAACTAGAAAAAATGGAAAACGAAGAATAGAGAATGAAATGACTGCTCGGGACACACATTGGAAGCTATTTTTGTCCTGTACACCAAAATTGCACCCGTGTGTAGACAGGGATTTGATCAGGCTGGCACTTCCTGTGTCCTGCAAAAGGAAATTAAATCAATTACCCTACACAGTGGGCATCCTTGGGGCAGCATCACCTTGAGGGTCGTCTGGAATTTTGTGGGAACGTTTTTCCTCTATTGTCACTATTCCTGGGGAAGGAGTACATGACCAGAATTCAGGAGATGAATTCAGCTGGAGATGCTGGACTTCCTGCTTGTGGGGCTGTACCTGGAGATAAAGAATTGCCCCCATGTTGCTGTGTATCTCAGATGTCTCACCAGATGTTCACAAGGTGAAAAAAGCTTTTTATAATTCTCTGAGCCTAGAACTCCATTTGCACATAAATACAAAGTACTTTTTCCCCACAGTTTCCGTATTCACTGAATTTTCCAAGAATGCAACTACCGTGTAAATTAAGAAGACTCTACTTTGTTTTATTTGAGACTTTACCAAGAAGCTGCTAACTATTTGGGGAAAATGAGGTCACCAATGGCAAAGCCGCCTGCCTGTGGAATTGGAGTAGCCAATATACACACCTCCGTCACTCCACTTTTGCAATTTTCATATATTATATAACTATGTCACTGAGCTGGTGGAATTCTTCTTTTAACTGCTTTACAACCCCCAAATTATCAAATTAGTGGAGAGATATGAATACAAAGATCTAGTTTAATTTCTTTAAAATGATTCCTTTAAAATATTTCATCTGGGTGGAGGGGGAAGGAGACTCAAGGAAGGGATATCTGTATACTTACAGCTAATTCACGCTGTAGTAGAGCAGAAACCAACACAACATTGTAAAGCAAGTATTCTCCAATTAAAAATAAATTTTAAAAACAAAATATTTCATATGAGTGTTATCACATGTATACTGAGTTTTTCATTCAATGTTAAGAAACACATTGTGAATTTGCGTGTTGAGATTATTTATTCTTTGTATTGTGCTCAGTCAATAGAGTCCAACTCCTTATGACCCCATGCACTGTAGCCCATCAGGCTCCTCTGTCCGTGGGTTTCACAGGCAAGAATTTTGGAGTGAGTGGCCATTTTCTGCTCCAGGGGATCTTCCTGACCAGGGATCGAACCTGGGTCTTCTGCATTGGCAGGCAGATACTTTACCACTGCGCCACCTGGGAAGCCTGTTAATTTTCAGTCTCCATCCCTAACTGTCCCCAGAGGTCTCCTGCAGATGCTCTCTGCACCCTACTGCTTCTCTTTATAACCCAGTGTCCCCACCCATTACTGCTGAAGCCCGAGTTCTCCAAGGTTCAGTTACTAAACAGTGAATTTTTATTGGAGTGTAGTTGATTTATAGTGTTGTATTAGTTTCAGGTGTACAGCAAAGTGATTCAGTTGTATCTATATATCTATATATTCTTTATCAGGTTCTTTTCCATTATAGGTTATTACAAGATAGTGACTATTATTCCCTGTGCTATACAGTAGGACCTTGTTATTTATCTCATTTTTATAAAGAAGATGGAATTCCAGTTGAGCTGTTTCAGATCCCGAAAGATGATGCTGTGAAAGTGCTGCACTCAGTATGACAGCAAATTCGGAAAACTCAGCAGTGGCCACAGGACTGGAAAAGGTCAGTTTTCATTCCAATCCCAAAGAAAGGCAATGCCAAAGAATGCTCAAACTACCGCACAATTGCACTCATCTCACACGCTAGTAAAGTAATGTTCAAAATTCTCCAAGCCAGGCTTCAGCGATATTTGAACCGTGAACTCCCTGATGTTCAAGTTGGTTTTAGAAAAGACAGAGGAACCAGAGATCAAATTGCCAACATCCACTGGATCATGGAAAAAGCAAGAGAGTTCCAGAAAAAACATCCATTTCTGCTTTATTGACTATGCCAAAGCCTTTGACTGTGTGGATCACAATCAACTGTGGAAAATTCTGAAAGAGATGGGAACACCAGACCACCTAATCTGACTCTTGAGAAATCTGTATGCAGGTCAGGAAGCAACAGTTACAACTGGACATGGAACAACAGATTGGTTCCAAATAGGAAAAGGAGTACATCAAGGCTGTATATTGTCACCCTGCTTATTTAACTTATATGCAGAGTACATCATGAGAAACGCTGGACTGGAAGAAGCACAAGCTGGAGTCAAGATTGCCGGGAGAAATATCAATAACCTCAGATATGCAGATGACACCACCCTTATGGCAGAAAGTGAAGAGGAACTCAAAAGCCTCTTGATGAAAGTGAAAGAGGAGAGCGAAAAAGTTGGCTTAAAGCTCAACATTCAGAAAATGAAGATCATGGCATCTGGTCCCATCATTTCATGGGAAATAGATGGGGAAACAGTGTCAGACTTTACTTTGGGGGGCTCCAAAATCGCTGCAGATGGTGACTGCAGCCATGAAATTAAAAGATGCTTACTCCTTGGAAGAAAAGTTATGACCAACCTAGATAGTATATTCAAAAGCAGAGACATTACTTTGCCAACTAAGGTCCATCTAGTCAAGGCTATGGTTTTTCCTGTGGTCATGTATGGATGTGAGAGTTGGACTGTGAAGAAGGCAGAGCGCCGAAGAATTGATGCTTTTGAACTGTGGTGTTGGAGAAGACTCTTGAGAGTCCCTTGGACTGCAAGGAGATCCAACCAGTCCATTCTGAAGGAGATCAACCCTGGGATTTCTTTGGAAGGAATGATGCTAAAGTTGAAGCTCCAGTACTCTGGCTACCTCATGCAAAGAGTTGACTTATTGGAAAAGACTTTGATACTGGGAGGGATTGCGGGCAGGAGGAGAAGGGGACGACCAAGAATGAGATGGCTGGATGGCATCACGGACTCAGTGGACGTGAGTCTGAGTGAACTCCGGGAGTTGGTGATGGACAGGGAGGCCTGGTGTGCTGCGATTCATGGGGTCGCAAAGAGTCGGACATGACTTAGCGACTCTATTGAACTGAACTGATATATCTGTTAATCCCAAGCTCCAAATTATCCCTCCCCAACTCCTTTCCCCTTTAGTAACCATAGTTTTCTTTCCTGTGTTCTCCAGAGTGAATTTAAGGAGATCAAAATAGGAGATATGTTTTTGGCAATTCACTCTCCTATGTCAAAAGGCAGCAAATTATTTTGAGAGTACCCTTAGAGGTGAATTCACAGTTTGCCTGTGAGAATATCATACTTCCTCATTTTCATCCATTTATAATTTGAGGAACAAGAGATCAAATTGCCAACATCCGCCAGATAATGGAAAAAGCAAGAGAGTTCCAGAAAAACATCTATTTCTGCTTTATTGACTATACCAGAGCCTTTGACTGTGTGGATCACAATCAACTGTGGAAAATTCTGAAAGAGATGGGAATACCAGACCACCTGACCTGCCTCTTGAGAAACCTGTATGCAGGTCAGGAAGCAACAGTCAGAACTGGACATGGAACAACAGACTGGTTCCAAATAGGGAAAGGAGTACATCAAGGCTGTATATTGTCACCCTGCTGATTTAACTTATATGCAGAGTACATTATGAGAAACTCTGGGCTGGAAGAAGCACAAGCTGGAATCAAGATTGCCGGGAGAAATATCAATAACCTCAGATATGCAGATGACACCACCCTTATGGCAGAAAGTGAAGACGAGCTAAAAAGCCTCTTGATGAAAGTGAAAGAGGAGAGTGAAAAAGTTGGCTTAAAGCTCAACATTCAGAAAATGAAGATCATGGCATCTGGTCCCATCACTTCATGGGAAATAGATGGGGAAACAGTAGAAACAGTGTCAGACTTTATTTTTGGGGGCTCCAGAATCACTGCAGATGGTGACTGCAGCCATGAAATTAAAAGACGCTGACTCCTTGGAAGGAAAGTTATGACCAACCTAGATAGCATATTCAAAAGCAGAGACATTACTTTGTCAACAAAGGTCCGTCTAGTCAAGGCTATGGTTTTTCCTGTGGTCATGTATGGATGTGAGAGTGGACTGTGAAGAAGGCAGAGTGCCGAAGAATTGATGCTTTTGAACTGTGGTGTTGGAGAAGACTCTTGAGAGTCCCTTGGACTGCAAGGAGATCCAACCAGTCCATTCTAAAGGAGATCAGTCCTGGGTGTTCTTTGGAAGGAATGATTCTAAAGCTGAAACTCCAGTACTTTGGCCACCTCTTGCGAAGATTTGACTTATTGGAAAAGACTCTGATGCTGGGTGACAGAGGATGAGATGGCTGGATGGCATCACCGACTCGATGGGCATGATTCTGGGTGAACTCCGGGAGTTGGTGATGGACAGGGAGTCCTGGTGTGCTGCGTTTCATGGGGTCACAAAGAGTCGGACAAAACTGAGCCACTGAACTGAAATGAACTGAACTGAACTGATGGCACATATCATGACTCTAAATAAGTCTCTTCCCTTTTTTTCATTGTATGTAAATAATTTTGACCTTTATTTGTCCAGTGCATTTTTATACTTTTACTTTTTCATTTTCTGTACTTGTTCTGCAGAGGGACTTCTAATCTCACTTCTTGTGAATACAAACATTTATTATAGTGAAGTGAAGTTGCTCAGTCATGTCCAACTTTTTGCAACCCCATGGACTGTAGCCCACCAGGCTCCTCAGTCCATGGAATTTTCCAGGCAAGAGTACTGGAGTGGGGTTCCATTTCCTTCTCCAGGGGATCTTCCCAACCCAGGGATTGAACCGGGTCTCCTGCACTGCAGGCAGACACTTTACCATCTGAGCCACCAGGCAAACCCTAACATTTATATCAATTCAGTTCAGCTCAGTTCAGTCGCTCAGTCATGTCTGACTCTTTGCGACCCCATGAACTGCAGCACACCAGGCCTCCCTGTCCATCACCAGCTCCCGGAGTTTACTCAAACTCCTGTCCATTGAGTCAGTGATGCCATCCAGCCATCTCTGTCGTCCACTTCTCCTGCCCCCAATCCCTCCCAGCATCAGGGTCTTTTCCAGAGTCAACTCTTCCCATCAGGTGGCCAAAATATTGGAGTTTCAGCTTCAGCATTAGTCCTTCCAAAGAACACCCAGGACTGATCTCCTTTAGAATGGACTGGTTGGATCTCCTTGCAGTCCAAGGGACTCTCAAGAGTCTTCTCCAACACCACAGTTCAAAAGCATCAATTCTTCAGCACTCAGCTTTCTTCACAGTCCAACTCTCACATCCATACATGACCACAGGAAAAACCATAGCCTTGACTAGATGGACCTTTGTTGACAAAGTAATGTCTCTGCTTTTCAATATGCTATCTAGGTTGGTTATAACTTTCCTTCCAAGGAGTCAGCGTCTTTTAATTTCATGGCTGCAGTCACCATCTGCAGTGATTTTGGAGCCCCAAAAAATAAAGTCTAACACTGTTTCCCCATCTATTTCCCATGAAGTGATGAGACCAGATGCCATGATCTTCATTTTCTGAATGTTGAGCTTTAAGCCAACTTTTTCACTCTTTTCTTTCACTTTCATCAAAAGGCATTTTAGTTCCTCTTCACTTTCTGCCATAAGGGTGGTGTCATCTGCATATCTGAGGTTATTGATATTTCTCCCGGCAATCTTGATTCCAGCCTGTGCTTCTTCCAGCCCAGCATTGTTATAAGCAGGTACAAATAATTTTTTAATTATGTCTTCTAATGTAGCTGCACCTGAGCACATATTATTTTTTCATATATTACTTTCCTCTTATTCCTTCTGAATTTTATAGTTAGGACATTTGCTTTAGCTATGTGAGTAGGTAGCTGCATAGACATTCATATATATGTGTATGTGTATATGTATATACTTTTTATTCTGTAACTGCAACCTCCAAACAGAGTGTCCAGTTGAGTTCAGTCGGTCAGTCATGTCCGACTTGTTGTGACCCCATGAACTGCAGCACGCCAGGCCTCCCTGTCCATCACCAACTCCCGGAGTTTACTCAAACTCATGTCCATTGAGTTAGTGATGCCATCCAACCACCTCATCCCGTCTTCCCCTTCTCCTTCTGTCTTCAATCTTTCCCAGCATCAGGGTCTTTTCAAATGAGTCAGCTCTTTGCATCAGGAGGCCAAATATTGGAGTTTCACCTTCAACATCAGTCCTTCCAATGAATATTCCAGACTGATTTCCTTTAGGATTGACTGGTTGGATCTCCTTGCTGTCCAAGGGACTCTCTAGAGTCTTCTCCAACACCACAGTTCAAAAGCATCAATTCTTCAGTGCTCAGCTTTCTTCACAGTCCAACTCTCACATAACTGCTGGAAAAACCATAGCCTTGACTAGACGGACCTTTGTTGGCAAAATAACGTCTCTGCTTTTTAATATGCTGTCTAGGTTGGTCATAACTTTTCTCCCAAGGAATAAGCGTCTTTTAATTTCATGGCTGCAATCACCATCTGCAGTGATTTTGGAGCCCTCAAAACTAAAGTCTGCCACTGTTTCCACTGTTTCTCCATCTATTTGCCATGAAGCGATGGGACTGGAGGCCATGATCTTTGTTTTCTGAATGTTGACCTCTAAGTTAACTTTTTCACTCTCCTCTTTCACTTTCATCAAGAGGCTCTTTAGCTCTTCTTCACTTACCGTCCAAACAGGATGACAGTAAGGGCAAGGGCAAGTGAAGTCGCTCAGTCGTGTCCGACTCTTTGAGACCCCGTGGACTGTAGCCCACCAGGCTCCTCCGTCCATGGGATTCTCCAGGCAAGAATACTGGAGTGGGTTGCCATTTCCCTCTCCAGGGGATCTTCCCGAGCCAGGGATCGAACCCAGGTCTTCCGCATTGCGGGCAGCCGCTTTAACCTCTGAGCCACCAGGGAAGCCCAGTAGGGCAACTTGATTTCTGTCTCCGTTTCCTCGTAGGTCTAGTGCAGCTCAGTTCAGTTGCTCAGCCATGTCTGACTCTTTGCAACCCCATGGACTGAAGCACACCAGGCTTTCCAGTCCATCACCAGCTCCCAAAGCTTGCTCAAACTCATGTCCATCTAGTTGGTGATGCCATCCAACCATCTCATCCTCTGTCATCCCCTTCGCCTCCTGCCTTCAATCTTTCCCAGCATCAGGGTCTTTTTCAATGAGTCCATTCTCTGCATCAGGTGGCCAAAGTATTGGAGTTGCAGCTTCAGCATCAGTCCTTCCAATGAATATTCAGGACTGATTTCCTTTAGGTTGGACTGGTTGGATCTCCTTGCAGACCACGGGACTCTCAAGAGTCTTCTCCAACACCACAGTTCAAAAGCACCAATTCTTCGGCCCTCAGCTTTCTTTATAGTCCAACTCTCACATACATGACTACTGGAAAAACCATAGCTTGGACTAGACAGACCTTTGCTTGCAAAGTAATGTCTGCTTTTTAATATGCTGTCTAAGTTTGCCACAGCTTTTCTTCCAAGCAGCAGGCATCTTTTAAGTTCATGGCAGCAGCCACCATCTGCAGTAATTTTGGAGTCCCTCAAAATAAAGTCTGTCTCTGTTTCCATTGTTTCCCCATCTATTTGCCATGAAGTGATGGGACTAGATGCCATGATCTTCATTTTTTGAATGTTGAGTTTTAAGCCAATGTTTCCGCTCTCCTCTTTCACTTTCATGAAAAGGCTCTTCAGTTCCTCTTCACTTTCTGCTATAAGGGTGGTGTCATCTGCATATCTGGGGTTATTGATGTGTCTCCCTTCAATCTTGATTCCATCTTGTGTTTCATTCCAGTCTGGAATGGATTTTGCACAATATACTCTGCATATAAGATAAATAAACAGGATGACAATATACAGCCTTGATGGACTCCTTTCCCAATTTGGAACCAGTTCCATTGTTCCATGTCTGGTTCTAACTGCTGCTTCTTGACCTGCATATAGATTTCTCAGGAAGCAGGTAAGGTGGCCTGGTAGTCCCATCTTTTTAAGAATTTTCCACAGTTTGTTGTAATCCGCACAGTCAAAGGCTTTGGCAAGTCAATAAAGCTCAAGTAGATGTTTTTCTGGAATTTTCTTGCTTTTTGTATGATTCAGCAGATGTTGGCAATTTGATCTCTGGTTCCTCTGCCATTTCTAAATCCAGCTTGAACATCTGGAAGTTCTTGGTTCACATACTGTTGAAGCCTAGCTTGGAGAATTTTGAGCATTACTTTGCTGGCATGTGAGATGAGTGCAATTGTGTGGTAGTTTGAACATTCTTTGGCAGTTTTTTCTTTTGGTAGATCTAGTGCAGATGAGTTTTAAAAAAAAATACCTTTCTCCAAGAGCTTTCATAGCATAAACTAAATAATCAGCAGACATCAATGAATGCTATTAATCTTTATGAATCACTGCATCAAGAAATGGACTTCCCTGCTGGCTCAGGTGGTAAAGAATTCTCCTACCATGCAGGAGACCTGGGTTTGACCCCTGGGTTGGGAAGTTCCCCTGGAGGAGGGCATGGCAACCCACTCAAGTATTATTGCCTGGAGAATCCCCATGGACAGAGGAGCCTGGCGGGCTATGGTCCATGGGGTCCAAAGAGTTGGACACAAACTGAGCGACTAAGAACCGCACAGCACAGCATCAAGAAACAGAGATTAGAAATGGTGAGTCCTAAGAGCTCTCCCCTTCCCTATTAAAGCCAGCTTTCCTTTTTACTCTTGGGTTCCATGAAATTTTCCTGTATTCTGTGATAGTTACTTTTTCTATTTATGCTGTAAGTTAGTTTCAGTTATCTGCAGCCAAAGAAGCTTGACTAATACAGATGAAGAAAGTCTAAGAACCTAAAATAGCCTCTGAAAATATGGCTAAGAAATTCAGAAGAGCTGACTAACACAGGGCCAGCATTGGGGGGCAATACAGAGGCAGATCTCAGTTCTTACTTGTGAGACCCTCTCTGAACTTCCCACTAGAACATTTATGAATAAATAAGTACTCAAAAATATGTGACCTGTCAACACCACTGGACACTGTGAGAGAAAACCAAGGGCCAGAATGTAGGGGACTTTCCAGTATCTTCCAAATGGATGAGGTTGGGTTGAAAATTATCCTTTTGATCATACCTCTGTGCTCTGTAAACTAGCACAGTAATGGATGGCTGGGGGAAAAGTTGAGAGGTCTGACTCACCTCCATTAGGAGTTACCATTACTAACTTGAGAACACCTCTCTGAGCAAGCCAGCTTGTCATTCATCTGTGAAAATAACAAAGATGTTCTCAAGGCAAGGGCTCAGAAAACACACCATCGTATAGCTTCCTGTAAATGTCATTCAAAGAATAAGAACACCATGCAGTAAGTATGGAAACTAAGGTGTGCGTGTGTGCTAAGTTGCTTCAGTCGTGTCCGGCTCTGTGACCCTATGGACCCTAAAGTAGCCCACCAGGCTCCTCTGTCCATGGGATTCTCCAGGCAAGAATACTGGAATGGGTTGCCATTTCCTTCTCCAGGGGATCTTCCCAACCCAAGGATGGAACCCACATATCTTATGTATCCTGCATTGGTAGGCTGGTTCTTTACCACTAGCACCATCTGGGAAACCCTTGAAATTAATCGAATGTACACTTAATTTTTTGGAGGCAGTGGGGGATATGGTTTCAAAATTGACTAAGCAAAAAAAAATTCTTTTAAAATGTTTATGTGAGCAAATGCTTAACATATGTTATACTATAACACACAAAAAAAAAACAGGGAGGGGGGCTGAAGAAAGGAGATCTGTACATAATAGCAAATGTTGTTCTTAACTTTAATAGCCATAGAAATTGATTTTAACCATGTGGCTCTTAAACCTATAACCTCAAACAGTTTTAAACGGGTTGTCTACTTCCAAATCACTTTAAGATATGAAAGCAAATAAAATACAGTATAGGTCCCAGATGATAACAGTTGCAAACAAAGAAAATAAGGGAGCATAAGGAACAGAGAACATATATCAAGAGGACTGAAAATGCACAAAGAATATAGCTAATGTTAATATTAATATCGTTAATGTTAATATTGTTAAGATATCGTTAATGACATGTCAAAACGTTTTATAATAGAATGTTAAGGGAACAAACAGGCTAAAATGCCTCACACAAATGAATGCAACTGTGTAAAACATGTATGGAAAAATCTAGAAGGAAAATGAAAGAATGTTTAAATTAGTTGCATCAGGGTATATCTGAATTTCTTCCATTTTTTTGTTCTTTTCTGGTGTTTAAGTTTGGCAACAATGAACATGTATTACTATATTAGGCAAGGCTGATTATTGCAAGCAACAGAAACTGACTTTGGCTTTCTTCAATTTGGAAGGCAAGTAGGCAGGCTGGAAACCCGGGGAAAACTTGAAATTGCAGCCAGCAGAATTCTCTCTGCTTCAGAGGGACATCAGTATTTTTTTTTTCCTCTTAAGGCTTTCAACTGATTACATGAGGCCCATAAACATTATGGAGAGTAATCTGCTGTACACGAAGTCTGCTGATTTAAATGTTAATCTAACCTAAAAATACCTTCACAGCAACATCTAGACTAGTCTTTAACCAAATATCTGGGTACTGTGACCTAGCCAAGTTGTTGTGGTTTAATTGCTAAATCTTCTCCAACTCTTGGCAGCTCCATGAACTATAGCCCACCAGGCTCCTCTGTCCATGGAATTCCCCAGGCAAGAATATTGGAGTGGGTTGCCATGTCCTTCTCCAGGGGATCTTCCTGACCCAGCAATCAAACCCATGTCTCCTGCTTTGGCAAGTGAATTCTTTACTGCTGAACCACCAGGGAGGTCCCTAGCCAAGCTGATGTGTACAATTAACCATCATGGCATCCAACTGGTTGAACCCAGGCCGTGTACCAGAGTCCTGGCAGCCAGAGTGTGGGGAAGGAAGGAACTCAGGTTCACTCCTACAGTGGGAAGCAGTGCTCTGCGTCCCACCAAAACGATCTATGGTGGGGGGTATCCCAGTAACAGGACAGGGAGCTAGGTGTTGCAAAGCACTTTTTTAAGAAGACAAACATTTGACACAGCTATGTTTATAAACGACAAATATTTTTTTCCTTATGAACAAATTACAGGTTCATCAGCAAATCCTTGGTGAGATTTAGAGACCATGAGTCAGGGTTCTGTGACCTCATTCAGTTGCCTGCGAGCTCTGCACCAATTTCCCCACCCACCTCCCTCATGCTTTTCACTGCCTGTCTCTTCTGTATAGGGGAGCCCACCTAATCGCCCACACCAGGAAACTGGGCTTCATCACTGACCCTCCCTCCATCTCACTCCGTAGAACCAATCAGTCACCAAGCTCTACCATCTCAAATGTCCCTCCCCTCTGTCCTGCTGGCTCCCATCCTGATGCAGGTGCTTATTGTCTCTCGCTGGGACTGTTTCCTGATTCTCCCAGTGCAATTTTAATATTCTCCGAAAGAACTGATGCTAAAGCTGAAGCTCCAATACTTCGGCCACCTGATGTGAAAAGCCAACTCATTGGAAAAGACCCTGATGCTGGGAAAGACTGAAGGCAGGAGGAGAAAGGGATGGCAGAGGAGAAGACGGTTGGATGGCATCACCAACTCAGTGGACATGGAGCAAACTCCAGGAGATGATGAAGGACAGGGATGCCTGGCACGTGCTGCAGTCCATAAGGTCGCAGAGTCAGACATGACTTAGCTATTGAACAACAACAACCAATTGGTCTTGTCTCTCTTATTTTTTCTTCTACCCTCTCCAACCATGCTCACTGTGCCTTCAGAGTTGAGTTTCTAAAAACCAATATACACCTGCTGTTCTGAGCCTTGCCCCTCTTCCTGCCTTCATGTGGGTTCCCAGAGTGTGGAAACAGGCAGCAGCTACTTCCACTTGGCAGACATATAAGGAGACTATACTTTTGTAATAATATTTATTTATTTATTTGTCTGTACTGGGTCTCAGTTGCAGCACATGGGATCTTTATTTGCAGCATGTAGGAGCTTTATTTGCAGCATGTAGGAGCTTTAGTTGCAGCATGTAGGAGCTTTAGTTGCAGCATGCGGGATCTAGTTCCCTGACCAGGGATTGAACTCAGGCCCTCTGCACTGGGAGTGTGGAGTCTTAGCCACTGGACCACCAAAGAATCCTAGATGTAGGGGACTCCTGATACAATTTTTCTCATGGTTTATGAGAGATAGAGGTGCTAGGATGCATTGTCTCCGACTACTCACAACAGAAGTCATGATACCAATTGAAAGATGGAAATGACAGAATTTTCAATAAATCTGGTTTTCTAACCTGATGAAGTAAATGAAGCTTAGTTCACTCCACTTTACTCAGTGTTTCTCTGAATAAAATTTTTATTCAATTTACAGCCTCTGTAGTAGAGCTTATTATCTAAATATATGTTCATGGTATCCTAGCTTACCTTTCATGCATTCATTTACGTATGCATTCGGTGGATCAGCAAAGCCTTATCGAGTGTCTGCCCTCCACCAGGCCCCCTGGCAGGTATGTAAGAAAAGTCCTATTTGTCCTATTTTAGCACCTAATCAGTTCTTCCTGGCTGTAGGCCTGGTATTGGGATAATACTATCAAGTGTCTGCAGTAAGAGACACTCATCTCACTGGCCGCCTGTGAGTTGAAATCTGTGATTTGGACATTTTATTGGAACTCTACACACACAAAATTAATAAAGGCATGTTTATGTCTTTCATCAGATTATGAAGACAGATAAGCAGCCAAAACAGTATTGGCCTAAAATTGAGCTACTCTATAACTATTCATCATTTTCCAAAGAAGAAAACAAATGTCTCTTTCTCTTGGCTTCCTTTTCTGCTCAGTGTGGTAAATCCATCATCTAGAGATTTTCTGTCTATTTTCATTTCTCCATTTCTGCATATGCCCTAGGTTACTGAGTCACTTATCTTCAACAGATGTAGCAGTTACTCAAACTCTCCAAAATATTTGATAATTGTGGAGTGAAATGCAATTGTGAAACATTATTCCACGGGTATAATCTTGGCTATGTGACTTTTAGTGGGAAAAATAAAGAAAAACATCCTAAAGTTTCTGTCTAAACACCCACCAATCTCCTTTTTTGAACTATAAAGCAAACGAAACCACCAATCCCACGAAATAATCTTAAAATCAAGTAAAAAATGGTAGCTGGCAGCAACCACACCAACACGTTGTTTTGATGTAGTCGGAAGTGGATGATTTGAATTATTACCAAACATTTATTTTCTTTCTGAAATTTTAACTCGGAATTGTCACGGCAAGAGAACATTTGGATGATCTGAAAACTGGGACAGCTACATTTTTGGACCCAATTGCTTTCATATGTTAATCTAAACAAAACATCCTCTTTGGCTTCTGCACTGGCAAAGCCCAGTAGAGTGTTTGCAAAAATGCTGTTAATAATCACCTACACATGAGAATATCTTTAGGGATTAAACAGCCTTTTCAATCGGGTTCCTTTACAGTTGTTCCAACTATGTTCCACTGTCCCCTCTTGCCTCCTTGTATGGTCAAGCCACTAAGGAGAGCTGTTTTCTGGTTTTCTGTTCATCCCCCTGCTCAACTGGTGCCTGCTTCACTTACACCCTACTCACATGACTAAACTTCTTACAAACTTGCTCCAGGCCCCAGCTAATGATTGTTCGAGCTTTGGATCAGAATATCTCCACTATGATAGCTTATCGAAGGTGGGAGGGGGGATAAGGGACTGGTTTCCCTGGTAAATAATGAGCCAGTGTGTCGGACACTCAGTCGTGTCCGACTCTTTGTAACTCCATGGACTGTAGCTGGCCAGGCTCCTCTGTCCATGGAATTCCCCAGGCAAGAAACACTAGAGTGGATTGCCATTTCCTTCTCCTGGGGATCTTCCCAACCCAAGGATCAAACCCAGGTCTCCTGCATTATAGGCAGAGTCTTTACCATCTGAGCCACTGGGGCAGCCACTAATGAGCCAACTTGATGTCCATTTCCCCTGTAACTGGTAACTTCCCCTCCTCCCATTCCCACCCCCCTTCAAAGACTGCTTGCAGCCGTGTCCTGCCTGCCGTGATCTGCACACATTGGGATGTCACTCCAGGACCTACTTCAAACGCGTAAGATCCCCCATCCATTAGACCACTGACGTCTCTGTTGCTGACTCTGTGCTCTTTCTTTGGTCTTGAAGCTGGGCAATCTTGATTCCAGCTTGTGCTTCATCCAGTCTGGCATTTCACATGATGTACTCTGCATATAAGTTAAATAAGCAGGGTGACAATATGCAGCCTTGATGTACTCCTTTCCCAATTTGGAACCAGTCTGTTGTTCCATGTCCAGTTCTTACTGTTGCTTCTTGACTTGCCTACAGATTTCTCAGGAGGCAGGTAAGGTGTTCTGGTATTCCCATCTCTTTCATAATTGTCCACAAATTTTTGTGATCCACAGAATCAAAGGCTTTAGCATAGTCAATAAAGCAGAAGTAGACATTTTTCTGTAACTCTCTTGCTTTTTCTATAATTCAGTGGGTGTTTCAATTTGATCTCTGGTTCCTCTGCCTTTTCTAAATCCAGCTTGAACATCTGGAAGTTCACAGTTCATGTACTGTTGAAGCCTGACTTGGAGAATTTTGAGCATTACTTTGCTGGCGTGTGAGATGAGTACAATTGTGCAGTAGTTTGAACATTCTTGGCATTGCCTTTCTTTGGCACTGGAATGAAGACTGACCTTTTCCAGTCCTGTGGCCACTGTTGAGTTTTCCAGATTTGCTGGCATATTGAGTGCAGCACTTTAGCAGCATTATCTTTTAATATTTGAAATAGCTCAAATGGAATTCCATCACCTCCACTGGCTTTGTTTGTAGTGATGCTTCCTAAGGCCCACTTGACTTTGCGTTCTAGGATGTCTGGCTCTAGGTGGGCTTTTAGATAGTTAGATATTTTCAGGAACTGATTTCATGATCCCAATCCTTGCATCTCTTCACACCTAGAAAGGCCCTAAATCCCTTCATGGTGCCATCAGCTCCTCATGACTAGCAGAAAACCTTTTGTAAAGTCCGCGCTTGATTGCTTTGAACTCCTTTTTCACCAAAATCTTATAAATTAACCTTCTCCCACTGCCTCTTTGGAGCAGTCTCTCAGAGCTCTCTGAGGTGCTGTCTCCCGGGCTGCAGCCCTCATTTTACCCCAAATAAAACTCAACTCACGACTCTCATGTTGCGAATCTTTTTAGTCGACAATGTAAAAGCTATCTGGGTCCCTGAGTCACACTTGGAGCAGATAAGCCTTAGAGAGCTGCTCAGTCAGGAGCTCCACACTGGGTGTTGTGTGAGCAATAATATATAAAGTTTTATTGTGGTAAATGCCTAAAATATTTGTGCTTATTTGTTATTAGAGCAGACCATAGACTACCCTGGCAGATATAAATGTGAGAGGCAAAACTTTAAAACTGAGGTCATACAAATTATGACCTCAGAATAAGAAAGAATTCCTCAAACAAGACATAAAAATCATAAGCTGTAAATGAATAAAACAGTGATTGAAGCACATTAAAATTAAGAAATTTTATTAACCCATAGGTATGATAGAGAGAGATGAGCCCATCTTGGGACGATATCTGTAACATGAGTGGTTGACAAAGAGATGATTCCCAGAATAAAAAAGATCTCCTTTGAATCAGTCGGAAATAAGCGAATATCCCAGCAGAAAAATGGGCAAAAGATATAAACAAGAATTTCGCAGAAAAGAAAATATGAATGGCCCCCAAACAAACAAAAAACATATTTATCCTGACTGGAACTAGGGAAAAATTAAAAGCACAGTGATATACTGTGTTATATCCTAAAGGAAATCAGTCCTGAGTATTCACTGGACTCAGGTCTGAGGCTGAAGGACTTATGCTGAAGCTGAAACTCCAATACTCTGGCCACCTGATATGAAGAACTGACTCTTGGAAAAGACCCTGGTGCTGGGAAAGATTGAGGGCAGGAAGAGAAGGTGACAACAGAGGATGAGATGGTTAGATGGCATCACTGACTCAATGGACATGAGTTTGAGCAAGTTCTGGGAGTTGATGATGGACAGGGAAGCCTGGTGTGCTGCAGTCCATGGGGTCGCAAAGAGTCGGACCTAACCGAGTGACTGAATTGATACTGTATTATACCTATCAGATTGACAAAGATCAAGTAACTGGACAATACTAAGTGTCAGAAACAATAAGAACTCAAACAATCCTTTTGGGGAAAAAATTAATAGTTTCTGGTAAAATTGAAAACATGAATATTCTGTGACCCAATAGTACCAGGCCTAAGCATATATATACACATACAACTTCAAAATAGTACTGTGTATTATCGCAAAAACTAGAGACAAACCTCATCCATTCACAGTAAAGTTAACAAGTACATCGTGGTGTATATTCAATGGGATACTATATAGTAGTAAAAATGAATAAAATATAGCTATGAACGAATCTCAAAAACATGTTAAAAAACAAAGTCACATTAGAAAACCTATATTTCACTCATTTAAAATCTAAAAATCAGGCAAAACTAAACAATATATTGCTTAGAGATATCTACATAGGGTAAGACAGAAAAAGTACACATGTGTTTACAAAATTGAGGAGAGTGATCACCCCAGAAACGGAAAGCAGAGGATGTACTTGGGATGAAGCATATAGCTTCAGAGGAGCTGCAAACCCTCTGTTCTTAAGCTGCAGGGTGCTAGCTTTTAAACATTTTTAAATTTTCTTTTTTTAATTGTGGTAAAATACACAAAACACAGGATTAGCTCTCTTAACCATTTTTAAAATATTTATTTATTTGGCTGCACCAGATCTTAGTTGCAGCACTGGGGATCTGTGTTGCTATGTGTGGGATTTTCATTGCTACATGCGGGATCTTAGTTCCCTGACCAGGGACCTAACCTGGGCCCCCTGGATTGGGAGCATGGAGTTTTAACCACTGAACCACCAGGGAAGTCTGTCTTAACCATTTTTAATTGTACAGTTCAGTGCTATTAAATGCATTTACGTTGTTGTACAACCACCACCATCATCCTCCATTTCCATAACTCTTAAAGTTTTTAAAATATTTTAATTTAAAATGTGCATACATAGTATATGCACTTTTGCGTGCTGACACAGTTCGTGTTTTTAAAAGCCAAAAAAAAAACCCCACCAATCCTTGTAGAACTATATTTATTGTTCTGCAGCTGCATCCACTGTATATTCTAAATACAAAGTGGAATGATACGGTGGTATATACATACAATACAATGCTATCCAACCATACAAAAGAATGAAATTCTCATACATACTATAACCTGGGAAGACCTTTAAAATATTATGCTGAGTAAAATAAGCCAGTCACAAAAGCACAAATATTGTATAACTGCACTTATACAAAATATCTAGAATAGCCAAATTTATAGAGACAGAACGTAGATAAGCATTTACAAGGGCCTGAAGGGGAGAGAAAATGTGGAGAGATTGCTTAATGGGTACCGGATTTCTATTTGGGGTTTCGAAAGAGTTTTGTAAACACCCGAGATTGTGGTGCAGCATGTGAATGTAATTGATGACACTGTACAAGTAAAAATAGTTAAAATAGAAATATCATAAGTATTGCTGCTGGGTACTGAATTCTGTTTCAACAGGAGCTTTCTTTACCACTTTAAAAATGGCACTGCACTGATACCTGTCTTGTTTATATGGAGAATTTAGCTATCAGCCATTGTCTTGCTTACTTGCCCTCTGTAGTCTCTGAAGTCTTTCTTGTTATCTTTGGGTTTTAGACCATAATGTAGCTCATTACACTAAATACTCAGTGTATTTACTTTGCTTAGGGGATGCTGAGTTACTTGAATCTGTGGATTGATGTCTTTATCAATTTGGACCATGCTTGTGATTTTCACTTCTAATATCAATTGCTCTCCATTTCTCTACTCTCTTTTTGATCACGTCCCATTTATCTTTTAAATCTGTCCTGAATTTTCTGATATTATTCACCCTGTGCTTCTTTTGAGATATCTACTCTCTTTTCAGCTTTATTTTTAAATTAAAAATATTATCCAGCTTTATTGAGATATAATTGACAAATAGGAAATATTTGCATTTGGGATGTACAACATAATGATTTAATATATGTACACATTGTGTATTAACACTATGTTAATTAACACATCACCTCACATAGTTGCCATTTTTGTGTGTGTGATCAGAATACTTGTGATCTACTCTATCAGCAAATTTCAAGTATACAAAACAGTATCATTAACTATAGTCACCATTCTGTACATTAGATCACAAGAACATATTCATCTTAAAACTAAAACATTTCCCAATTCTTCACCCTCTGTCTCCTCAGCCCCTTGCAGCCACCATTCTACTCTATCGTTCTATGAGTTCAACTTTGTTAGATCCCACATGCAAGTGAGATCATACAATATTTGTCTTTCTGTATCTGACATATTTTACATAGTATTGGATTGGCCAAAAAGTTCGTTCAGGTTTTTCTGTAACATCTTACAGTATCTTCCAAGTTCATCCACATTGTTGCGAATGTCGGGGTTTCCTTCTTTTTTACGGTTGAATCATCAGCTATCTGGAGAAGGTAATGGCAACCCACTCCAGTATTCTTGCCTGGAGAATCCTGTGGACAGAGGAGCCTGGCGGGCTACAGTCCGTGGGGTTGCAAGAGTCGGACACGACTTAGCAACTAAACCACCACCACCAGTATGCCATCACATAACATTTCACCTGTCAAAGAACTTATAGCTTGTTTTCATATCTTGGTTCTTTCAAAATGCCACAGTGAACATGGAAGTACAGGTATCTCTTTGAGGTCATGATTTCATTTTCTTTGAAAATGAAGTGGGGCTGGGATCATGGCAGTTCTAATTTTAATTTTTTGAAGAGCTTCCATATTCAAAAGGTTCCGTAATGAACTAATTTGTTCTCATCGACAGTGTACAAGAGTTCCCTTTTCTTCACACCTTCACCAAGGATTGTTATCTCTTATCTTTTTTATAATAGCTGCCCTGAGCAGTGTGTGGTGACATCTCATTGTGGTTTTGATTTGAATCTCCCTGATGACGAGCAATGTTGAACCATTTGAATGTGTTTTCATATACCTGTTGACCATTTGAATGTGTTCTTTGGAAAAGTGTCTATTTACATCCCATTGTACATTTTAAATCTGGTTATTTGGGATTTTTTTGCGATTGCATTATATGAGCTCCTTATATATTCTGGGTATTACTCCTTATCAGATATATATAGCTTGCAAATATCCTCTCCCATTCCATAAGCTGCCTTTTTATTTTGTCATTTTGTTGATCATTTCCTTTGCTCTACAGAGCTTTTCAGTTTAATATAATCCCTGTTCTTTATGCTGCTTATGGTTTTGATGTCATATAAAAAATAAAAAATCACTGCTAAGACAAATGTCGAAGAATTTTTTCCCATCTGTTTTCTTCTAGAAGTTTTATGGTTTCAGGTCTTACATTTAAGTCTTTATACTCCATTTTGAGTTAATTTTTGTGTATGATATAAAATAAAGGTCTAATTTCATTCTTTGGAAATTCTTAATCATTTTTTTTAAGATCGATTTATTTTATTCTATTTTTGCCTGCGCTGGGTCTTTGTTGCTGCACGAGGGCTCTCTCTAGTTGCAAAAAGTGGGAGCTAGTTACTCTTCATTGCAGTGCATAGGTTTCTCATTGCTGTGGCTTCTTTTTCCCAGAGCACAGGGTCTGGTCACGCAAGCTTCAGAGATGCAGCCCGTGGGCTCAGTAGTTGTGGCTCTCAGGGTCTAGAGTGCTGGATCAGTAGTTGTGGTGCATGGGGCTATGCAGCATGCGGCATCTTCCTGGACCAGGGATTGAACCGACCCACTCCAGGATTCTTGCCTGGGGAATTCCAGGGACAGAGGAGCCTGGTGGGCTACAGTCTACGGGATTGCAGAGTCAGACATGACTGATGGACTAACACTCTACATTGCAAGGCAGATTCTCAACCATTGGACCACCAGCTGCTGCTGCTGCTGCTGCTAAGTCACTTCAGTCGTGTCCGACCCTGTGCGACCGCAGAGATGGCAGCCCACCAGGCTCCGCCGTCCCTGGGATTCTCCAGGCAAGAACACTGGAGTCGGTTGCCACCTCCTTCTCCAATGCATGAAAGTGAAAAGTGAAAGAAGTCGCTTAGTCGTGTCCAACTCTTTGCAACCCCATGGACTGCAGCCTACCAGGCTCCTCCGCCCATGGGATTTTCCAGGGCAAGAGTACTAGAATGGGGTGCCATTACCTTCTCCATTGGACCACCAGAGAAGCCCCTTAATCATTTTTGAACATTTTCCTTTTGATCTTGGGCCTGTAAATTATGTAGCCAAGCCTGATAACATTGCCCACTGAGAAAGAACTTGGATCCCTGTTTTAGGTGATCTAGTCCTGTTCAGAGTACAGGTATCTGATTTCTAACACAGTTAGTATCTGCGTTACAAAAGTATTCACTTCCCCTTCATTTAAATGAATTCTATCTACTGAATATGTATCAGGTTGGTTTTACACAAGTTACCAATAATTCCTTAATCCCCTCTCCTGCTGCTGCTGCTACTAAGTTGCTTCAGTCGTGTCTGACTCTGTGCAACCCCATAGATGGCAGCCTACCAGGCTCCCCCGTCCCTGGGATTCTCCAGGCAAGAACACTGGAGTGGGTTGCCATTTCCTTCTCCAGTGCATGAAAGTGAAAAGTGAAAGTGAAGTCGCTCAGTCGTGTCTGACTCTTCTCGACCCCATGGGCTGCAGCCCACCGGGCTCATCCATCCATGGGATTCTCCAGGCAAAAGTACTGGAGTGGGGTGCCATTGCCTTCTCCAAATCCCCTCTCCAAAAAATTACATTTTCAAAAAATATGCTGAGTTAATCTCATTGTCCCAGAGGGAGACAACTAAGGCAGGAGGTGATTGCAAAGCACACCAGCCCTGGCGTGAGTGTGTTGGGGTTTGAGGTCGGAGCAGTGTGTCTTTGACTGACTCCCCTAAATTGTTCTGCTTTTCACAACTTCTCCCCTGTTTCTACTTCTGAAACCACAGGTTCTCTAAAACACAAGCATTTCTCCTAGTAGTTCTCATGGCAATCGCATGCGAGTTTTCTTTCTAGGAAGGAGTAAAGGACTTTTGTTAAATAAGACCGAATAGACAGTCGGGACTGTATTAGGGCCTCAGAGTTTGGTAGCATTTGCAATATTTCTTGTGATGTATCCTTGTGGTATTTCAAATTCTAGGGGAGCACCAAATGCTTTTTGTCATGACTTTGAACTTATTTACTATAGCTCTTTGGACATAGCTCTCAATGAATGATTTGTGAATGAAATAAAAAGAAGCTAACAGACCAAACTAGCTCTAAAAAAAGTCACTGCTTCTTGAACACCTACTGTGTGCCACGCACTGGGTCAGGTCCCTTATGGCCATTACTCTAGTCAATGACCTGACAGTTGTCCCCTGAAAACCACATCATTACTTTATAGATGTCGACATGGACAGGTAACTGGCAGATAGTGAGTTTATGAGAACTACATGTGTTTCTCAACAGTCCTTTATTTAATATTTAAAAATGATTAAGTTTGGAACACCTCCATTTCTACAAAGTATAACATTAAACTTGTTATATATTTTGAAATTAATGCAGAGCTTATCTTTACAGGAATTGTGAGTTTCTGTGCATTTATTTACTTATAGAATATTTTGCGCTTTGACATTTTCTGACTTAATCGAAGTTTTAATGATCTAAATAAGCAGAAAAATTGCTGTGGTGCCTGTAAAAGTTTTGAGAAACTAGGGTAAAGATGCTATACGCATTAGGGAAGAGATTCACTATATCACATGACTAAATGAAACCCAGTGAGGATGAAGAAAAAGGATGTTGAAGAAAGAGATGAATGACTAGGAAGGGAAAGGAGACAGAAATCCCAGAGGATTAAAAAAAAAAAAAAAGATACTGGTTGTGAGCTATAAAACGGCTGTAATCATTGTGGGCCAGCATTTTAGGACATTTGTTGTAGATCTGAGATCTGCAATAAGAAACTGACACCTAGGAATAAAGCTCACCAAATGCGTAGTTATTGGTAACCATTTCACAGAATCTTCTAAGAAAGCTTCAGGGTGTTATCAGTATAAGTGAGAAAATTCAGAATCAAGGTTAAATAATCTGCTCATATTCACACATCTAGTGAGCTGCAGAAATAAATTTCACTCCAAGGACTATCCAAGCCCAGGGTCATCTGCTTACCATTCAGGCCTCAGCAGCAGGCAGTCTTCTTGATCAAAACATGGGAAAGGACAGAACTCTAAGGGACAGAGGCTGTAATCCACAGTACCCAACTCCAAATCAGGGCAGCAGTGGCAAACGTCTTACACTTGTGTCTCTCAACCACTGTCACTAGACTTGCCTCTCACAAAGAAGGAATA
Organism: Capra hircus; assembly: GCF_001704415.2. NCBI lineage: Eukaryota > Metazoa > Chordata > Mammalia > Artiodactyla > Bovidae > Capra > Capra hircus. The sequence continues at coordinate 81,722,167 of NC_030816.1, forward strand.
TAGAAGTGTGTGTGTGTGTGTGTGTGTGTGTGTGTGTGTGTGTGCGCGCGCGCTAGCATGTTACGTGGGACTCAGTCTTTAAAAGTAATTGCATAGTCTTTGACTTGAGCAATGACACATGAACCAGCAAAATGTCCTTTGCTACCCAACTATTTCTTTCTTTTCTAAAAAAGAAAAAAAAATTATTTATTTATTTGTTTGACCATGCCAGGTCTCAGTTGTGGATCTTCAAATCTTCATCACAGCACGCAGGATCTTCAGCTACGGCATGTAAGCTCTCAGTTGCGGCATTTGTGGGATCTAGCTCCCTGACCCGGGTGCACCCCCCTGCATTGGGAGCTTGGAGTCTCAGCCACTGGACCACCAAGAAAGTCCCACCACCCAACTACTCCTACCCCCACTGCTGTCAACTTCATGCCCAGTCACTGAGCATAAATACATCTGAGCATTCACATCCGAGTCTATCCGCAACAGGTCAGAAAATCAGGCGACATCCTAGGGTAAAGTTTTAGGGGACACTGGTGATCTTGGAGGCTGGGAACCCATTTGGCAAGTCAACTGGTTGGCCAATCCTACCGTCACTACCCTGACTTCAATCTCCTGTCCAAACCATCCTCTGGGAGTCAGTTCAGTTCAGTTCAGTCGCTCAGTCATGTCCGACTCTTTGTGACCCCATGGACTGCAGCACGCCAGGCTTCCCTGTCCATCACCAACTCCCAGAGCTTACTCAAACTCATGTCCATCTAGTCAATGATACCATCCAACAATCTCATTCTCTGTTGTCCCCTTCTCCTCCTGCTTTCAAGCTTTCCCAGCAGCAGGGTCTTTTCCAATGAGTTAGTTCTTCACATCAGGTAGCCAAAATATTGGAGTTTCAGCTTCAGCATCAGTCCTTCCAATGAATATTCAGGACTGATTTCATTTAGGATGGACTGGTTGGATCTCCTTGCTGTCCAAGGGACTCTCAAGAGTCTTCTCCAACACCACAGTTCAAAAGCATTAATTCTTTGGCCCTCAGCTTTCTTTATAGTCCAACTCTCACATCTACACATGACTACTGGAAAAACCATAGCTTTGACTAGCTGGATCTTTGTTGGCAAAGTAATGTCGCTGCTTTTTAATATGCTGTCTAGGTTGTTCATGACTTTGCTTCCAAAGAGCAAGCATCTTTTAATTGCATGGCTGCAGTCACCATCTGCAGTGATTTGGGGAAGCAGGGCTACCCAAACTGAACCAGCAGTCTTCTACAGGATCCAGAGCAAACAGTCTCTGCTGTGACCCAGCCCTGGCTGCCAATGCTTTCGTTCTATCTGTGAGCTTCACCAACCTCCAGCATCTTCCCACTGTTACCTCCCACTCCTTCCTGCCTGCTCAGATCCTAGGAATCAGATTCCTATTAAATCTTCAATTCTGGACACTACTCCTTTTATTATACATGGATTGTGTCTTCCAAACAGTGTCGAGAGAGAAATGACATAGTCACAATGAAACAAAAATTAAAACCAACCAATTAGCCTACCAGCCAAAACAAATAAAAAAACCCAAACATTTATATATATATTGTCAGGTATCCTAACACCAAAGAAAAGCCTTCTTCTATAAAATAACCACCCTCCTCTCCGTACACTCTTGTCTGGCTTGATTTCCCTTCAAGGACTTGCTAAAGCACCTGACTTGTATCCTTATTTGTAGTTTATCATTTCTTTCCACCCTCTGCAGATTGTCAGTTCTAAGGGAGCAGGGACTTGTGTCCTCAGTGCCTGTAACAGTGCCCAGTGTTGGGCACAAGATGAAGACTTCATACATTTATTGTGACTGGAAAAGCATCTGTTGAACCCCTTTTTGCTGTTTATTTTCAAGGCCACCTTTGAGGTTCACTTTAACCTCATTTAACTCATACAGTGGGAAAAGGTATACCCGTGTGCTGGACCCAGGCTGACTCTGGGATCCACACTATTCTCCACTCTTTCCATCCTCCAACATGTATGGTAGGTGACCATCATGTGTTTTCATCTTGTTCACGTTACTTCTGAGAGTTTCATATCCCTACATTAGCTTCACATTAGCTGACTGCCAACTGAAGAAAAATGCACAACCAAAAAGTTGTGAGTTAAATTTTATTGGGAGATCTTGCTGAGGACTATAGCCTGGGAGACAGCTCAGATAGATCCAAAGAATGGCTCCAATGAGGTAAGGGAGGGGCCGGCATGGAACCAAGCAGACCCCTGTGCTCCTCCCCCACCAAAGTACAAAGGCCCTCCCTGTCCCCTACCTCTTATTTATAGAAAAGCTGAAAACTTGCATGCTTCCTTGACTCACAAAAAAGCAGGCTCAAGCAGTTAATGATTAGGATCACAGAGTCACAGACTCCGTGTTGTTTTACAGATCCTATAACTGCCACCATAGAGGAAAAACTAACTACATGATAACCAGACTGTATCCATGACATAAACTGTTCCATGTTAAGCAGAGCTGAGTCTATGGCTAACAAAATTCCAAGAACTGGCCTCAAGAGAGTGAGATTAACATTGTTGCTCATAATAATCGATATCTTTGTGAAAATCAAAATAATTATAGCTTGTTCTTCCCGTATATGTAAGCAAGCAAGCAACTAAAACTGTCAGCAAAGAGATGCTTCAAATCCATGTCTGTATCATTCACTCTAAGACCTCAATGCCGTTTCTCAGCATGAAGAAATTACAGAAGACTGACCTTCCTCCCTGATTCTATAGAAACAAAATGATATCTGACAGGGGGGATTTGCAAGCAGCTTTTTGCAGGAAACTGCCCTCAACAGGACGGAGAAGGCAATGGCAACCCACTCCAGTACTCGTGTCTGGAAAATCCCATGGGCGGAGGAGCCTGGGAGGCTGCAGTCCATGGGGTCGTGAAGAGTCGGACACAACTGAGCAACTTCACTTTCACTTTTCACTTTCATGCACTGGAGAAGGAAATGGCAACCCACTCCAGTGTTCTAGCCTGGAGAATTCCAGGGACAGGGGAGCCTGATGGGCTGCCGTCTATGGGGTCGCACAGAGTCGGACACGACTGAAGCGACTTAGCAGCAGCAGCAGCAGCAGCAGCAGCCCTCAACAGGAAGCCCTTTTCTTGTCACTTCAGCAACGCTATGAGAAATGGAATATTTCCTGCCATATCAGTAAACAAGGATGTCACAGTCATTAACAATTGCAAAATCACTGCAGATGGTGACTTCAGCCAAGAAATTAAAAGGCGCTTGCTCCTTGAAAGAAAAGCTTTGACCAACTTAGATGGCATATTAAAAAGCAGAGACATTACTTTGCCAACAAAGGTCCAGCTAGTCAAAGCTATGTTTTTTCCAGTAGTCATGTGTAGATGTGAGAGTTGGACTATAAAGAAAGCTGAGCGCTAAAGAATTAATGCTTTTGAACTGTGGTGTTGGAGAAGACTCTTGAGAGTCCCTTGGACAGCAAGGAGATCCAGCCAGTCCAACTAAAGGAAATTAGTCCTGAATATTCACTAGAAGGACTGATGCTGAAGTTGAAACTCCAATACTTTAGCTACCTGATGTGAAGAACTGACTCAATGGAAAAGACCCTGCTGCTGGGAAAGATTGAAAGCAGGAGGAGAAGGGGACGACAGAGAATGAGATGGTTAGATGGTATCACTGACTAGATGGACATGAGTTTGAGTAAGCTCTGGGAGTTGGTGATGGACCGGGAAGTCTGGCATGCTGTGGTCCATGGAGTCACAAAGAGTCGGACATGACTGAGCGATTGAACTGAACCGGTGAGCTGGTGAGCCCTCAGGGTACTCAGGAAGGAGAATACCTGCCATCTAGCAGCCAGGAGACTGTAGCCACTCCCTACAGTGAGTCTCACGGGAGCTCAGAATGTAAAAAACACAGGATACTGGCCCTGATACCTGAGATGTATATGAAATTTCAGTGAGCCCAGAATCTTCCATCTCCCCATACATAGGAAAGAGCTAAATTCCTTTACTTGGGATATCTGATATTTTTAATTAACAATAATCTTTTGATGTTTAGACTACCAGCCTTTGTTGTAAAACTTCTGTATAACCTGACCCCTCCCCTCACCTCCTCAGGGTAGTAATCTCAAAGTCACTTACCGGGGCTTGATGTCCTAAAACTTCCCACTGAATAAAACATAACTATCAATGTTTAGGTTTTGAGTATTTTTTTTTAAGTCCACAGCTATACTATAACTAACCTTAAGCCAGGCACCCCCGGGCTCTGCTCATCTCTAGCCTAAGCACACTTTTCAAATCTTTTGATCATACAATACTTGCCTAACCTGTTGGTTCCTTCAGTAGATCAAAGAAATAGAAATGAAGAATAAGTAATTAACAGATGACCAGTTCTCTCCCCTAGCTACCCCTTCGGTAACCTCTCAGAAAGATTGTGGGAATAAGATAGCATCTAAAGATCATAAATCCACAAGCCGGCATGCAGTGAGAAATGACTACAATCATTTCACTTGATCCCCTAACTAGGTGATCAAGATTACTTCCCCTTTAAAAGGGCTTAAAAGGGTTTCTCTGGTGATTCATGCAGTTCAGGAGACCCAGGTTCAATCCCTGAGTCGGGAAGATTCCCTGAAGAAGGAAATGGCAAGCCACTCGAGTATTCTTGCCTGGAGAATTTCATGGACAGAGGAACCTGGCAGGCTATAGTTCACTGGGTCACAAAGAGCCTGACGTGGCTGAGCGACTCACACCTTCACTTTCACTTCACTTTCCCCTTTAAAAACTTTCATGGCTCAGCAGAATCTTCAGAGCTGGTTTTTTGAGGGGATATGAGTCTGCCTTCTCCCCAGGTTGCTGGCTTTTTTATTAAAAACAACTTTCCTTTCTCCCAACATGTGCCCCTCAAGTATTGATTTTTTGAGTGGCAAGCAACTGGGCTTGAGTTTTTTAACAAGGATATATATGAGTTTTTGCTGGAAAAAGTGTAGTTAAACATCAAAAGATTACTGAGGGGGTGGGGAGATGACTGCTAACCACAAATACCAGACATCTTAAGTTAATGATTTTAGTGCTTTTCTATATATGGGAAAATGCATGAATCGGGTCTTGGACTTCCCTGGTGGTCCAATGATTGAGAATCCGCCTGCCAACGCAGGGTTAACAGGTTTGATCCCTGGTCCAGGAAGATTTCACATGGCACAGAGCAACTAAGCCCATGCACCGCAACTGCTGGGACCCGAGCATCTGGAGCCCACGCTCTGCAAGGAGAGCAGCCACGGCAGTGAGAAGCCTGCACACCACAACCAGAAAAGAGCCCACACAGCAGTGAGGACCCAGCCCAGCCATAAATCAATAAATAATTTTTTAAAAACAGTCTGGGCTCATTGAAATTATTCCTTAGATATGTGTCTTAACTATCTCGGGTCAGTGTCCAGAGCATAGACTTCTTCCTATTGTTTCCTATCCTGAATTCCCCTCAGGGTGCACCTGAGTGGTGGGGAGCAGCAGCTGCTGGCTTGATGGTGGCAACATTCCTTGTTCAGTGGAAGGGCAGGCAACATTCTCTTGCCACATGACCTGCCTCTTAGCTGTGCTCTGAGCTACTGCAACATGAAAGGAAGTTGCTTCAGTCGTGTCCGACTCTTTGCGACCCTGTGGACTGTAGCCCGCCAGGCTCCTCTGTCCTTGGGATTCTGCAGGCAAGAATACCAGAGTGGGTTGCCACGCCCTTCTCCAGGGGATCTTCCTGACCCAGGGATCGAATCCAGGTCTCCCGCATTGCAGACAGATTCTTTACCAACTGAGCCTCCAGGGAAGCCTATTGGAACATAAGGACAACCTCATTTTGACTCAAGACTGAAACAAGAAGAATTATACTAATATTTCCTGAGTGCTTATTCTGCTAAGTCCTACAAGTTCACTAACCAGTTTAACCCACACAACAAACCCATGCAGAGGGTACTTTTATCCCTTTTGCAGTTCAGGAAACTGGGGATGAGAGAAGTAAGGTACTTAAAGTCACACACTATGTAAGCAACAGAATCCAGATCTGTTGACAGCAAAATCTGGGCTCGTTAGGAAGAAAGAAGGAAAAAGAGAGAACGGGGAAGTAGCGCGGGGACTATGTGTTTTGCTGAGTCATCATAGTTGTATCTAAGAAACTTCCAAGTTTTGGAAAGACAAATTTTAAAAATAGTCATTTCACTGTGAGAAAATGAGTTTGAGAGTTTCTGAACTGCAACAAGGAAGTCAATATTAATTTCTGCAGTTAAAACAAAAGTGGTTTAATATCCTGAGAGTATAGTCATGTTACTAAACAAACCCAGGGCAAGCATTAAGGGCCATTCTCTTCCCATTGCCACCGGCTGTGTCAGGAGCACAGACGTCCCTGGAATCCTTACCACTGCCTCTTCCTGGGAGTGAAAAAGAGAGTGCAAAGCCCAAAGGAAGCAGCTCTGTTGCTCTGGCTACAGCTCTTTATTTCTTTTGAAAGTGGAAGCTAGTTATAACCAAAAGTGTCTGCGGATGCAAATCAAATTTAACTAATCAATTGCGTTCTCATCAATGGGAATAAAGGAAATAACTGAACTGGGTATGTGTTAGCCTCAGTGCCAGGGCTCTGGCATCTGATGGGAGGAACCACCTCTAAGGAAGCTTGTCTAGGAAGGGGAAGGAAGGAAGGAAAGCGGATGAATGGGTGATCAAGGAAAGCAGAAGAGGAAACCAGCTACTTCCCAATTCTGCCCAGAGCTGTTTAGAATGAAGTCAACTTTCTAGTTTGGGAGACACCCCTGTTCCACTGGGCAGCTGGACTCCGTGAGATGAGAGGAAAGGACGCCATGCTTCCTCTGTCCTTCTCGTGTGGGTGGGTGGCTCCTAGCACAGTTCAGCACAGAAGCCTTTGTCCTGTTTTTTGTGGTAACTGTCTTTTTCTTCGGCGGGGGGTGGGAGGTGGGGTTGGGAAGTGAACATCAGGGGTCCAACCCGGTGCTCCCTGCCCTGGAAGCGTGGAGTCGTAACCACTGGACCGCCAGGGAATTCCCAAAGCTGGGATTGTCTTGACCATCACCACTGCCCTCAAAACCTCTTACCTAAAATATTTTTAATTTGAAAATGACACATTTTGGAGACTGAGATAAGAGAATTAGGCTCTAGCCTCTGCTCTGGCTTAATTCATGGCCATGGATAAGTCATTTAACTATGCTGGTCTCAGTTTTAAACCCATAAATGAGAGGATTACCATTTTATCATTTCAGGTATGTGGTAATTACCTCCAAGACAAATAAAAGCCAACCAATAACTAGAAAGTGCATAGGCGATGTGCACTTCAATTTTAAGTCACACTAGGGACTTCCTTGGAGGTCCAGCAGTTAAGACTTCCACTGCAGGGGGCGCAGGTTCCATCCCTGGCCGGAAACTAAGATCCTGCATGCCTCTAGTCGTGGCTAACAAAAAAAGATGTCATGTTAAAGAGCATCTAAAGCATATTATTGTAAACACAATTATTTATTTATTGCATTTTTATTAATAAATTGGGTACTGCATCTCCAATAAACACTAAGTTGAGCATTTTCATTTTCAATTATACCAGTCAAAATCAACGTTACCTCATAAAACATTGTCATAGAGGAATAACAGTTCTGAAGGGTATTTTTGCAAAAAACATTATTGATTAATAAAACATTCAAAGGATTTGTATTGTGTAATATGTCACATTAACTTAGATGATGATAGAGATGGTGGTTTTTAAACATGGTCCACAGAATTCTTTCAAGCAAGCAAACTCAGGCAAATGCCATTGAACACTGAATATATTGCTTAATTTGTATTTCCAAAACCTGTCATCCATTCATTTATTCATTCATTTCACAAAGTATTAGCAGGGACTTATTCTGAGCTTGGCATGATGCTAGAGGCTGGTGCAAGACAGGGGCACAGGGCTTCCTCTCCTGAACTAACAGTCTGGTGGGAAAGGCAGGCAAATGAATGACAAGCTGTTGTTTCCAAAGGCAAGGAAACCAGTACATGAAATTTTGTATCAACAGAACTTGACTTAGACTGGGGACAGGGAAGATATCCCCAACAAACTCTGTCTGTTGCAAGGGTTCTGGCAGCTCTGAAGGATGAGTGGAAAGTTAGTGGGTGTTGGTGTGGAGGAGGAGAAGGGGTGATTGGTGGGTATTTCAAAGAAACAACATCAACAAGGTAACTTGAGAGTCCCAGCACGAAATGAAAAAGTGAAGCCCCTTGTTCAAAACTATTAAAAATTTAAAGATGGCAAGAACAGAACATTAAAGCAAGGATGAGGCCCTGTGAGACGACAGAGGTCACACGCCCCATAGCCAGTCCTGGCCTTCTCCATGGAACAGAATGTAAATATCAGGATTCAGGAGGATGTGGGAGGCCAGTATGGTTGAAGCAGAGCCTGGGGAGAGCAGTGTGAGATGGAGCTGAACATCAGGTTCGCGTGAGGATTATGTCAGTGACTACTCTTCCAGGCTCTATAAATTAATGCCCACCTCAATAACATAGGTAGTGACTTCACCTTTATTTAAACATTTATACTAATTTGCATTGGTCATTCTGAGTTTGGTGTCAACTGGTTTTCTAAAAATGAAGCCAGGCTTACAGAACTTGTCCAAGTAGGGAAAGCTTGGACTCTGATCTGCTTGCTTTCTTGGTGCCCAGGATGACTGGGTATCCAGAACTCGCCAAATAAGCATACAGAAAGGCACAGTCACAGGAGGGACCCTCACTTTGCATCTTCTTATCAAAATATGCATTGCTGAACTGCTACAGGGTGCTGCAGCCAGTTTTCGAATTGAAAAGAATAAGGAAAATTCATTACTTACAGTATTATCCAAGTTCAAATCCTGACTTCTCTACATATTACTGTGTGCTTAGCCAAGGGATTTATTTAGTTGTTTGTTAAAATGTAAACTTGCTTTGGGACTTCCCTGGTTGGCTGAGTGGTTAAGACTCCACGCTCCCAATGCAGGGCACTCAGGTTCAATCCCTGGTCAGGGAACTAGATCCCAAATGCTGCAACTAAGACTTTACATGGTGCAACGAAACATCCTACATCTCACAATACAAGTAGCCCCGGCACAGACAAATAAATAAAAATGAATATTTAAAAAGTAAATTTTTTAAAAAGATAAAGCAACACACACATATTCAAAAATTCTGACAGTAGCCTCTAGCAAATCTTCTCAGCAATTTCTTAGGTATATACAACCTATTTTCATTTTCTTCTTTTACACAAATGGATTGTACTGTACAGGCTATTCCTTTTACTTTTATCATTACCTCTTTTTTTTTTTTTTTTTTGCGAAGCTGTGCATGGCATGTGGGGTCTTAGTTGCTTGTGTTAGTTTCTCAGTCGTGTCTGAGTCTTTGAGACCCCATGGACTGTAGCCCGCCAGGTGCCTCTGTCCATGAAACTCTCCAGGCAAGAATACTGGGGTGGTTTGTCATTCCCTCCTTCGTGGGATCTTCCCACCCAGGGATGGAATCCATGTCTCTCACCTCTCCTGCACTGGTAGGCAGGTTCTTTCTCACTTGGGCCACCTGGGCTTCCCTGGTGGTTCAGGTGGTAAAGAATTTGCCAGCAATGCGGGAGACCTGGGTTCGATCCCTGGGTTGGGACGACTCCCCGGAGGAGGAAATGGCACCCTGCTCCAGTAAGGACAGAAGAGCCTGGTGGGATACAGTCCACGGGGTCCCAAAGAGTTGGACACGATTGAGCGACTGACAAACAGCATGATTGATAATAGCTGTAGCCGCCGAACTCAACAAACACAAAAATTCACAGAAAATGCTTTAGTACCATATCCATTTAAAACCTCTTTGTAGAAGGTAACTAGTTACATTTCTGGAGATCAAATAGAATATTTTCGAGAGGACAAAATTTGATATTAATTGTACCGCTTTCCTCGCTTAAAGATGATTTTTGATAGTTGCCTCTTTTGTGAGGTACATATCCCCGTGATAAAATAAAATGTACTGTAATATTTCCATCAAGAGATGTCTTTCAGTCACATCTTTCGTACTTGAGCGAAAATCTTGCTATTCAACTCATTCATTTATTATTGATAACAAAGGACACACATCCAACTCTGAAGAAAAATGGAAATTTTTAAGACTTCTAAAATTTCCATTTCGGGAAACCTGTTGGGTCTCCCCCTAACCTCCGGGGCCCGGAGGCGTTTTTTAAATTTATCAGGAGTCCAGAAGGAGGTTAACGGGACGCCTCAGAACGAAAGCCCCAAGCGTCGGGGCCCTGAAGCTCCGGGCCGGGGACCACAGCCCGCGGGCAACTCCAGGCGGGCGCCGGGTCTTCCGTGAAGGGCCAGCGGACCTGGAAGCCATTGCTGCGCTCCGTGCCGGCTGCGTTCTCCACACTCATTTCACTCAGCCCCGAGCACGGCCGGCCCCACAGCCATGCCGACGCGGGACAAAGACCCCGTCCGCGACTCGAGCCCGTCGTGCTGGGGGGCCCCGTTGTATCTCCACAGCGAAACACTTCAGTCGCGGTGACCGGCTGAAGGGCCGCTCGGGACTCGGCTCCCCGGCAGGCGCTCCCTCATAAGCGTGTCCCTCACTCCTGTCCACCGTCCCCACGGCGGGCGGCCAGGCGGGACGCGGTCGGTGGGGAGACCATGATCCGGCCCGACCCCGGCCGCCGCTCGGGGGACGCGGCCCCGAGCCCTGCGACAAAGGGCGCCGGCGGCGCGGCCCGAGGCGGAGGCTCCGGGCGGGGGCGGAAAGTGGGAGAGGAGGCCGGGCCGGCCCAGGGCACCGGGCGCGCTTCCGCCGGCCGCGCCGCGCACGCCGCGGTAGATGGGAGGCTCGGCCGGCGGGGGCGGGGGCCGCGCAGCCGGGGAGTTTCAGGAACTGGAGGAGCGGGGCGGCGGCTGGAGTCGCCCAGAGCCGAGACTCGGGGCCGGGGCGGAGCCGCCGCCGCGCCGGGGCCCAGCTGTAGCTGCCGCCGCCGCCGCCCTCGCTTTCGTCTGGCCGCCTGGGGCCGATAGCCGCGGCGCGGGAGAGGAGCCGACCGTCCCGGGCCGAGGGCGAGGGGGGAGATCCGCCCGCCATGGCCACCAAGGTGAGGGGAGCGCGGCCCAGGCCCCGGGCCGGCCGCTCGGCCCTGCGGCGGCGCGGGGGAGGGTCGCGGCGGGGGGCGGGGGCGCGGGCGGCGGCGCCGCCGGGGAGGCCGAGGGGTCGCGCCGGGGCCCACCCAGCTCGGGCCGGGCTCGGGGCACGCAGGGCGGACGAGGGGCCGGGGCCGGAGCCGGGGCGCGCGGGGGCTCGGCTGGGGGGCGCGGGGCGGGACCCCGGCCGCTCGCGGCGCCGTCTGCAAAGTTTGCGCCTGAGCGTGTGGGCCGCGGCCGGGCGGGAGGGAGGGAAAGTTCCCGCAGCTGCCCGGCGCCCGCCCTGAGGAGCTGCCCGCCCGCCGGGAGCCCCCGACTCGGTCCCGAGTGGAGTCCACTCTCCGCCGCTCCGCGCGTCCGGCCGCCGCGGGAGCCGCGTTCTCTCCTCCCTCCGCAGAGGGTGGGACCCCCCGGCGCCGCGGGCCGCTTTCGGGAGTCCGACCCGCGCCCGGCCGGACTGGGAATTTAAAATACAGGCCAGAGAGTCAAGCCTCCTGAGGAGGGAAAAAAACCCCAGTGAAACGTCCCGCGCGCTTCCACTTCCCTCAATTTTCTTGTGTTGTGTTTTTTTTTTTTTTCTCTTTTGTTTTGCTACCTTTTCGATTTGAATGTTATTTCCAGCATGAATAAAATACCAAGAGGGAAATGACTCTGCTTTCAATTACGTTGTTTGCTTTAAAAAAAAAAAAAAAAAAAAAGGTCCAGGCCCAAATTACGTGGTGGAACTTTGAGTCGCGCTTAGTTAATTGGCCAGGAGCGGTGGTTTGCTTATTTTACAGTATTGTCGGCGAAATTAGCGTTCACCCTTCGCTATCCTCCCCCAGCTCCCTGGGGCTGGGGCGTTTAGTTCTCGACGGCCACTGACTAGGGAAAGCCACGCTCCCCTCCAGGAGCCAGGGGTGGGGTTTGAGTTGACTTTCTTTTTGATTTGGAAGTAGTTTTAGTAATGCCCCTTTTATTAACATCAGAACCCTCTACTGTGTTTATTTTTTAAACCTCACTTCTTGGGTTGGTGAAAGCCTTAGATTTGTTGCTGTTGGGTTTTTGGTTTTGGTAGAGAGAGAAAACTTAGAAAACTGATAAATTTAAAACCCCTTTCGAAGATCATATTGATATTTCAGCCTGTGAAATTTTGTGTTCTGTTTCTGTCTAGGTGCAGTGTGTTTTTTGCTTTTTTTTTCTTTTTGATGGAGAGTCTTATCCGGGGAACCTGTTGCCTGCTGTTATTGAAATAATTGTGAAGTGAAGTTGCTCAGTCGTGTCCGACTCTTTGCGACCCCATGGACTGCAGCCTACCAGGTTCTGTAGGCAGACACTTTACCGTCTGAGCCACCAGGGAAGTGGTACTGAAATAATTACTTTCTTGTTATTATTGGCTAAGCTCTATCTTCCCTGGTGGGCTCAGCTGGTAAAGAATCCGCCTGCAGTGCGGAAGAACTGGGTTCGATCCCTGGGTTGAGAAGATCCCTGGAGAAGGGAAAGGTTACCCACTCCAATATTCTGGCCTGGAAAATCCCATGGATGGTGGAACCTGGTAGGCTACAGTCCATGGAGTTGCAAAGAGCTGGACACTACTGAGAGACTTTAAATTCACTTGAGACTCTATCTTGGTTTTCTTAGATGTGATAGAACTTTGCTGCCTTTTTAACATGTATCATTTCATGTTGATCTTTTTAGAAACAAAACTTTAGATCAAATATTTCTAAGGAAATTTGATTTTGAGGTTTGTTGCCAAACGTTTAAATTACCAATTACACGTCGTATTTTGCACTCATCTTACAACCTTGAAGGCTGTTTATGGTAGATAGCTATTCCTTTGATGGTCAGCGTTTGATACTTTGCACCCTGATCTACTGGCCCATGTTAGACTGTCCATTCAGTGGGACTCAGCTTAGCAACTAGTGCTGGTATATATAACGAAAATTTTATCTGACACTTAAACCTGAACTTGTATGCTCAGTTGCGTCCTGCTCTTTGCAACCCCAGGACTATAGCCCATCAGACTCCTCTGACCATGGAATTTTCCAGGCAAGAATACTGGAGTGGGTGTTTTTCCATAAAATTAGAAAGAATAGTTTTTGTACTAAACTTGAATTGTGTTTATCCTCACTAAGCACAAGCCTTAAAGCATGGATAAACACTTCCTACTTTATTGTCTTCTCCGCAGAAGGCAGGTAACAGTCATTCTTTCACCTTTCTAATCATTATTCCACATGGTACTCCTTTCCATGTTTACATTGTGACAAGCCACTTCTGGTTTCAAAAACAAAGGAGAAGCACTTATATAGGAGTCTTCCTCAGTTTTCCCACTTCCTGGTGATTCTTACATCAAACCGAAGTTTCATTTTTTAAATTGTTCCCAGAGAGTAAATTTGTCCTTGTTTTGTTTCATACTCCCTTCCATCCATACCATTACCAGCATCTGAGTAGTTTGAGGGTTTTCCTTTCCTTTCTTTAATTTTAATTGGTTAGGTTAACTTTTTAGGAAGAGCGAATAAGAATATATTTTTTAGTAAGTAATACTGTCTGACTTTTAAAAAATTGGATCAAATGGCATTCAGGCTCCTGCCACAAGCATTAAGTGATGAGAAATAAACAGAATTTGTGGATATTTTAGTTAGTGTCAGAAAATGCCTTCAGTTGTCTTCAGATATAATTTTCTGATGTAATGCTCTTACATGTTTTCGTGAAGATAACAGTTATCTTTGAACTATCATGCTTTTTAGAAAACTACACTGGTATATTCACAATAAAAGAAATTATCTTTTAGGAGAAAAACTTGAATTGGCTAGTTCTTCGCTGCCAAAGAAAATTAATCAGTAACTGCACACTTGAAAGAAATGATCTGTTCTTGTTTCTAATCATTACTGAGAATGCTGAATTCACCTTGAGTCCCCGTCTTGTCGCATTTAATAAATACAACAAAAGGCTAATGTGAGTGTGTAGCCTGGATTTCTAGGAACTCCAGGTTATATTTTTACATAGTCATATGGTGGATTTAGGAGTAAATTATTTAAGGGAAAGAAATTCTTTTTCTCTCTTTTTCTTCTGCCAGGATATAGCAAAAGAGACCTGAAATAGTTAATGGAAGTTAGTCCATAGCTGTATAATTTAGCTGTAATTTCCATGTCACAATTAACCTTTGGAACTAATCTGAATCCTTTTGTGCTTATGTAGACACCTTTTATGTTGTTACATGTGTAGTTGCTAAGTTGTGTCCAACTCTTTGCGACCCTGTAGACTGTAGCCCCAGAGAAGGCAACGGCAACCCACTCCAGTACTCTTGCCTGGAAAATCCCATGGATGGAGGAGCCTGATAGGCTGCAGTCCATGGGGTCGCGAAGTCGGACACGACTGAGCGACTTCACTTTCACTTTTCTCTTTCATGCATTGGAGAAGGAAATGGCAACCCACTCCAGCGTTCTTACCTGGAGAATCCCAGGGAGGGGGGACCCTGGTGGGCTGCTGTCTGTGGGGTTGCACAGAGTCGGACACGACTGAAGCGAGTTAGCAGCAGCAGCAGACTGTAGCCCGCCAGACTCCTCTCTGTCCATGGGATTCTCCAGGCAAGAATACTGGAGTGAGTTGCCATTTCCTTCTCCAGGGGACCTTCCTGACCCAGGGATCAAACTTGCCTCTCCTGTACTGGCACGGGTTCTTTACTGCTGAGCTACACTTTTAGGAGTAATCATTAGAACCGAATTTTAAGAATCCCTGTTTTTGGTTTTGTTTTTTGAATTTTTCTTTCTGTCTCCAGTATCTGAAGTTGTATATTTGTTACAGTGCTTGTTTGGTTGAATGGAGTGAGGGTGTAATATTGAAAATACCAGTATTGCTCAAGACTGTTACATGATATATATTAGTGAGAGGAGTTTAGAAAGCATACTTCGTAGTCTTTCCTGAGCAAAAACCTGTTTACTGTAGAATTTTATTGAAGAAGAGAGTAGAAATAGCTTTCTAAAGGGTCTTAAAGATTTAGTTGTTTTTGATAGTTTCTCTTTTGAACAGTATGGAAAATGGTAACCGTTCAGTTTTGCATGATAGTACTATATGCTTCCCTGGTGGCTCAGATGGTGAAGCGTCTGCCTGCAGTGCAGGAGACCCGGGTTCAATCCCTGGGTTGGGAAGATCCCCTGGAGAAGGAAATGGCAACCCATTCCAGTATTCTTGCCTGGAAAATTCCATGGACTGAGGAGCCTGGTAGGCTACAGTCCATGGGGTCGCAAAGCTGTTGGACACGACTGAGCAGCTTCACTTTCACTGTATTTTGAAGTGTCTTCATAAATAGAATATCTAGACAGTATTTATATAGTCACAGAAAAATTCTATGACAGTAGGAATGTCAACCAGTTTCTTATTAAAGAAGAAACAGATGAGAAAGCATAAAAATTTTGCAGAATTTATGCTGTACCCGGCTTTTATATTGACCATCCATCTGAAATTTTAATTACAGTTTTAGTTTGATTGCCCACCGGAACATTGTACCTTTGCGCACACTGTTCCTCTTTTCTGGAATGCTATTCTCTGGCCTTTTCACTTATGTGCCTTCTTTTACACATTGTATCTCAGCTCGAGGCATTACTACAGAAAGCTTTCTGATCTCCCCAACCCATTACCAGGGTCACCTCCTTCGTCCAGACGGGCATCTTACGTGTGTTTCTCTGCCCACTGCTCCTTTAGGGTGCTGTCCGCCCCTGGAGGCTGAACTGTGTGTCCTCATCTGTGTATCTTCTATATCAGACACAGACCAGGCTCTTAGTAAACTGTTATTCCACAAATCAATGTTGAGTTTTCTTGTCTTCATTCCTCCCTCTCCAATTTGAAAGAGCAAAAAGATTTTCCAGTGAGATAAGTGGCTGTTAAAATGATTTATCTTCACCTGTAAGCTTTTATCCTTTTAATTGTGCATTTTAGTAAAAAAAAAATTTTAAGTATGCATGCACAATGGAGAATATTTACCTACAGCTTACGTATTGGCCATGTCTTTTAAATAAATCAGTTTTTACTAGTTATTACATGAGAAATTTATTCTTATATTTTAAGGTAATTGAAACTTCACAACTTTTGAGATTTTAAAAAGAGATATCTTTAACCTGTGAATTGTTAGAAATGTCTACTTTCCAAAAGTATAAGGTTTTTCTATTTATCATTGTGTTAATGATTTCAAACTTAATTTCATTATGATCAGGGAATCTGATTGATACTAATAATACACCTGAAAATTTGCTGATGCTAACTTTATACCTAGGGTATAGTCGGGTTTTGTAAATGTTATACCTGTTCGTAAAAAGTATACATTCCCTAATCAATGTATATACATGTATTTTCTATATATGTCCATAAAGACTTATTAACTATGTTGTTCCCATCTGTATCCTAATTCTACTTAATCTGTTGTATCTAGTGTCTTTTGTGTACTTGACAGAGATGTTAAAATGGTGGATTTAAAATCTTCTCTAAGGTTAGGATTAATATTATCTTCCAGGTGAATTGGACCTTTTATTATTATGAAGTGACCCTTTTTATAATGCATTTTTTCTTAAAGGTAATTTTGTCTGAAGTTAATGATTTCACTGGGTTTCTTTTGATAAGAATTTATCTTTCTTTTTTTGATAAGAAATTATCTTTTCTTTTGATAAATATTTTCCTGATATATAAAAGCTCACAGCTGAATCTTACCTTTTCATCTTGTTTGGCAATCTTTGTGGCTAGAGGGTTTTGTTTGCCTTATTTGTGTTTATTCTGTGTTTGGATTTCTGGATACCATATACAGATTGACCGAGGATTCCCCACAGCCCCTCAACTTTTTACAAGGTTTGTTCCTTACCTTCAGAAGGTTTGCTCCCATACCTTGGATATGTTGTGGGTTCAGTTCTGTCCAGCCCCTCAGTCTTTGTGACCCCGTGGACTGCAGAATGCCAGGCTTCCCTGTCCATCACCAACTCCCGGAGTTTTCTCAAACTCATGTCCATTGACTCAATGATGCCATCCAACCATCTCATCCTCTGTCATCCTCTTCTCCTGCTGCCTTCAATCTTTCCCAGCATCAGGGTCTTTTCCAATGAGTCAGTTCTTCCCATCAGGTGGCCAGAGTATTGGAGTTTCAGCTTCAGCATCAGTCCTTCCAAAGAATATTCAGGACTAATTTCCTTTAGGATTGACTGGTTGAATCTTCTTGCAGTCCAAGGGACTCTCAAGAGTCTTCTCCAACACCACAGTTCAAAAGCATCAATTCTTTGGTGCTCAGCTTTCTTTATAGTCCAACTCTCAACATCCATACATGACTACTGGAAAAACCATAGCCTTGACTAGTCGGACCTTTGTTGGCAAAGTAATATCTCTGCATTTTAATATGCTGTCTAGGTTGATCATAACTTTTCTTCCAAGGAGCAAGCGTCTTTTAATTTCAATACTGCAGTCAGCATCTGCAGTGACTTTGGAGCCCAAAAAAATAAAGTCTGAAACTGTTTCTGCTGTTTCTCCCATCTATTTGCCATGAAGTGATGGGACTGAATGCCATGATCTTTGTTTTCTGAATGTTGAGCTTTAAGCCAGCTTTTTCACTCTCTTCTTTGACTTTCATCAAGAGGCTCTTTAGTTCTTCTTCACTTTGTGCTATAAGGGTGGTGTCATCTGCATATCTGAGGTTATTGATATTTCTCCCGGCAATCTTGATTCCAGCTTGTGCTTACTCCAGCGTTTCTCATGATGTATTCTGCATATAAGTTAAATAAGCAGGGTGACAATATACAGCCTTGACGTACTCCTTTCCCGATTTGAAACCAGTCTGTTGTTCCATGTACAGTTCTAACTGCTGCTTCTTGACCTGCATACAGATTTCTCAAGAGGCAAGTCAGGTGGTCTGGTATTCCCATCTCTTGAAGAATTTGCCACAGTTTGTTGTGATCCACACAGTCAAAGGCTTTGGCGTAGTCAATAAAGCAGAAGTAGATGTCTTTCTGGAACTCTCTTACTTTTTCGATGATCCAGCGGACGTTGACAATTTGATCTCTGGCTCCTCTGCCTTTTCTAAATCCAGGTTGAACATCTAGAAGTTAATGGTTCATGTACTGTTGAAGCCTGGCTTGGAGAATTTTGAGCATTACTTTGCTAGCGTGTGAGATGAGTGCAATTGTGCGGTAGTTTGAACATTCTTTGGCATTGCCTTTCTTTGGGATTGGAATGAAAACTGACCTTTTCCTGTCCCTTGGCCACTGCTGAGTTTTCCCAATTTTCTGGCATATTGACTGCAGCACTTTCACAGCATCGTCTTTTAGGATTTGAAATAACTCACCTGGAATTCCATCACCTTCACTAGCTTTGTTCATAGTGATGCTTCCTAAGGCACACTTGAGGTCACATTCCAGGATGTCTGGCTCTAGGTTGGTGATCACACCATCGTGATTATCTGGGTCGTGAAGATCTTTTTTGTATAGTTCTTCTGTGTCTTCTTGCCACCTCTTCTTAATATCTTCTGCTTCTGTTAGGTCCATACCATTTCTGTCTTTTATTGTGCCCATCTTTGTATGAGAAGTTCCCTTGGTATGTCTAATTTTCTTAAAGAGATCTCTAGTCTTTCCCATTCTATTGTTTTCCTCTATTTCTTTGCACTGATCACTGAGGAAGGCTTTCTTATCTCTCCTTGCTATTCTTTGGAACTCTGCCTTCAAATGGGTATATCTTTTTCTCCTTTTCTTTTTGCTTCTCTTTTCACAGCTATGTATAAGGCCTCCTTAGACAGCCATTTTGCCTTTTTGCATTTCTTTTTCTTGGGGATGGTCGTGATCCCTGCCTCCTATACAATGTCACGAACCTCCGTCCATAGTTCTTTAGGCACTCTGTCTATCAAAACTAATCCCTTGAATCTGTTTCTCACTTCCACTGTATAATCATATGGGATTTGATTTAGGTCATACCCATTGTGGGTTGGTTCCAGACTAATGCCACAGACCTTCAATTGGTAAAAAACAAAATATCTGAAAAGTGCAATAATGCAAAACAAATAAAAGGAGGTATGCTTGTATGTCACTTTTTTTCATATGTGTATGTCATAAACATTTATGTTACTATTTCTGCCTTAAAGTAGTACTCAATTTCATGACCCTCCAGAATTACAGAGACCTGAAGCTGCCTGGCTGCAGTCATCTCTCCCAACACACCTGGTTGCTGCCTAGTGGTTTGGTTGTCTTATGTGCCACAAATTAGATGTTAGTGTTTTTTTTTTTTTAATACAGTTAATGCTTACTTAGATTTAATCAACTTTTACCATATCTTTGCTTACTATTCCTTTTTACATTTCAGTTGTTTCTGGGATATTTTTCTTTTTTCCTAAAGTGAATTCTTTGAAGTTTCCATTAGGGAGAGTTTGTTGTCGGTAAAACCTCTAATGTGTGAAAATGTGTTTTGCCTTGTTCTTGAAAAATAGTTTTCTAGGTACAGAGTTCTGTTATTTCCAGTTTCTTACTGGATTTCAAAGATACTGCTCAGAAGTCAGCATTTAATATTGTTCCTGAATAGATGGTCCGACTCTTCCCTCTGCCCATTTTTAAGACTTCTGTATCTTCAGTATTTTGTGGTACCACCTTAGCGGGTTCACGTGTGGATTTTATTTCTATAGCTTGGGATTTATTGGGTAGCTTGAATCTGAGGATGTGTGTTTCAGTAGTTCTGCAATGGTGCAGCTCTGTAGAACTTTCTGTGATGATGGAAATGTTCTACATTGGTGCAGTCCCATGTGGTAGCCTCCTGCCATGCAAAGCTAAGGAGAACTTTAAGTGTGGTTAGTGTGACCTAGGAACTGTATTTAAAATTTTCATTTAAATAGTCACATGTGGCTACTAGCTAGCACAGTGGGGAGTGCAGCTAGAAATGTACAGTGACTATATTTCAGGAATATTGCCTCTTCTGTTCTCTCTTTCTGGAACCCTAATTAGCATGAAAAGGTCCAACAGATGTCTAACTTACTAACTTTCAGCCTGTCGTGTTTTCTTAGCGCTCATCTAGATAATTTCTGTGACTCCCACCTTCAGTTTACTATTCTTTCTTTGTTGTTGTTCAGTGGCTAAGTCGTGTCCGACTCTCTGCGACTCCATGGATTGCAGCCCGCCAGGCTCCTCCGTCCATGGGACTCTGCAGGCAGAATCTTGGAGTGGGTTGCCATGCCCTCCTCCATAGGATCTTCCCGACCCAGGAATTGAACCCTTGTGTCTTGTGTTTCCTGCACTGGCAGACGGATTCTTCACCACTGGTGCAGACCCAAACTCTGGCTCCCCAGGGCTTGGAGGAGGCTTGGAGGAGCCTCCTGGGGCAGAACCCTGTCTCAACGTGTTTTCCTCCCAGAGTTTCTGCTCTCACTTCCTCTCACCTTTCTAGAGCCTTTCCTTTTGTGCTGACTCAACATTGTGTTTTAAATGGTATTTATTTGTGTGTGGGGGGGTGTGTCTTTTGCTATTAATATTTTATTCAGCACTTCAGAGCTTCACTCTGGTGGCAGTTCAGGGAATCAGCCTGCCCTGCATGCCCGAACAAAACCCAAGTCAGAACATCTTTATAACAGGCTGTAAAGTGAAGGGATGGAGTATCTGCACACAAAGTGTTAATCTGTTATTTGGAGGGAGAATGGTGGAAAAGCAGAGTTGTTAAGCATTTTACTTGAAACCAAACCTTAAACCATCAAAATAACAGACTGGGCATGTCACTTCTCAATTGGTATTTTCTTTTTTTTTTTTTTCTCCCCTTCTGATTATCAAAAACACATGATAGATTTAGCCCATCTTGTTCATTTTTAGGTGTCGTAAATACAGTGCTTGAGGATGTTCTTCAGTATGACTCAGTTTTTCCAAGCTATTTTTAGTATCTGAAAACTAAGTCATATAGTAAGTAGTGTTACCTGCAGAGGCAGGATTCAAAAGTCACCTGTTTGTGTCAGGTGGGACATTTAAATCAAGGGGACACAGAATTTTAGATATCAGTTAATGAAGCAAAAAATGCACTTAATCCTGGAAACGGTCGTCATTCACTGACTGCTTCCTCAGGGCGGAGAGTGAGCTCCATGCCGAGTCCTGTGCTCCACCTGGGGCCTCAGTCTAGAAGGCCTGGCCTCGCCTGGAAGCGATATTGTCTGCACATGGGGCTCCTGCTGCAGCCTCTCAAGCCAGCAAGGCTTCCTTCCCAGGTGGTGTTAATGGTGAAGAACCCACCTACCAATGCAGGAGACATAAGAGACATGAGTTCAGTCCTTGGGAGGATCCCCTGGAGTCGGAAGTGGCAACCAGCTCCAGTATTCTTGCCTGGAAAATTCCATGGACAGAGGAACCTGGCGGGCTGCAGTCCATGGGATTGCAAAGAGTCCACCACAACTGAGCACACATCCATGCAACTCTCCCTTAAGAACTTCTTTGTCATCTTGTTTGTATTCTCACAATTTTGAGTAATGAATATTTATCGTTTTTGAAATAAGGAAGAAAACAAGTTAATTTTTTTAAACTTAAGAACTTACTGTCATTAACCAGAACCTCTGAAGCTGACTTCCAAATTTATCCACCTTCTGTTAATTTGTTTTCAATTATGCTAAGATTAAAAAAAAAGTTTTTCAGTTAATGCTTATACGTAGTAAGGGGCACTTCAGTAGGAAAATGCTAATATATTCAGTATTACAAATAGAAACTTAAAATTTATTTTTCTTTTTTAAGCACCATATTTTCTTATTCCAAAGGAGAAAAAGTATGTTTCTTAAGCTTTTAAAAATGGCTAAAAACTTACTGACTAACCAGCATTGAACCTGAAGTTTTTGGAAAATTGCTCTTCTTGGTTTACCTGCCTCTCTGAACTCTTTCCCTCAGGAGCTCAAAGGACTCCTTTGTGAGTCAGCAGCAGTTTCTTCACTCCCCACCTTTGTAAGATTTGAGAGTGAAGAGTTGAATTTAAAACTTTAGTCTTTTTGTTGATATGTCAGGCATCCTTTGTCTCATGATTGCCATTTGTGTGCAACCACTCAGTCGTGTCTGATCTTTGTGACCCCATGGACTGTAGCCCACCAGGCTCCTCTCTGTCCATGGGATTTTCCAGGCAAGAATACTAGAGTGGGTTGCCATTTCCTCTTCCAACTATTAAGTAAAGTATATTCAGTTTCTTGAAACCAGAAAACCTAGGAAACCAATAGACTTTAGACTATGAAACCTGTAGTTACATAAGATTGATCCATTTTAATCATTTAAGCCATGATAGCAAAAAAATTATGGGGACTGTTTTTGAAAATTCTGATATTAAAGATGGTTCTAATCTTTACTATGGTATCTATAGTATTTAAAAACCCATTCCCCTTTTTGATAAGTAAAAACCCATTCCCCTATACTCTTCTTATAGTTTATATTACAAAAGTGATAGAAGATTGTTCTCTAAAATTTGAGTATTAATTATTTTCCCCAAAACTCCCTTCTCTGACTCGGTAGGAATCTCTCCTGCAAAGAAGATGATGGCAATGGTAATAAACTTCCATCTAAGAAAGAAATTGGACTCCCACTAAAGTGCATACATGTTTTATGAGTGGTGCTAATGTTTAGGCATTAATGGTAGAGCTGTGGTACCTGAACTGCATCGCAGCCCCCCACCTGTAATGTGAAAGTAAAAGTATTAGTCACTCAGTCCTGTCCGACTCTTCGTGACCCCGTGGACTGTAGCCCGCCAGGCTCCTCTGTCCGTGGGATTTCCCAGGCCAGAATACTGGAGTGGGTTGTCCTTTCCTTCTCCAGGGGATCTTCCCACCCCAGGGATCGAACCTGGGTCTCCTGCATCGCAGGTGGTTTCTTTACCATCTGAGCCACATGGTTCAACAAATGTCCCCCACCTGGAGAGCCCCTTAAATCGAAAATTGCTGTTTGATTTCTGAGTTTTCCTGATTCAGGAGGTGGGACCAGAACATGCATTTCCACCAGTTCCAAGGTGATGCTGCTGCTGCTGGTCTGGGGACCACACTTAGAGAAGCAATGTTGCCGAAGATGGAAAAAGCAAGTAAGAACCCGGGTTCTGTCCTGGGTTCATCTCTAGAACTGTGGACTGTAAAGTAGGTGGGCTCTAGTATACTGTGTGCAGTAAGTATTTGTTTCTTGTTTAAAGTATTCTAATCTGATGAGTTCAAGTGAGGCTGAAAATTTTTAAATTGGTATTCTCAAAAACTGTTCCGCTTCTTATCAATTTGTGGTTTTCAATAACTTTTCTCAGCGTTGTACTGATTGGTTATTTGTTTTATGTGCAAAATAGCTTCATCTGTTAGAGTCTCTGATTATTATGGCGGTGAAGTGACTGTGACTGGTTGTTACTTTTCTTGTTGCTTTTTAGTTAGCCAGAAAACATGCCATACAGTTTTGAATATCATTATAGTTCACAGAAATAAGTCCAGATTTATTTGCTTTGTATCATATGTTCCCGAAGTGGTTGTATAGTCATAGTGATTTTTAATTCACTAGGGAAGATTACTGTGTAAAAGGATCCTGTGTTTTAATTGTTTTGTAATCGAAATTATATTTGTGTAAATCCAGTTTTTTAAATCTTGTGTGCACCTATACTTAATTTTGATGAATTTAAATTTCACCACATTAAACTTTCCTGTTTGCCCACGTTGATGCCTCAAATAAGTAAAATGGCGGATGTTTTCAAAGTCAGAGAAAACAAAGAATATCGTCCCTAACTAGAAAAACCTACGTTTGATAATTAAGTTGGTCTAGGACTCATACGCATGAATGCAAGTTTGCTTCAGATCTTGCCTATGCACTATCAACAGGAATCCATGTATGTATATGAATGGTGCAGAAAAATGCTGTGAAATCCTTGTATTTCCAGATGATGTGAAATGGCATTTATACCATTCAGTCTTCTTGCTGGTCCATAAACAGCATACACTATTAGTTATGTTAGTTATGGAAGGAATACATTTTATTATCATGTTCTGTGGTTAACATTAGAATATTATTGTACATAAATATCAAGGAGTATCTCTGGGATATATTAAGTATGCTACCAGACATCAAAAGCATGTTATTCATTCAACAGTTTTTCTCCAGAACTTGTAAATTCTGTAAGTGAACAGTGCATCCATTTTTCTACTCAAAGAATTTATAATCTAGTGGGGAAAGCAGACGCGTGAATCTCTTGGATTCAGAGTTCTCGCTGTTGTGGTAGAAGCGCGTGCAGTGCCCAGTGATGGCATAAGAATCGGGTTGGAAGTGAGACCTTCCCTCTGTTTTGCTGCATTTACTGTCACTGGAAACGTAAAACTTAAGTTTATATCAGTAAAGAGGCTACAGTTTGAAAAAGTTTATGAGAAAATAAAAACTAGTGAATTACTCCAACATACGTCAGTGGTAATACAGATCATTTCTCTGCTTGAGATGAGGGCATAGTGTTAAATAAGTGAAAGTGAACTCCCTCAGTCGTGTCCGACTCTCTGTGAACCCATGGACTGTAGCCTACCAGGCTCCTCTGTCCATGGGATTTTCCAGGCAATAGTACTGGAGTGGATTGCCATTTCCTTCTCCAGGGGATCTTCCCGACCCAGGGATCGAACCCGGGTCTCCCACGTTGTAGACAGACGCTTTACCATCTGACCACCAGGGAAGCTTTAAATAAGTGAGGACACGTTTAGTTTGAGGTCCTTTAAACAGTTCCTTATTAGAGCGACTGCTTTTGCAGGACAGAGAATACTTGTCAAAGAAGGCCTGCATTTCCAACATGCCTAGTTGTGACCTCAGTTTTTATCTGGAACTAGACAATAAGCCACTTTTGTGGTCCAGTGAACAACATGTGTCCTGCGGATAATCTGTTTCTGTGACTCGGCCCATTCTAAATCCCTAATGGCCTTGGAAACACAGCATCTCCCAACGGTTGAAATGGATCTGCTCCCTTTGATTTCCACGCCAGCAGATCAGTTAAAATACTTGGAGTGTTCATGTGCCTGCTTTGCAGCACCTAGAGTTTATTCTAGATTAGAGATTCTCAGCTGGTGAGTTTTCAGGAAAGTGAAGGTGTTAGTCGCTCAGTCATGTCCAACTCTTTGTGACCCCATGAACTGTAGCCCTCCAGGCTCATCTGTCCATAGGATTCTTCAGGCAGGAATACTGGAGTGGGTTGCCATTCCCTTCTCCAGGGGATCTTCCCAGCCCAGGGGTTGAACCTAGATCTCCTGCATTGCAGGCGGATTCTTTACCATCTAAACCACCAGGGAAGCCCATATGTATGTATGTATTTATGTAATGAATTGATCTTGAGGTTGTTTGCATTTCTCTATGATTGAAGTTAGCTATTACATAAAAAGGGGATTGCTAAGAGCTTACTGCCATTTGAGTTCCCTTGAATCTTATCTTCAGAAGAGTCATTGTGTCATGTCTCCTATAGAGATGCAGTGAGTGAAAAATGAGTTCTGTGTGATCATGAAATTTATGTATTTCACTGTAGTATGGGTGGAACCCAGAGAGATTGGGAGGCTGGGTTCAAATCCCAGTCATATCCACCTGTATTACTTTGGAAAGTTCCTTAATGTTCCATTTTCCTCATCTGTAACATACAAGTAATAATAGGAACTCAGGTGTGCGTTCCATGCACAATCCAGGTAGGGGGGAAAAACAGAACTTAATTTTTCTGTAACCATTTACAGCCATTTCTGTCCTCATCCTCCCGGCAGATTCAGCTGTGTGATCTGTAGCTCAAATTCTTCTCCTCGTACCCAGGGTTGGGTGTAATTTGAAGGCAGGGATCTTCTGGTATTCTTGGGCTTCCCTGGGGGCTGAGTCAGTAGAGTCTGCCTGCAAGGCAGGAGACCTGTGTTCATTCCCTGGGTCGGGAAGATCTCCTGGAGAAGGGAAATGGCAACCCACTCCAGTATTCTTGCCTGGAGAATTCCATGGACAGAGGGGCTGGTGATCCTTTTTGCCATTGCCTTGGTGTGCCTTGTTATTTCTAGTCAGTTACCTTGCATACATGAAAATAAGATAAAAACAAGGCAGAATGTTAGAGGCTTAGAGAACAAGTGTGAATGAGATTGGCCTTGCTGGGAAGTCTGTTATAAAACCACTGCACGTGTTTAGCAGATCCGTTTACAAAGTTCACAGATAGTACATCTCATTGGATCCTCATGTGGTAGACCATTGGGTTATTTTATTACCTTCAGTAAATCGTTGAGCACCAGCCATGGGCCAGAAACGGTTGGAGCATTAGGAATACAACATTAGAGAGAATAATTTTAAGTCAATTTAAATTATCTGAGTGTCTGCACTCAGACAAAAAAAATCCCTGCTCTCCTGGGCCTTGCATGCTAATGGAGGAGATGGCAGTAAAAAAGAAATCAGAAAAATTCAACTGGGAGAAGAAAACTTGGTGAGGGGTGAGAACATGTGTGTGTTTATGCACATAGTGTGGGGTGGCGTGGCCAAGGAAGCCTCTGGGAATGTGACCCTCAAGTCCAGATCCCAGGGAAGGCTCGAAATTTCCATCTCTAAAGGAAAAGGCATTACCCTTGGGGAGAGTGTACCCAGAGGTCCAGGAGGTCACGTGGCCAGCTGGGCTGCGGACGTGGCCGGACCCACAGGTCCGCTGAGTGAGTGTGAGTGATGAGGAGGGCTTTGGCATTCATTCTTCGAGGTGAAACCACAGGAGGGCTTTTGGCACTCCAGGAACAGCTAGCTGACTTTTCTCTTTTCCTCTCTCTCCCTCCTTCCCTCTATTTCTCTCTTTTCTTTCCTTCTCTCTCTTTCAGTTGAGCTTGCCTTTATTAGGGTTTCTCATGCAGCTCAGGGGTAAAGAGTCTGCCTGCCAATGCAGGAGACGCAGGTTTGATCCCTGAGTTGGGAAGATCCCCTGGAGGAGGAAATGGCAACCCGCTCGAGTATTCTTGCCTGGGAAATCCCATGGACAGAGGAGGCTGGCGGGCTAAGTCCATGGGGTCACCAAGAGTCAGACGTGACTGAGCATGCATGCCGCATGCCGTTATTAAGCCCAAAGCATACTGCAGGGAGTTAATGCCTTGTTCACTTTTATATTGGACTTAGGTCTTACTTGATCCCCTCTGTAAACTGTATTGATTTTATCTAATTAAAGTCACACTAGGAAAATCCTGTGCTCCACTTAAGCCAATCAGTGCACAGGAGGATCCGTGGATTATCCTTTTATATATGTATGTGGACTATCCCAATCCAGTCGCTTGAAAATAATCTTCAAATAAAATTTAAAGCATCTCTAACATACTGAATTTTCCGTTCTGTCTTTTCTCCTGGATATGCTGAAAGTAAGTGCATCCCCTTCTCAGACCACTTCCCCCTTTGGGCTATAAAACAGTGGGTTTGGCTGTCACCCTCCTGTCGACTTGACCGATGTTCACCCAGAGAGTAAGTAAGATAGCTCCAGACTGGCAGATTACAAGCAGATGTAGAAATGTTTATAACCAATGACAGCCGACTTCATTCCTTTTCTAATTGGAATCACTGCTTGCTAAAGCAGTTTCTTATGTAAACTTCCCGAAGCCTCAGCAGTTTTGAGAACAGTAGTGTAAGAAAGCAACTGGTACAGTGAGAATTGGGTCAGAATGTTCTCACGGGCTTGGACGAAGCAGCATCAGCCTGGCGTAGGAGTTTGAGATTCAATAAATCTTAATTCTTTCTCTGGTCCCATTATGTGTTTTTGTTTTTTGTGATTTTTTTTCTTTCTGGTGTGCAATATATTAATGAAATTTCATATTATTTGGGCTTAAAAACTCCACATCTGGCTGAGTCATGTCAATGTATGACAATAAAATTTAAGTTAAAAAAAAGACTCCACATCTGAGAGTTTTTAAGATATTATCTAAATAGTTTGGTATAATTCTTTATTTTTAAATTTTTATTTATGAAAATTCCAAACATAGGCAAAAGAAGAAGAGTACAGTAAACCCCCTATGTGTGCATGGGCAGATGCAGCAACTCCCAGCTCCTGGCCAATTTTGTCTCCTTTAACCTTCCTCTCCCATTCTCCCTTTCCTTGATTATTTTTTAATTGGAGAATGATTGCGTCCCTGATTATTTTGAAGCAATTCCAGACATACTGTCTCATGATAAATATTTCAGTGTATACCTCCAAAATAAGATTTTAAAAACATATAACAATTCCTAGTATCCTATTTAAAAATTCATAATAAATTTTAACATCTTGAGATATCCAGTCTGATGGTGTGCAGTGTGAACACGTTCATGAATTGTCTGCTGGCTGGTAAGCATTAAGGTGAGGACAATGCCGTCTAGTTTAGCTAGACGCTTAGGTGATGATATTTAAAGCTATTACTGATTGGCATTTGTGTGAATCTGCCAGTGTTAATTTAAAATGGATTTTGCCGTAGGCAGTGTGACTACCCCTAATGCAAAGGTTTTAGGATAGGTATGTTGCTTTCCTCTTGTCAGCTCCACATGTCACAAAATCCTCAGCAGACAGGCCCTCCTACAGCCTGTGTGTCCAGTGGGTGGTGCAGGCCCCAGGAGGCTGCCCAGGACTAGAGCTGAGAACAGTGGGGTTATACATGCATTTTCAGGGGGGAGAAAAACAGGCCTGGCCTTCAGCCTCCGGATGGTACCTGTAGTTGATTGAAAAGTGGATGAAAATGAAGATTTAAAAGGAAATACTAACCATCTTATTGTAACAAAATATTTAAATATCCATTTATTTACCAGTCCTTTGATAGAAAGCCAGGGTCTTTTCTTGGGAGTATGTGCCTCTGATTATAGTTCCAAGTGATCCATCTTGAATAAGTGGTCCATCTTCTTTTAAAGAACTTAAAGAGTTCCAAAGCAATTTCATGTATTGTGAATTCAAAAATTTTAGATTTTTAAAAATTGTTACCTCCCATTTAACTGTTGTTTCTGATGTGCTTGGTTTGACAGAAAGCTTTCTAACAAGTTTTTTGTTTTTTTTTTAATCAAGGCTTCTCCTTCAACTTCGTTTTCTTAGAAACACTCTTTTTTTCTTGTTTCATTAGCTTATGTAATAATTCAATTGCTTATATACAAGAACAGCTTCAGCTGGTGGGGTCAGAACGGCCCCTGTATATTAGGAAGTAGCCTCTCAGGGCAGGAGTTCATTCAGCTTGCCCTGTATTTTGGGCTTCCCACGTGGTGCTAGTGGTAAAGAACCCACCTGTCAATACAGGGGACCTGAGAGACCGTTTGATCCCTGGGTCAGGAAGATCCCCTGGAGGAGGGCCTGGCAACCCACTCCAGTCTTTTTGCCTAGAGAATCCCATAGACACAGACAGCTGGTGGTGTCTCCATGGGAGTCACAGAGTCAGACACGACTGAAGGGACTTAGCATGCACACACATCCTGTGTTTTATACAGAACACAGAGCACCTCAGTAACCCTGACAGATCGGCCCCGTGGAACACAGGCTGCGTGGCACTCTTATTAATAAGCCAGTCGTGGTACTCTAATTAATAAGTCTTATTAATAAGTTAAGATTTGTGGCTGGTTACCTGGGATTGCTTAGGTTAGGCTGTGGATCTCATGGACCCATCAGACTTTGAGGAAGATTGATGGTAGTAGTAAGTTCAGTATTTTTTTGATACTGCTTTAACGTGATCAGCTGCCTTTAGTCAGTCAGTATCCTAGTGCCATATTAGGATTTAAGTGATTATCAGAAGTGCTTTTCAGTATCATTTGCAAAGAAAATGAATTTTAGACAATTATCTAATAAATAACAAAAGTGTAGTTTACTTGAGTAAATGTACCATTTTCTGTTTTACTAAGAAAATGGTATCGTAACTCTTTAAATTTAGAGGATCTTACAACTGTGGGGAACTCGGTAATTACAGTTTGTGTGTTAGTCTTTCCTTCTACTTGAAAAGTAGGGAAGACTTAATCCTTTGGAAAAAAATATTCTGTTGCTGCTGATGGGACAGGATCTTTCTTGGCACTTCAGTTTAGCCAGTGTTCAGTGCTTATAGTAATTTGCAACTGAGGTAGTTAGGTTTACCACAGAGCATATAAAATAAGTAAAGACATACAGCTTCTGTTCGTGAGGCCCTCGTGCCTTCATGGATCACAGCTTCGTCGAGGTGAAGGGGCTTGAGTAGCTCAGTGAAGCTGTGAGCCATGCCACTCAGGGCCACCCAACATCGACGGGTCATAGCGAAGAGTTCGGACAAAACATGGTCCATTGGAGGGGGAAATGGCAAACCACTCTAGTACTCTTGCCACGAGAACCTCACGAACAGGATACAAGACCATACTCAATGGAGAAATGAAAGATCCTGGCCAAATGACAAAGGCTCCACATCCTCTCTGATTCTGCTGTAATCTTTGGTCTTTCCCACTAGCCTCTGAGGGCGGCAGCTTGTTTTTATAGCCTCTCGGAATGATCTGTTGTGGATATTCAGTGGATGACTTCCTGAGTGAGAGCTGGGAGCCTGCTGGGTGTCCTGGAGAGGACAGTCCTGGGTTGCACTTCCAGCTTTGCTACTTTCTAGCTCACTAACCGTAAGCAAATTAGTCACTCTGGGCTGTTGGTTCCCTGTCTGTAATTATGCCTTCTTATCCCTTACAGGGACATTAAGCTTTTTATGACTTCCAGGATCATCACAGTATAAAGAATTGTCCTCCCCTTGGCCAGCATTAACTGCACCACTATTAAGAAATACTGGGGCCTTGGCTCATCAGGCCTAGATCAGTACCTGGAATCAGACATGGGGTTACCTTACCTGGCTCACGAGAGGGAGGGATGAAAACTTGAACAAAATGGGGGCGGATTTTAACCCCCCAGTGAAGAGGCGAGAGGAGGGCATGAATGTTGTGAGCACTCCGCAGTGCTGATCTGCGTGAGAGAAGAAAGGTGATTGGAGAGGGCTTGGTGTTGTGGAGTGGGGAGCAGGGCTAGATTTTTAGGGTGGTGTTAGATGTTGGAGGATGGTGAACACCGGGGAAATGGATCTGAGCTTGATCGCAGGGAATAAGGTGTTTGTTATTAGGACTTTTAATATGTGACACGATGCTGGTTTTACCGAGAGGGCCTCTGGCAGCAGTGTGCTGGGTTAACTGGCTGAGAGGAAAGATGGGGGTAGGAAGAGCCCACCCGCTTCAGGGCAACTGACATCATTTACTGCAGGGCAGAGAGCTGGTCAGAACTCCAGCTCATTGGCCAGGCGTTCTGCCTCAAAACAGGTTACTCGAAGTATGTAATTGATATGAGCTGCTGTTTCTCCTGCAGAACTGAGTAATACCACCGCTGGGGGTTGTTTTGAACATTGAGGAAGGACACATGTGAAGTGCGTCCCACCTAGAAACACTTGGTCCCACTTCACCTTTCCTCATCTGCTTGGTTTCCTCTTTTTGTAGGGGCTTTTGGTTTCAGGAAGGACCAACTAGAAAGAGAAGAGAGGATGCTGGCAAAAACCTGGTTGGAGGCCCATTTCCTGTGTTGTAGGAGGCATCTGGTTAGGACCCACCAGGGAGTTTTTCTGGCTTCTCCATCTTTGCATGTGATGACTCCCTCATTCTGAATTTTTCCATCTCTTGGTGCCTGTTTGGTCTAAATCTCTTCGTTTGACTAAGTATGATTCATTCTTCCGTTTTTTGGTGGGGTTTTTTTTGTTTTTTGTGTTTTTGTGTGTGTAATAAACATTGTCAGCTCTTCAAATTATATTGTATTTGCCTAACTTAATTCTCTCTGGTAATCTTACTTTACTGTATCTTTAACTTTATACTTCTGATACAATAAACAGCAGCTGTATTTCTGTGATGAGTTATGGTAGCTATATGAATTTAGAAGAGAAAGTGCCCTAAAGAGGAACCACTGATAAAAATAAATCGTCGTTAAGAGTACTGGCCTTCATCCAAGTGTCAGTTTAAAACAGCCATCCCTGCTGGTCCTGTAACCCCGCTGTGTGTGTATTTATGTAGATGGCTTTAAGGAGAAACATCGTTTTGAGTAAAGATTATGCATTTCACTTAAGTATAGTGCTTGTGTGCGTACTCAGTCACTCAGTCGTGTCTGACTCTGCGACCCCATGGACTGCAGCCCACCAGGTTCCTCTCTCCATGAGATCTCCCAGGCAAGAATACTGGAGTGGGCAGGCATTCCCTTCTCCAGGGGATCTTCCCAACCCAGAGGTCGAACCCACCTCTCCTGCGGATTCTTTACCACCAAGTCACCTTAAGGAAGTCCATGCTTAGGTATAGTAGCATCCACTTGCATCATTTAAATAGATTAATGTAATATACGACAAACCTAGACAGTATATTAAAAAGCCAAGATACCACTTTGCTGACACATCTCCAAATAGTCAAAGCTCTGGTTTTTTCCGGAAATCATGTACCAGTGTGAGAGTTGGACCGTAAAGAAGGCTGAGCGCCAAAGAATCAATGCTTTCAAATTGGAGAAACCAGTCAATCCTAAAGGAAATCAGCCCCGAATACTCATTGGAAGGACTGATGCTGAAGCTCCAATACTTTGGTCACCTGATTCAAAGAACCGACTCATTGGAAAAGACCCTGTTACTGGGAAAGATTGGGAGCAGGAGATGGAGACAGCAGAAGACGAGATGGTTGGATGGCATCATTGACGTAATGGACATGAGTTTGAGCAAACTCCAGGGATAGTGAAGGACAGGAAAGCCTGGTGTGCTGCAGTCCATGGGGTCGCAAAGAGTTGGACACTGCTTAGTGACTGAACAACAACAACAGTGTAAGATGGTTAATTTAAATTCTTTAAACAGGTCCAGAGGGACTTGCAGGTCATCCTGTCATTTTTTCAAGTGTGACTGATGTGGTCTAGAAATCAAGTATCCGATGTCTTTTCTCTTATCCAGTAATACATGGTTATGATGGAATTATACTGTTAGGGCAGTCTTTTTGAAACCAGGAAAATGTGTCATATTTATTAAAGCAGGACCGTGAGGCATATATTCTTTAGGAGTTTTCTAACAAAAAGTATTTTTAAAAATTTTATCCTTTTTGGGACTTCCTGGTGGTCCAGTGGTTTTTCATGCCTCCACTATAGGAGACATGGGTTCAATCCCTGGTCAGGGAACTAAGATCCTGCAAACATAGCCCGCCCACGCACCCCTCCCCCCCCCCCCAAATTATCCATTTTGATTACTGCACTTTTAGGACAGAGATGATAAGCAGAGGCTGCTAGGAGGGCACTGCTGGAGGGACTGCGGTTGTGCATAGACCGTGCTGGCCAATTAGTCATTTCTACCACGGGCCCAGGAAGGAGGCGGGAGGCCTGCATAATACACAACACAGCTTCTGCTCTGGTTTTGCTGCTGCTGCTGCTGCTAAGTCGCTTCAGTCGTGTCCGACTCTGTGCGACCCCATAGATGGAAGCCCAAATTCCCCCGTCCCTGGGATTCTCCAGGCAAGAACACTGGATTGGGTTGCCGTTTCCTTCTCCAATGCATGGAAGTGAAAAGCGAAATGCTCTGGTTTTAGTAGTGCTTAATTCCTGTAGCTCATTTTCAGTGTGTTTTATTCATAGGCTATATAAGTAATATACTCTTTTTTTCTCTCCTGAATGCTAGTTTATAGACACAGTGGAGAAGCCCTGCTAAAAAGAAAGGCTGATTTTTTAAAACTGTTTTCGTAAACATAGCTTTGTATTATTTGACCTCCAGTTTGTACTTTTACACTTAGCTTTGCACAGCGCTTCCTCTGGGCCTTTGCACTTGCCCCTCTGCCATAGCTGGCCTTGCGTCCTCCCCCAGACCCTGCTTGTCACACGCTGGCACCCTCATTCATAGGTGTCAGCTCAGATGTTGTTCAGTTGCTCAGTCATGTCCGACTCTGTGTGACCCCATAGACTGCAGCACACCAGGCCTCCCTGGCCTTTCCTATCTCCCATGTTGCCTCCTCAAAAGTGACCTTCCCCAACAACCCGTTTCAAAGTAGCTGCCACCAGTCTGTTACTCTTGCGTCAGCTGACTGAGCTCTTTACCAGCACCTCCACCGCCTGCTTCCCAGGTGGCTCAGTGGTAAAGAACCTTCTGCCTGCCATGCAGGAGAAAAGGGTTCGATCCCTGGTTCGGAAAGATCCCCTGGAGAAGGAAATGGCAGCCCACTCCAGTATTGTTGCCTGGAGAATTCCATGGGCAGAGGAGTCTGGCAGGCTACAGTCCATGGTGTCACAAAAGAGTTGGACATGAATTAGTGACTAAACCACCACCACTTGCATTACCTTGTACACCTCCTAAAACAAACACTTCTGAGGGGAGGTAGCCACCTTGATGCTTTTCACCACTGTGTCCACCTAGGACGGAGCCCTGCAGTAGTAACTGCCTGTTACATATTTGGTTGACAAATGAATGTGTGCCTGCCCCCTAGCTTTGGTCTAGAATCCGATCATCCGCTCTAGTAACCACAGAGGATCCCAGGGGAGTGCAGACTTTAAATACGGTCTCTGATGGCTTTAAGCAGAAAATGCCTAGAATGCTGTGGGGAAATTCTAGCCCCACAGTCACAGTAGAGATTTAGGAAAAGTATAATTAAGAAATGTTAGGGACAAGCGTTGGCACTTTGCAAAACAGAGCTTAGTTTATAAACTTAAGGGATGTATGATTGCCTATTAAATGGTTTTTGATTCTTTCGCTGGGGCAGTAACCCTAGACTAAACGAAGTTTTTCATCTCAAGAAAACTACTTTCTATAACTTCAAAACTGAAATAAGTGAAACTTATTCGGAAATGGCAATGAATTCATTAACTTGAGCATCAAACACCTGTTATATCATATATACCAAACTGTGCAGTACATTGATTAATCATTCATTCCTTTAATAAATATGTATTTGAGTGCTTGCTGTGTCAGGCGCTGTGCTGAACACGATAGAGAAGGAACTTACAGTTCAGTAGAAGATGTACCACAGGTCAGCAAGCAGGAATAACACCGTGCAAGTACAGCGCTGGGGAGGTACAGTGTAGGCCCAAAGGCAGCCTGGAGGAGAGACCCAGCAGGTTTCGGCGGTCATAGGATGTCTCCCACAAGTGAAATCTCAGTGAATTAAGGGGCCTGAAAGAAGAGCAGGATTTGATCAAGTCAGGGAAGAGGGGAGGTGTGTTCAGATGTGGGATTCATCAGTATAAAAATGGCAGGCGGAAGTTGTCAGGGTGACTGTCACCTGGTGAGAGTATGTCCAGTGAGAAGAGCACCGGATCCCAGGAACATGAACTTTTTACAGGGTGGCCTGCCTCCAAAAAAAAGCCTGAGAAAGGAGAGAAGACAGTCAGAAGAGGTCCCACATGGTGATGCAAAGGGAGGAATGTTTCAAGGAGGAGGAGGTGGACGGCGGTGTCCCACGCAGCCAGGAGGCGGAGTGAGGTGAGGGCCCCGCAGGTCCACTAGTTTCCCTCCAAGAGGGCTGCTTGTGGCCTTGACAGAGCCATTCCAGTGTCCTTACACGGGCACAGCTCGGCTACTGTGGGGTGAAGAGTGAGCAGCGAATGGGGTAGACACAGAGACCATGGACAGCTTGTCTTAAAATTCAAGTTTCTTTTGAACGGATGAAGAAGATGTGGTACAGATATGCAGTGGGATACTGCTCAGCCATGGAAAAGCTGGGAACAGCGCCATTCACAGCCACTTAGATGGACAGAGAGGTCACCACACTAAGTCCAGAAGAGACAGGTACTATACTCTATCACTTGTATGTGGATCTAAAGTGAGACACGAATGAACTGACCTATGAAACGAAACCCGACTCAGACCTAGAAAGCAGACTTGTGGTTGCCAGGTTGGGGAGATGGATTGGGAGTTTGGGGTTAGCAGATGCCAGCTATTGCATATAGGATGGATAAACAGCAAAGTCCTACTGCGTAGCATGGGGAACAGTATCCTGTGATAAATCATACTGGGAAAGAATATGGAAGAGATTATATATATAACTGGATCACCTTTCTATGCAGCAGCCATTAACACTAAATCCAGCTATACTCCAGTAAGAAAGTAGTATTAATTAAAGTAATAAATTCATACTTCTTAGAGAAGTTAAGAGAAGGCATTGGTCAGAGGAGTATTTGGGGTTAAGGCTTCCCAGGTGGCACGGTGGTAAAGAAGACCTGGGTTCGATCTCTGGGTTGGGAAGATCCCCTGGAGGAGGAAATGGCAACCCACACCTGTATTCTTGCCTGGAGAATTCCGTGGACAGAGGATCCTGACAGAATACAGTCCATGAGGTCACAAAGAGTCAGACACGACTGAGCGTGCACGCACAATAAAGTCAAATTTCTTAGAGATGTTAAGAGAAGACATAGGTCCAAGGAGTATTTGGGGTTGAAGTAGGAATTCTTTAAAGAGTGGTTTAACTGCTAAGGAGAAGGAGAGAGCAGAGAAGTTAAATAAAATCATGGAATAGTTAGAAAGTGTAACTGGCTAAGAGCCTCTGAGCATATAGCGTAGGGGGCAGTTATCTTTGTAGTCTGTGAGAGCTTTCTCCTGGCCTCTCTTCTCCTCCCTTCCTTCCTTTCATTTTTTTTTTCCCCCCAACACTATAGCTTGTAGGATCTCGGTTCTCGCAGGGACTGAACTCGCCCCCTCAGCAGTGACGGAATCCAAACCAGTGCATCTCCAGGGAAGTCCCTGCTTTTTGAAATTACAGCCGAGGTCATGTGCTTACATGTAAGCCCCCAAAAGTGCCCTAAAGCAAAAAAATTTAAAGTGGTTTTACAGTGTGAAGCTCATCACATCTGCTTTGTATGCTTGGTGTCTACACTGAAAGTATTTTACTTTGTTTAACACTTCTGGCAGGCCACTTTTGAGATTACATCTTTGTTTCTTTGACTTTTAAACCCACATTACTGCTAGCTGCTGGGGGCTGTCCATGTGTTAGGGGGTGTACCATCAGCCACAGAAAGCTAATTCCATAGAAGGAACGCAGTGCAATTAGAGTAACGTTAGTTGTGTTCCCCTCCCCCCACCATTGTACTATTTATTTGCATGGACTTTAAAAATCATGGTAAAATATATGTAATGTAAATTTACCGTTTTCTAGGCAAGCATAAATATCTTGATTTTATAAACTGAAGTCAATTTTGCAAAATGCTAGCACGTATCCTACATATCTCTTAATTACACCCTTGGAGGTTGTCCTGCGTGCTCCTTGGGCGGTTTTCTTGCTGTGCGTGCTGATCAGTTCTCAGCCGGGGACTCTGAGCGATGGTCCCTCCGCAGGTCTCCAGGGCAGCCTGTGTGCGGCCCCTTCCTCTCCCACACCCTCCCCTGTGAACCCTGGCCTCCAGCGCCTCCCCACTCGAGCATCGACAGCCTCTGCCTGGTCTCCCCTCCCCAGTTCTTGGGCTCATCCTCACTTTCTCCAGGATCACTCTCCAGAGCTGCTGAGCTGATTCTTAGGTTTTGGTCAGCGTTTGACTTGTTTGAAGTTGGAGAGTAAATCCAATACCTGGTGCACCATTTTTTTTTTTTTTTTCTGACGTTGAAGTTTGCCTACTGTGTCTTGTGAAATTCTTGTCTACTTTCTGAAATACATATATTCTGTTAAACTGGCCTTTTCCCAGGACCAGTTGTCTTCCTTCCCTGTCTCTCGTGGCAGAAGGAGCTTTGCAGTGCCATCTGCCTGCCTGCTGCTTGCACGCACAGCCAGAGTCAGGTCCACAGGCGGTCAGGGATCCTGCCTCTTGGTTCTTGTCTACCTGGTGACTCAGTCCTGGTGGGAGGTCTGTGTGCGCTTCCTCTGCACCCCGTCCTGGCTCTTTATGTGAGCTAGAGTCCCCGCAGTAGTGCTGCCATCTCTTCTTACCTTCCAAGTTTTCTGTCTCTTAAAGTGCATTTCTCATAAATAGCATATCTGCAGATCTTTTTTCTTTTATATATTTACCTCTTGTTGCAGAACATGGGCTCTTGAGCCGTGGGCTCAGTAGTTGCAGTGCATGGACTTAGTTGCTCCACAGTATGTGTGATCTTCGTGGATCAGGGATTGAGCCCATTGTCCCCTGCATCGGCAGACGATTCTTATCCACTATGCGACCAGGGAAGCCCAGGGTCTTACTTTTTATCAAGTTGACAATCTGTCTTTTAATTGGAGTATTTATTTTCTTCCTTCCATCCATCCATCCATGATAGCCCTTAGGTTCACAGTATGCATTGGTATCTTAACACATTTCTAACTTCAGATAACAATACAGCACGTCGCATGCTATGAGAACCCAGTACGTTCCTATGGAGAAGGCGATGGCACCCCACTCCAGTACTCTCGCCTGGAAAATCCCGTGGACTGAGGAGCCTGGTGGGCTGCATTCCATGGGGTCACTAAGAGTTGGACACGACTGAGCGACTTCACTTTCACTTTTCACTTTCATGCATTGGAGAAGGCAATGGCAACCGACTCCAGCGTTCTTGCCTGGAGAATCCCAGGGACGAGGGAGCCTGGTGGGCTGCCGTCTGTCTATGGGGTCACACAGAGTAGGACACGACTGAAGTGACTTAGCAGCAGCAGCATATTTCTATATCTGCTTCCTGACCTTTGTGCTGTTTTCTGTTGTACATTTTACACTGTCGTTATTCTTGTTTCAAAAGTCAGTTATTTGACTTTTAAAGTCAGATATCTTTTATGGAAATTAAACGATGAGGTTTGTGTTTTGGGTTTTTTTTTTTGGCCTACATATTATTTCTGACGCTCTTTCTTTGGTATAAATTCAGGTGTTTGTCTGATATCATTTTCCTTCTGGTTAAACAGCTTCCTTTAATATTTCTGGTAGTGTTGGTTTGCTGGTGACAAATTTAGCTTTCATCTGGAAATGTCTTTGTGTTATGTTTAGTTGTGAAGGATGTTTTTGATGGGTACAGAATTCTGTTGACAGTTTTGTTATTTTTCACGGCTTTACAGGTGGATTTTGACTGTATTGTTTCTAATAAGAAACCTGCGGTCATTCTTTGCTCCTTGGTGTGGCATGTGTCTGGCCCTCGCCGCCATCTTTGGCTGCTTTTAAGGTATATCCCTTTATGGGTGATGTTGCATCAGCTCCTTTCTTTCAAGAGTAACTTCTGAGTGTGTTGAGTCCAGGGTAGCCTTTTTTAGCCCTAGCCTGCCTGGGGTTACTACCTTAAATGCTTTGGGTGTATTCAGTGGAATTTCCCTCTCTGGCTAGTCAGAGCTCTAGTATCTTCCAGTTCTGCCTGACCTCTGACAGTTTTTTGACCCAGCGGCTCCCAAGAGTTGACCTTTGCCAGGCCTTAAAGCAGTTTGCCCAGTTGTGTGCAGTTCCATATTTACCAACCAGCTCAAGGAGACCTTTGCGCAGGTTTCTGGAGCTTTTTCCCTGAGTAACTCCTTCCTGGTAGTTTGTTCTCAGATTTCAGCCGCCTTCAGTTCAGTTCAGTTCAGTCGCTCAGTCATGTCCGACTCTTTGCGACCCCATGAATTGCAGCACGCCAGGCCTCCCTGTCCATCACCAACTCCCGGAATTCACACAGACTCATGTCCACAAGTCGGTGATGCCATCCAGCCATCTCATCCTCTGTCATCCCCTTCTCCTCCTGCCCCGAATCCCTCCCAGCATCAGGGTCTTTTCCAATGAGTCAACTCTTCTCATGAGGTGGCCAAAGTACTGGAGTTTCAGCTTTAGCATCATTGCTTCCAAAGAACACCCAGGGCTGATCTCCTTCAGAATGGACCAGTTGGATCTCCTTGCAGTCCAAGGGACTCTCAAGAGTCTTCTCCAACACCACAGTTCAAAAGCGTCAATTCTTCGGCACTCAGCCTTCTTCACAGTCCAACTCTCACATCCATACATGACCACTGGAAAAACCATAGCCTTGACTAGCCGCGTTAGCCTCCTGGAATTTTTGTCTCTGTCTTGTCAACTTCGCAGGACCTGTGCTTCCTGCCTGGGGCTCTTGGCTTCTCCCAGCCCTTGGTCAGAAAGTGCCGCCTGTCAGAAAGCCAGAGCCTTCACAGGGCTCATCTCCCCTCTCCTTTCTCTCGGAGTTTCCTTTCCTGTGCTGTCCCTTTGGGAGTCTCTGGAAACTGTTACTTTGTATACTTTGTCCAGTTTTCTAGCTGTTTTTGTCAGTATGTGTAACAGCAAATCTAATATCAGTTACTTCTTTGTTGATTGGTTGATTTTCTTTTTTTCTTGGCCCTGCTGTGAGGCTTATGGGATCTTAGTTCTCCTCCCAGGGATCCAACCCCAGGCCGTTGGCAGTGAAAGAGCAGAGTCCTAACCACTGGGCCTCCAGGGAGTTTCCTTGATTAGTTGTTTTCACTACTAGATTTTGATGTATCAGTTATTCACTTTATGTTCTAGTTTTCCTTTTTTTTTCTTTTCTAAATTTTGCTTGGTCTATACTGAAGTTTTTTTAGTCTCTCCTTTTAGTAGCATTATCCTAAAAGGCCTTGGGTTGAATCGAGTTCTATCAGAAAAATGATGACGTTCTTGGGGACAAGTTTATTTTTTTGCGATTTTTGCATGTGGGCAGTGTTTCAGTTGATCCATGAAGCCTCCAGATAGCAGAGAAGCTGCGCCACAGCTCGGGCGCCCTTTGCTGTGCTTTCCCCAGCACTCAGCGCTCTGACACGCTCTGCATTTGAAAGAAATACGTTTTTAGGGGAAATTTCAGTCCTTGTAAGGAATTTGAAGCACTGAGTATGATAGAATATTTTGATAGAGTCCGTTGTGAGGACTTATTTCTCTTAACTTTTAAGAGATAAATTTTTTTTCCTAAATGGGGTTGTTGGGTATTCAGTACAGAATAATCAGTGTAGTACAGGGCTCAGTGGTCCTTGCTGCTGATCACTAGCATTAAGACAAAAGAGACTAACAGCTGAAGCAGGAACTTGTTTTAAGGGACAGTCTCTCAACCTAGGTACTTTGTGCTGTTTTGGAAACTAGGCTGAGTTTATAATAGAGCTGGATGAAAATGTTAAGAGTCTTGAACATATGATCTCTGGCTGTTGATTTTTGTTCGTGGCCTTAAAGTGCTAAAGGTGAAGTTTGCTCATTTTTGGTTTTTCAAGTCATGCTATGTTTCAGGTACCCTTTATAAAGTGAGCAGAGTACTTTGGGACGAGTTCATTCACAGTTTCTCAAAAAGAAATCTTTTTGGAATTTTAGATGAAATGACATTATAGTTACAGCTAGGCGTCTCTGTGGTGTTCTACCTTTGTTCTCAGGAACACAGTGTGATTTATTGAAAAGGCTTTCTTTACTAAGGCTCTTCATGCGTTTGGTTATCGCTTCTGCTTGGTATTTTGTTTTTTGTTGTTGTTGCACTTGGGAATAACCCCCAATTATCTTTGTATACATACATTAAAAAAAAAGCAAGTGATTGTTTACAGAGAAACCTGATTTCTTTTTATTTTAAAATTGGTCTGATTAATTTTCATCATTCTAATATTGTTTCAAATGATCGGGGTTGAGGAATTCCCTGTGGACCACCATCAGCCTTGCTGGGTTACCCCTTACCTTCGTACACAAACTACACAAGGTGGGGGCGGGGGGCTCTTTCTGGTTGACCTCTCAGGTGGTCTGGTTCTCCTTCAATCAGGTGAAGTAACAGACTCTAGAACTACTTTTTGTGTGAGTCAGTAACCTGGCACTGGCTGTTTCCCTTGTGTGGCAGCAAGTTTTTTTAGCACACGCAGGATGTATGTATAATACTCGGGAAGAGCGCTGGAGGTCATGATAGCTAACGTTAATTGAGCCCTTTATGCCAGTCACTGTTCTGAACACCTTATATCCATTACTTCCCTGATCATTTGTGTCATGAGGCATAAACTGTTGGCCTTATCACATTCTTGAGGAATTTGAGCCGGAGACTTTGAGGAATTCAGCCAAGTTTACAAGGCTGGTGAAACAGTAGAATGGGCAGTTGGACTCGTGGTCTGGCTCTGAAGCCAGCTCATAATAACTACGTTGCCAGTAATTACAGTTCACCCCCGTTTTGTGGGGAGAAATGAAAAACATTGTCAAGACACGCTGGGGGGCAGGGGTGGTATGGACAGACCACTGTTACTGGGAACATATATGTTTTCTGCTTACTGTCTCTGAAGTTTGAAACTTGGAGTACTGTTTGCTGGTAAACTTCTATCTTTTTTTTCTATAATGCACATGTCATTTTATAACCAGGAAACACAGTAAAGCTATTTGAATTTGGAGTGGGGTGCAGTTTTTTCTTAGCCACAGGTAAGCAGGTTTTCCTGTGCTTTGCCCTGAAGGTTGAGTGGTGATTAGTAGCCTTGCAACTCAGATAAAGAGCAGGGTAGATGTGCTGATATGAAGAGTCCGAAGACTAGATAAAACGTGAAATGCAGAGGCGTACAGGTGTCATGGTTCTGATTGGGTGTGTGTATACGTGTGTGTGTGCGAGTGCACGCGTGCACATGCTTGTCAAATGCAGACCATTCTGAAGGGTACTTTCAAACCTATTAGCACTTGTGCCCTTTGGGGTGAAGAGGAGCATTTTCTAACTTTTCCTATTTTAGCTTCATTATATTGCTTTTGTTGTTGTTCTAAAAGTACCTTTTTACACACACACACACACACACGCAGAAATAGCAGCACACAGAATGAGAACTCCAGGAATGTGTAGACGTTAATACGGATTCTGATTGCCTTCCAGTCATTGTTTGAGTTAAACTTTGGAGTATTTTGTGTTTTGTCATACCTGGGGAAATATTCTCGAATAGACTGTGGTAGTTTCAGCAAGGTTCTGAGTTTCCTGGGTTAGTGGTATAAGACAGTGCTTCTGATTTATAATTTTTTTGACTGAACAGTAAGTTCATATTAAAAAAAAAAAACACTTAAAATGTTACATAAAGATAACACTGAAAATTTCTCTCCTATCTGTCCTTCAGCCAGCTGTCTTCTCTTAGAGGCAATGTTACTTCTATATATCTTTACAGAGATAAGCACATGCATTTTCTTTCTTCTTTTTTTTTTTTTTTTGACACAGTGGTGTACTTTGCTTTATTTTCTCATTTAATACATATACTTTAGAGATGATTCCACATGTGAAAAATAAGCAAGCCCTCCTTTTTTTTTTTTTGCCTGGAGTACTTGATATTCCCTTCCATGGCAGGCCCCTATTTGACTAACCAATCCCTACTTTCAGGCTGGCCTGGTCCTTTACTCCTGTAAACAGAGCTGCAGTTAATAACCGTTTGCAAATGTGTGAATATTTCTGGAGGAAGACTTCCTGGAGGCTGAGTTGGATTTTGATACGCTGCCTCTGACTGCCAGCTGCTCTACGTAACTCCTCTGTCTCTGCCCCCACACCCTCACCCACACGATGTTCTGATCAAAGTTTTTGTTTTGTTTTGCCAGTCGATAGTGGGAAAATAATATTTGTTTAGTTTTATAAGTGAGGTTTTACATTTTTGAGAACCTTTTATTTCTTACTGACTCGTAGTTAGCCTTCGTAGTGTAGGAGAGCCAACCTTTAGTCTGTGATAAAAGTCACATATTTTTCCTGTCTTGTCTTTTTTTTTTTTTTTTTTTTTAATCTTGTTGATAATGGCTTTTGCCAGGCAAGGTAGATATGTGTTATTTCGGGAGAAGAGAAATTTTTCTCTCTTCAGGATTTCTGTTCCGTACTTGAAGTCCTCCT
Organism: Capra hircus; assembly: GCF_001704415.2. Lineage (NCBI taxonomy): Eukaryota > Metazoa > Chordata > Mammalia > Artiodactyla > Bovidae > Capra > Capra hircus. Next base: position 81,765,844 of record NC_030816.1, read on the forward strand.
CCACTGCAAGATTATTTAAAAATTCACCTAAGATGTCCTTTGGTGCTTTTCATGGTTTTCTGTAAACTTAGTGAGTTAAGACAGCATGTTATTCCCTGTACCTCTGCAGGTTGGCTGTGAGTGGTTCTTGTGGTCTGAAAAGCCTGCCCAGGCCTCGATGGCCGTGGGTGGCCTCGTCCACGTGCCAGGGTCTCACCTTGAGCGGCTGGGATGGCTGGGTTGGGATGGTGGTCCCTCTTCTGCAGAGGCTCATGTGGTCGGGGAGGTGATCCTGGCAACCGGGAGGGCAGGCCCCACCCGGTAGGTGCTTCACGCCCTTTGCTTGTATCACAGTTGCTGTTACCTTGTCGGCCAAAGAAGCGCATGAACAAGTCCAAAGTCAAGAGGTGGAAAAACAGCCTTCACTTCATACTGGGAGGAGTGGCAAAGTCACCTTGCAGAGGGTATTCAGATAGGGATGGGAAGATTTATTTTACAAACAATGTGCCACACTCCTCAGTTTTTCCCATTTTCTGTGTCTTTCAGGAATATTGTAAAGTTTTCCCTTACACATCTCCTTACTTTATTCCTAACTAGTTTATCTTTTGCTGATTCTATAAATGATGTCGTGCCGCCGCCTCCCCCCCCCCCGCCCCCCGCCATCTTCATTTAGAATTCTTGGGCAGGTGATACGTGTACACAGTTAAAATGATGAGAAATAAACTGAGAAATCTCACTATTCTTATCCACTCATTTTCCTCTCCCATCTCTATAGGCAATCAATGTTAAAAGAATTTCTTTTAATTATCTAGTGCTTCTTTATGGAAGTACTGACAAATATAAGTATTCTTCTGCCTATGAAAAAAGTAGCATACTACATGCCCTATTGTGCAGCTAGCTAGCTCTCCTCAGTTAATGAACAGTAGTTCATGTCAGTAATTAGAGATTGTTCCCATGCTTTCATCGCTACATATTTTCTTGGGATGGTATACCATGGTTTATGTAACGAGTTCCCTTTTAGTAGCTGCTAGGGTGGTTGCAGTCTTTTCATATTGCAAACAGTGCTGCCCTGAATGACTTGGTACACACATGCATGTAGGGAACGGATTCTCAAAATGAGACTTCTGGATCTAAAGGTAAATGGATCTTGCAAACTGTAGTGAGGCAAAATTTCTCACTTATCAGCTGAGCAGAAATACAAAGGTTGGGTGATTTATTCTGTTTGTGAAGCTGGGGAGAACCATTTCTTTCATATTGCTGGCAGAGGTTTAAATAGTACAGTCCCCAACAAAGGGAAATCTGGCTACATCTGCCAGATTAACTTGTCTTCCTTTATGTGTGGAATTGAGCATTTTTTTCCCCCACACATAAATAGTATAAGGACCATTTATTTTTTTCTGTGAACCGTGTTTCTCTGCCCATTTTTCTGGTGGGTTACCAGTCTTTTTCTTGAGTTCTAGATGCTCTTTAAACCTTTTGATGTGAATTGCAAAGTTCTTTCCCTGGTAGCTCATGTTTTATATATTCGTGATTGGGGTAATAGTGATGCTATGTGTGATATGGCTAGTTTGATGCCACCACATCCAAGAACTGTTCAGACGCTTTCATCTGATTGTTCTGTATACCACATAAAGAAGCTTTGATCTGGGCGAGTCTGGGTAGAAAGTGTCTCAGAGTCATCCCAGCCTCCAGCAGTTTGGTCACAACATGGCCTTAGGATTCCCTTGGTCCAAGTATTTCCAGAACCGTGCATGAGTGGAGTGGAGGCTGGGCGGAGTGACACGGCAGTGGATGGTACAGTTTGGTTTAGTGTAAGCATTCCGAAGGATTTCTTCCTACTTGTGATTGTATAATTGCCTTTTGTTACACGGAGACTTAAGATCATTCTGTTCGTTTCTTGGAAACATATTCCTACGCAATGAATTTATGTTTACGTTTCTCTTTGTCTTGGAGGTTTCTCCAGCCCAGTGCTTGTCCAGTTGGCCAGTTAGAAATCTCCTCCAAGTGCATCATGTTTCAGGAGAACACTTCAACCCATTTTCGGAAAAACATTTTTAAAAGCATGTACCAATTTTACTGGTAGTCTATTCTTAAAAAAATTTACAGAAGAAAATTAATTTTGGAGCCATTCTCAGTGGGTGCCACCAATTCTGACTGACCAGGAACTGTGGAAATTTAGCCCTTGAAATGCTTGGAGCTGTTTCTTAAAGAACAGCTACTACTGGAAATGTAAGGTAAGGTGAAGTCGCTCAGTCGTGTCCGACTCTTTGCGACCCCGCGGACTCTAGCCTACCAGGCTCCTCCGTCCATGGGATTCTCCAGGCAAGAATACTGGAATGGGTTGCCATTTCCTTCTCCAGGGGATCTTCCCGAGCCAGGGATCAAACCCAGGTCTCCCGCATTGGGGGCAGACGCTTTAACCTCTGTGCCACCAGGGAAGCCCATCCTAACTACTGGAAAAGGGAGTGAGAAAAACAACCTTTTCTTTCAACAACCAATAGTCGGCAGCTTGGCAGTTGAGGTCGAGGTCAGCATCTTTGCTTGCGTAGATGCTGTAGTGGTGGGGAGGGTGGGAAGGTGAGGCCACCTGGAGGCTGCGATAAGACGGGAGAGGAGTGGGTGTGGGCGGGCTTCCAATCTGCGCTAAACCTGCTCACCTGGAGCAACCAAGTTGCTCTTCTCTGCTCAGTGGCTTTTTTTTTTTTTTTCTTCCTGTTGACATTTATGCTCATTTGGGGATATACTTTTTAAATCTTCCCCAAAGTTAGTCTCAGTTATAATTCTTAAAATCTCTAGGTTTAAAAAAAAAAGTCCTAAGTCAATGTTTAAAATAAACCTACAGTGTTTATAGACATTTTCCGTGGGTACATGTTCAGTAATATTTAAATGTGTAGGGGAGTTTCCATTTTTTTATTTTTGACTTGTTTCACATACTGTTTCACCAAGTTGTTAAGTTTAGTAAACGAGAGGCTTTTGCTGTTCTGTATCTGAGGGTTGGTTGGATTTAAGTGGATCAAAAAAATCGTTAACGGATCCTCAAGGAGCAGGATCAAAACAGTAGGTTCCTCATCTGGCTCTTGTCCTTGGGGTGCGTCCTGGCCTGGGGAGCCCCCCACCTCCCTCCTCAGGCCTTTATCTCCTATCTGCCCTCATTGTGTGAGGGATTGAGGTTGGTTTGACATGTTTATAAAAACATGTTTTAGTCCCCAACGGGACAAGCTGAATTCTATCTCCTTTTACAGCTGCGTGAGGAACATACCTCAGCCCAGGGTCGCTGTCCCCTTAGTGATCTCAGGAAAACGGTGGCGCTTGCAGAATTCTCACTCTGCCTGAGCCTGACTCTCAGTCCCCCTTCCCAGTGTGTAAAAGTAAAGGATCTGATGCTGTGCACTACTGTTCGTTTCTTTCCAACATTTTATTATGAAAAATTTCAAGCATGTAGAAAAGTTGAACTCATTTTCCACTGGACACCATGAACCCCCATCAAGATTCCATAAATAAGTTTACTTACTGTACCTGCTTTATCGCTTTCCTCCAGCAGTTCATCTTATTATTTTTGATGTATTTCAAAGTAAATTAGAATTTGGGGTCTTTTCCCCTAATCTTTTGCCACTGGATGTGAATCCTTGGCCCCTGTTAGAAGCATTTCAGGCGTCCTTAAGCAGGTGTGGAGGAAGCACTGTCCAGCGCAGTTCTCGCCGCGTGGTCGGTGTGCAGCAAACGCGTGTTAAAGGAGTGTAGGCCCGCTAGTCCTGGTTGATGAACCCTGTAGGCAGGCGTTGCTTTGCCTCTTAGGACAATTACTTTTTTATATGTATAATTGTTTATTTATTTATATTCATTGTTTGGTCTTCATTGCTGCATGGGCTTTCTGTGGTTACGGAAAGCGAGGGCCACTCTTGGTTGTGGTGCGCAGGCTCCTTGTGGCGGCTTCTCTTGTCATGGAGCTCGGGCTCCAGGCGCAGGGCCTCCAGTAGCTGCTGCTCACGGCTCTAGAGCACAGGCCCAGCAGTTGTGCACAGGGGCTTAGTTGCTCCGCAGCATGTGGATCCTCCCTGACCAGGGATCGAGCCCACCTCTCCTGCTTTGGCAGGTGGATTCTTTACCGCTGAGCCACCGGGAAGCACCAGGATAAGTTTAAAACAAACCATATTTCCTAGGTACATGTGGTCTCAATTTGTAAGATGGACTTCCTCCTATAAGACAGTCCATGAAAAGACAATTATTTAGAATTTGAGATGGATTAAATGCACATAACATATTATAAAAGTATATGTATTTTTTACAGCGGTGGTTGTCTCTCTTGGAATACGTGCATGGCAGTTAGTTATTCCAAGGAACCCACATCTCAGGGTTGGTGCCTCAAGCATCTGCTTGAGGAAGGGCCTGAAAGAGCAGCCGCACCTCACATCAACCAGAGCAGCTTCCCTTTAGCCTATTTTCTATGAGATTCAGATTCCATGGCAAGAAAAATTTTGAAAATCACAACTGCTCAGGTTCCCTGACCCAAGTATACCAGAGCCCTAGGTAAGTCTTCATATGGCTCAGATGGTAAAGCATCCACCTGCAATGCAGGAGACCTGGGTTCGATCCCTGGATCAGGAAGATCCCCTGGAGAAGGGCGTGGCTACCCACTCCAGTATTCTTGCCTGGAGAATCCCATGAACAGAAAAGCCAGGTGGGCTGGAGTCCATGGGGTTGCAGAGAGTCGGACACGATTGAGCAACCAACACTTTCTTCTTCTTAGTAGCAAGTATTCTAGTAGAAGAGTATAAATATATCTTGCATACAGCTCAGATCTCTGTGTTTTTAGTTGGCTAGGGTTGCTGCACTGTCAGAATTTACCCTAGGTAAAGAACAGTGAGAGTTTTAATAGCAGGAGGTTCATCTAAAGACTGTGCATCTCATGTGTGTTCATACTTCTGTGGAGATCCCTCAGTCCCTGAGAGTCCGTGTGCCCACAGTGAACAGTGTCTGTATTTCCACTTCTTGCCTCCTGCCAGGAAGGCCACGCGTGCTCTTTTCCCCTTGCTGAAATGGGTTTATTCTGAGTTCTTCAGGGCCCAATCTCTAAGTACCGTGTGGGAGGCAACAGAAACCTCCCTCCTCCCGGAGCAGAGCAGGGGTCTCTCTCTTGGTGTCATTCTTCCTCACAAACAGCGCTGATGAATCATTTTGATCCGACGTCTTCCTTTGTTCCAAAACAACAGCAACCGCGGTCATGACATGTTGTTCACAAAGTGAGCGGTATAGGTGGTTCTTTTTTTCTTTTTTTTTTTACTGTTACATTTACATTTGTAACTTCCTCTTTTTCTCTTTACTTCCAATAGGCTCGGGTTATGTATGATTTTTCTGCTGAACCTGGAAATAATGAACTGACGGTTAATGAAGGCGAAATCATCACAATTACAAATCCGGTAAGAGAACTGTTACGTTTAAATTGGTCTCTTAAGGATTTATGTTTAAGATTTTATTTTTTTAACAGGCTGATCTTTCAAACCCACCTGAATTCCTTCCCTGTTGCTTGTGCAGTACTGACTGTTAAAAAAGGAATTGCTGGTTAGAAAAAAATATATGTAGTTTTATACAGAGTGCCAGGTGTGCATAAGTAAATCGGCTCTATTTTTAATCGTGGAAGACATGAAAGCTTACATTTACTGTTGTTGGTTTTTTTTTTTTTATGAAGAAGCACTCTTAATTTCTTGGTAAAACAGTATTTAAATTGCTGTTGTGGTCAAGAAATGGACAAAGTCATTTAAAATGACTTTTTAAAAGAATATATTATCTAGATTCAGGTAGATATTAACTAACTAGGGTATGCTTTATGAATTTAAGATAGCCCGTATTATTTTAAAGGGAAGCAGTAGGATTTTTCAAAGGTAACATTAAAAACTGGGACTCCTGGCATAGAGTACATTTCTGTTTAGTTTATTTATTAACATTATTTATCTAGGAGCACTCGGGAAGATTAGGCCAGTTCAGTTCAGTCGCTCAGTTGTGTCCGACTCTTTGCGACCCCATGAATCGCAGCACGCCAGGCCTCCCTGTCCATCACCAACTCCCGGAGTTCACTCAGACTCACGTCCATCGAGTCAGTGATGCCATCCAGCCATCTCATCCTCTGTCATCCCCTTCTCCTGCCTCCAATCCTCCCAGCATCAGAGTCTTTTCCAGTGAGTCAACTCTTCGCATCAGGTGGCCTAAGTACTGAAGTTTCAGCTTTAGCATCATTCCTTCCAAAGAAATCCCAGGGCTGATCTCCTTCAGAATGGGCTGGTTGGATCTCCTTGCAGTCCAAGGGACTCTCAAGAGTCTTCTCCAACACCACAGTTCAGAAGCATCAGTTCTTTGGCGCTCAGCTTTCTTCACAGTCCAACTCTCACATCCATACATGACTACTGGAAAAAACATAGCCTTGACTAGACGGACCTTTGTTGGCAAAGTAATGTCTCTGCTTTTGAATATACTATCTAGGTTGGTCAAACTTTCCTTCCAAGGAGTAAGCGTCTTTTAATTTCATGGCTGCAATCACCATCTGCAGTGATTTTGGAGCCCCAAAAAATAAAGTCTCACACTGTTTCCACTGTTTCCCCATCTATTTCCCATGAAATGATGGGACCAGATGCCATGATCTTCATTTTCTGAATGTTGAGCTTTAAGCCAACTTTTTCACTCTCCTCTTTCACTTTCATCAAGAGGCTTTTTAGCTCCTCTTCACTTTCTGCCATAAGGGTGGTGTCATCTGCATATCTGAGGCTATTGATATTTCTCCCGGCAATCTTGATTCCAGCCTGTGCTTCTTCCAGCCCAGCGTCTCTCATGATGTACTCTGCATATAAGTTAAATAAGCAGGGTGACAATATACAGCCTTGACGTACTCCTTTTCCTATTTGGAACCAGTCTGTTGTTCCATGTCCAGTTCTAACTGTTGCTTCCTGACCTGCATATAGATTTCTCAAGAGGCAGATCAGGAGGTCTGGTATTCCCATCTCTTTCAGAATTTTCCACAGTTGATTGTGATCCACACAGTCAAAGGCTTTGGCATAGTCAAGAAAGCAGAAATAGATGTTTTTCTGGAACTCTCTTGCTTTTTCGATGATCCAGCGGATGTTGACAATTTGATCTCTGGTTCCTCTGCCTTTTCTAAAACCAGCTTGAACATCAGGGAGTTCACGGATCACGTGTTGCTGAAGCCTGGCTTGGAGAATTTTGAGCATTACTTTACTAGCATGTGAGATGAGTGCAATTGTGCGGTAGTTTGAGCATTCTTTGTCATTGCCTTTCTTTGGGATTGGAATGAAAACTGACCTTTTCCAGTCCTGTGGCCACTGCTGAGTTTTCCAAATTTGCTGGCATATTGAGTGCAGCACTTTCACTGCGTTATCTTTTAGGATTTGAAATAGCTCAACTGGAATTCCATCACCTCCACTAGCTTTGTTCGTAGTGATGATTTCTAAGGCCCACTTGACTTCACATTCCAGGATGTCTGGCTCTAGATGAGTGATCACACCATCGTGATTATCTGGGTCATGAAGATCTGTTTTGTACAGTTCTTCTGTGTATTCCTGCCACCTCTTCTTAATATCTTCTGCTTCTGTTAGGTCCATACCATTTCTTTCCTTTATCGAGCCCATCTTTGCATGAAATGTTCCCTTGGTATCTCTAATTTTCTTGAAGAGATCTCTAGTCTCTTCCGTTCTGTTGTTTTCCTCTATTTCTTTACATTGATCACTGAGGAAGGCTTTCTGATCTCTTCTTGCTATTCTTTGGAACTCTGCATTTAGATGCTTATATCTTTCCTTTTCTCCTTTGCTTTTTGCTTCTCTTCTTTTCACAGCTATTTATAAGGCCTTCTCAGACAGCCATTTTGCTTTTTTGCATTTCCTTTCCATGGGTATGGTCTTGATCCCTGTCTCCTGTACAGTGTCACGAACCTCATTCCATAGTTCATCAGGCACTCTATCAGATCTAGTCCTTTAAATCTATTTCTCACTTCCACTGTATAATCATAAGGGATTTGATTTAGGTCATACCTGAATGGTCTAGTGGTTTTCCCTACTTTCTTCAGTTTCAGTCTGAATGTGGCAATTAGGAGTTCATGATCTGAGCCACAGTCAGCTCCTGGTCTTGTTTTTGTTGACTGTATAGAGCTTCTCCATCTTTGGCTGCAAAGAATATAATCAATCTGATTTTGGTGTTGACCATCTGGTGATGTCCATGTGTAGAGTCTTCTCTTGTGTTGTTGGAAGATGGTGTTTGCTATGACCAGTGCATTTTCTTGGCAGAACTCTATTAGTCTTTGCCCTGCTTCATTCCTCATTCCAAGGCCAAATTTGCCTGTTACTCCAGGTGTTTCTTGACTTCCTACTTTTGCATTCCAATCCCCTATAATGAAAAGGACATCTTTTTTGGGTGTTAGTTCTAAAAGGTCTTGTAGGTCTTCATAGAACCGTTCAACTTCAGCTTCAGAGTTGCTGGTTGGCGCATAGACTTGGATTACTGTGATACTGAATGGTTTGCCTTGGAAACGAACAGAGATCATTCTGTCATTTTTGAGATTGCATCCCAGTACTGCATTTCTGACTCTTTTGCTGACCATGATGGCTACTCCATTTCTTCTCAGGGATTCCTGCCCTCAGTAGTAGATATAATGGTCATCTGAGTTAAATTCACCCATTCCAGTCATTTTAGTTCGCCGATTCCTAGAATGTGAACGTTCACTCTTGCCATCTCCTGTTTGACCACTTCCATTTGCCTTGATTCATGGACCTGCCATTCCAGGTTCCTATGCAATATTGCTCTTTACAGCATCGGACCTTGCTTCTATCACCAGTCACATCCACAACTGGGTGTTGTTTTTTCTTTGGCTCCATCCCTTCATTCTTTCTGGAGTTATTTCTCCACTGATCTCCAGTAGCATACTGGGCACCTACTGACCTGGGGAGTTCCTCTTTCAGTATCCTATCATTTTCCCTTTTCATACTGTTCATGGGGTTCTCAAGGCAAGAAAACTGAAGTGGCTTGCCACTCCCTTCTCCAGTGGGTCCCATTGTGTCAGTTAGTTTTCCTAAATAACAGGCAGTCCCAAAGCTTAGTGGCTTAAACAAATAGTCAATTGTTGCTTGGGGATCCACAAGCCAGCCAGGTGGTTCTCCTGACCTGGGGTCACCCATGGGCCTGCATCGCCCAGCAGGGCACGAGGGCAGAGCAGGCCACCATGACCTCCTCTGTCTGGCATTTCTCCTGCTGGGGGTCGGCTGGCTTTGGGTCGGCCAACAGGGAGACAGAGCCTTGTCTCTGTCATCATCTGGCAACCCAAATATCCAGCTCTTTTGGGGAAAAAAAACCAGTGAGCTGAAGTGTGCAGAGCCTCTCGAGGCCGGCTCTGTATTCACCCCGTGTTATCTCCACCTCAGTCTGTTGGCTGAAGAGGTCACAAAGGATAGCGCAGGTTCTGGAAATGAGGGTGCATTCTGTCCCTTGACAGTCGGAGCTGCAAACCATTTGTGTAGTCTACCACAGACCAGTCAACAGAAGGAAATTACAAAATCTTGGCATTCTGTTTCTCTCTCTCTGATCAATTATTGTTGAAGTTTGATTTTTCTCATTTTTAAATTATATCCTTTTCTGGCATAAAGAGAAAGCTTAAGAATTTGAAATTTTTAACAGCGTTAGCCCCATGGGAATGAAAAGGTTAATGGGTTAATATTAATTACTTTTTTTATGGATAACAATTCCCAGAGCCAAGTTTCTGCAGGAAATTCCAACTATACTCTTTTTTTTTTTTTTAAACCTTTTTGAGGATGTTGGTGGAGGATGGCTGGAAGGAAGAAACAGCAAAGGAGAACGAGGGCTTGTTCCAACAGACTATGTTGAGGTAAGAATTTATTCTTGTTTATTAATTAAACCTGGTCTTTGTCATATGCGTTTTTACGAATTATCAACTTAAAGGACAAGAATGAAAGATAACTTTATGTTTAATGAAAAAATTCCATTGTAAAAATAATGCTTGCTGGTTATATAAAATGTAGAAAATTCACTGAAGTAGAACCGAGAAGAAATATTACCTACAGACTTACACGCCAAAGAGTGACTCCAAATGCTTAGCTGAAGTTCCTTCCAAGGATAGCAGCTTTTAGTTGTTCTGAATAAGAGTCTCTGTTTTTCCATTGCTGACACTGTCGTAGCTGCTGCCTACCATACTGTGTACTGTAGAGTGGACTCACAGGGTTTAAGCAGCAGACTCTAAGGTCACTGTCTCCTCCCTGTGCTAATCTATGGCCTCTCCGTCAGTTCCTTCTCCCATTCTCCAAGGCCCAGGGTCTGGAGTGAGCTGTTGCCGGGTATAAGCTCTGTAGTGATAAATGGCAAGGATGCTGTGGGGACACACCCCACCCAGCTGACCAAGGCTCTCTGAGTCAGCCTCGCGGCGCCCCCTGCTGGCTGTCTGTAGGTCACGAGAACGGAGCGCTGGGTCCATGGTGAGCCTGCTTCTCTCATCCCGGGTGACAGCAAGAAACTGAGGCTGCCTGGTAGCCTGTGAGTAAAACTGGAGTGTAGCTCAGGAGCAGAGTTGCCTTGGGTTCCCGTCCAGTAGAGAGAGCACGTGCCCTGGGAGGGTGTGTGCTGGGCACTGCCTGCAAAATGGGAAGGCTGGCTGTTTTCCTGACTGAGTTCAGTGGGGAATTTTGAGCGCTCCAGAGAATACTGATGATATTGCTGAAATGTTGGGTTGGCCAGAAAGTTTGTTTGGGTTTTTCTAGAATGTCTTTTCTGGAAAAACCTGAATGAACTCTTTGGCCAGCCCGACATGTGCACGGGCAGGCACCCCACCTTTCCAGACCCTATCAGAGGATTCACAGATCCCGAACCCAACCCACGCGTCTCATGTTATGTTTGACCTCTGTACACCGTGCATTTAGCATCCTAAAAACTGACAAGAATGAGAAAAATGTGATAAGCTGATCCTGGTATTAGTTGTGTTTTTCTAAAGAATTCTGCACACTTGCAGAAAGGAATCGTTAGGGCAGTTGTTCTTGAGTTCATACCTTTTAAGAATAGAAACCTTTTGATAGTTCTTACTTGCCATCAGGGATTCTACCTCAGAAATAACTCTATAGTCTATGAAAGTAAGTAACTGTGGTCCTTCCTTATGTTCAGATTTTGCCGAGTGATGGAAAAGATCAGTTTGCTTGTGGAAATTCAGTGGCTGACCAAGCCTTCCTTGACTCCCTGTCAGCAAGTACAGCCCAAGCCAATGCATCGGCCACCAACAGCAGCAACCAGGTAAGTCGTGCTCTGCCTCGACAGAGCAAAGCACCGTGTGAGAGCTGGTGATGTGTCAAGCTCTTGCCATTCCCTGAAAGCACGGACAAAATAGCTGTTAGGTGTGTGTGTGGCATTCTTTTGCTGGGTTCTAACAAAGACCTTGCCTCTTAAGCCTGCTGCAGACTATTTTTATAGCGTTGATTATTAGTGAGAAGGCAGGGTGTTCATTGAGAGTTGCTAGTAAAAGTCTGGCATGTTGAACACAGACCCGATAAACTGGGAATATCCTTGCAAGCGAGGGCGAGGAAGGAAAAGGGTCCTCTGGGGTCAGTGTCAGAACTCTGGCTGGAACAGGACACGACTCTGTGGCCGTGGCCCGTGACTTGCGCGTCCAGTGTGAGCCCCCCCTCTTGCGGGTGCAGCGCACGGGAAGGCAGCTGCAGAGCCAGTAGTTGGTACTCTTACTGTACTGCTTCTGGAAAACTTGGAAAAGCGGGATAATTTGAGAAAAATGTACTGAAAATTTAATATTAATTTTAATGAATTTGACCAATTTAGGTGACTACCTGACTCAGTTCAGTTCAGTCACTCAGTCATGTCTGAATGACTCTTTGTGACCCCATGGACTGCAGCACGCCAGGCTTCCCTGTCCATCACCAACTCCTGGAGCTTACTCAAACTCGTGTCCATTGAGTTGGTACTGTCATCCAACCATCTCATCCTCTGTCGTCCCCTTCTCCTCCTGCCTTCAATCTTTCCCAATATCAAGGCCTTTTCTAATGAATCAGTTCTTCACATCAAGTGGCCAAAGTATTGGAGCTTGGACAGCAAGGAAATCAAACCAGTCAATCCTAAAGGAAATCAACCCTGAATATTTTTTCAAAGGGCTGATACTGAAGCCGAAGCTCCAGTACTTTGGCCTGGTTCAGTTATTGCTAAATGATTATCCAGAGCCAGCGTCAACAAGAAAATTGAGAAGACAGATCTGAAAATGTTACTACTTCCTACCTCTTTAGAAATGAATGGGCTTTAGGAGATATCTCTTGATATTTTTAACTACATAAAAGGCTTTAAATAGTGTAAAGGCTAGTAATCATCTCACAGTTATCTGCTTATTTATATCTTAACCTTTTAAGAGAGTTTTTCAAAGTACTGTTACTAAATGTTAATTGCCGATTTTATACATTTTAAAATAGCTTTTGTGGACATCCTGAATTACAAATTAGTCTGGTTCAGATATTTAAAATTTGGAGGTGAAGTTATCACCATAGTTGAGCATTCTCTTATATGTTGTTAATATATAATACCTGAGAATGTTGGCCAGTTAAAGTTTACTCAAGATAAAATGTGAAGAAATAGTGGTAAAATCTTGTTGTTTAGTCACTAAACTGTATCTGACCCTTTTGTGATCCCATAGACTGCAGGCTCCTCTGTCCATGGAATCTCTAGGCTAGAGTACTGGAGTGGGTTGCCATTTCCTCCTCCAGGGGATCGTCCCAACCCAGGGATCAAATTCATATCTCCTGCGTCTCCTACATTGGCAGGCGGGTTCTTTATCGCTGAGACACCAGGGAAGCCCAGTTAAACGTTACTTGACATTTTACCAGGGATTCTTAGCCTGGGTGCCGTTAACATTTGGGGCCTGACGCTTCCTCGTTGTGATAACCAGCAGCGTCTCTGGCCTGCCGCACCACCTTCACAGCAATCACCAAAACTGTCTCCAAATGTTGCCAGATGGGCAAAGTCAGCCCAGCTGAGATTCACTGATTATACAAAAACACCGGTGAAACCGCATTAGTAAGTAAAGGACAGCATTTCAATAACGGGGAATTAAATTGAGATAATCATAAAATAAGTGAAGGAAACAAAACATAGAGCTGTTTATCATATTTTAATTCAGGGACCTACTTCAACCATTAGCTCAGGGTCGGCTGAAGCAGTTTAACTCATAAACACAAATTTAAAATCAATCTCAAATTTTATTATATTATGAAGAAGATTTCTCACTACTTAAATGTAATATAAACTGGTCAGCATAAGTATAATTTTTTTCTTCCAGGTTGGTTGAAAGAAAATATAATCAACTTAATGACGGTTGGGTTTTACTAGTCCAATCTGACATTAAATCTAATCAGATCCTTTGAAAGCAAAGACAAACTGAAACCAGGAGTAACAAAATACAGAATACATGACTGTAATTAATTAATCTGAGCATTTGAAACTAGAGTAAAAATACTTTTAACAGCCATCTGTGGTCTCAGTTGTCTGGGATATACGGACAATCTAAATGGGCCGAGACTGTGGTATGCTTTACAAATGCTGTTGTTAATTGGTAGCTTTGGAGAACGTTGCTGTCAGGTTTTTCCATTATTTCATTTTCTGAATGTTGGTTAGAAAATACTATTTTTGTTCCAGGGATATGACTCTTGGGCTCTTCTAGTGATTCTGGCGTTGCCTTCTCCCCCGGAGGAGAGTTTGTTTGGAAGCAAGTGTGTCAGAGGAGGGCGTCCCTTGTGGCTCAGCTGGTAAAGGATCTATCTGCCTGCTGTGCGTCAGAAGGAGCCAGCCCTCTCCTCTGCCCATGGGTCAGGCAGGCCCCCGCCCCACTCCCCCCTCCCCCCCTGCTCCCCCTCTCCCCTACTCCTCCTCCCCCCTCCCCCCCTCCCCCCCCCTCAGCTCAGCACACCACACTCTTCCTAATCAGTATCCTTAGTCTTCTCAGCACCACTTGTTTTGAATTTGGCTTTCTTCCCACGCAGGCAGGGTAAAGCCACACATTCAGCTGCTGCTTATCTATCTTTCTAACTGTCGCGTCTTTCTTTTAAATCATATTTTTAGACAGATCTCTCTAAAAGGTTACATTCTACCTGCAGATGTTCATAAATAACTTACTTTGAGCCTGTTATTTTTTAATTTATCTGAACCCTCCTTGACTTTTGAAGCTATACTGCATTTCAGAGTAGTTAGTTCACACATTTTTAACTTAATATGTAAAATAGCACTTCCTTTTGTTTTTCTTAAAATTCCTAATTTCAGATTGTTGAGGCCCCTTCTGGTTCTAGCTTCTTACTGAGCAAGCAGAGGTAAGTGCAGTGACTAGCGTAGTGGTAGATAATGTTCGTGCAGCAGCCCCACAACCCACTGTGACCTTTTTCTTTCTTGTTTAGAACATGAGGGAACTCCTTACCTGTAAAACACAGACTCGCCGCTTGACTGTGGCATAGACTAGACTGTAAACGTCAAAGGAATACAATGCATTATTCTTTAAATGTGTTGGAACAATTTAATTTGGACACTGATAAAGCTGTTTATTTTAAATACTTGGAAAAAATATAGGCAACATTTTTTTTTATAACCTTGGAATATAGAAGGTGTTTCTAAATACAACACAATTCATAGCAACCATAGAGCTGCTACATTTAAATCAAAAAGTAATATTCACCTAGGAAAAGAATTTCTAATGTGCCAGAGGTACCAGGTAATTCTGTTAATAGAGAACTCTCATAAATCTATAGGGAAAAGATGAACAGCTCAGAAAAGAAACGGGCGAAGGGGGTGAACAGATTTTTTTCACTGGAAAGGAAGTACAAAGAGCCAGTAAATATTGCAAAATGCTCATTTTGAAATTCTTTTCATCAAATTAGCAGAGAATTTAAATGTTTTAACACCTAATGTGAGGAAAGGGATGTTCAGTAGGCAATTCCAATGTGGAGCTGGTGAAGATAAACTGACAAAGCTTTCTGGAGGACAGTGTGAGAGTCTGTGTTAGTACGTGAAGTGTTTCTGCTCTCTGACCCAGCACCTGTGAGCAGGACCCCCTCTCTGCTGCCGGACAGGTGTCTGGGCAGGAAAGGGGGTCCCCTGCAGCACTGTTGCACAGCAGAGCCGGGAATCCACGTCGTCAGCAGGGGCTGGCCAGGGAGACTGCAGGACAGCTGCCCCGCGGGAAGCCAGGGCTGCTGGTAGAAGAACGAGGGTAGCTTCAGATGTGCAGACATGGATGATTGCGCCTTTACAAAGGCATCTCCCTACGGATAGTGCTACCTTTCTTGTGTTTAAATATATACACAGGATCTGGGAGTTTGATGAAAATGGTAATGATGACTGCACAACACTGACAATGTAATTAATGCCATGAAACGGCGCGCTTAAAAATGGTTACAATGGGAACTTTTACATTACATTTCAGCACAATAAAAATTTTAAAAATAAATATATACATACCACAAAATACAAGCATATATATATATACACATCACAGTTGCAAACTGTGTAGAAAACTTATTGCAGGATATTAAAGAAATGAATTAGATTCTTGTTTTTTCTTTTTCTAGTACAGATTTTAAGGTGGATGAGGACAGCTATTACAATACCTTTAAAAAAGAATAGTTTTTAGTGGTTATTGGTGGTTTCATTGTTAGTTATTTATCTGGTATTTTACAGATTCAGGAGCACTTCCTATTAGTAGCTGTGCCTCCAGAATGTATTAGCCTGCTGGTGAAAATAAATCTCAGATATCGTTGCAAAACATGTGTTAATAGTCGTCCTCATGTTGGTTTTCGCCCAGTTGTTAGTGTTTAAATTATATAATTATAAAAAGGTTCTCAGTGTAGATCTTTTAAAAAACTCTTCAGTCACTGAATCTTTACTTTTTAGAAATTAATGAGACATTTTTGTTTGCTTACTCCTTGGAAGGAAAGTTATGACCAACCTAGACAGCATATTAAAAAGCAGAGACATTACTTTGTCATGAGAGGTCCGTTTAGTCAAGGTTATGGTTTTTCCAGTGGTTATGTATGGATGTGAGAATTGGACTATAAAGAAAACTGAGCACCAAAGAATTGATGCTTTCGAACTGTGGTGTTGGAGAAGACTCTTGAGAGTCCCTTGGACTGCAAGGAGATCCAACCAGTCCATCCTAAAGGAGATCAGTCCTGGGTGTTCATTGGTAGGACTGATGTTGAAGCTGAAACTCCAATACTTTGGCCACCTGATGCAAAGAGCTAACTCATTTTAAAAGACCCTGATGCTGGGAAAGATTGAGGGCAGGAGGAGAAGGGGACGACAGAGGATGAGATGGTTGGATGGCATCACCGACTCAATGGACATGAGTTTGAGTGAACTCCGGGAGTTGATGATGGACAGGGAGGCCTGGCGTGCTGTGATTCATGGGGTCGCAAAGAGTCGGACACGACTGAGCGACTGAACTGAACTGAAAGAGCAGTGGTGCTTAAACACTAATTGAAAGGTGTATAAAGCTAGATGTTTTATCTGAAAGCTTTTGACTTGAGGGGTTTTATTTTTCTAAACCCCTTATTTTAATAAATCCCTTTTGAGGGGTTTATTTTTCTATCCTTTTGAAATACTAGAAAGATATACATACTTGGAATAAACTACTTCTCCTTTTGTTAAAATTCTTGCTTTTTATCACACTGAATCCCAGTTCCCCATGGATGTCTGTTCTTCTGTTCCCTGGTTTTCCATCCCATCCTTCCTCCGCTCCACGCAAGTTGGTGTAGTGGGAAAACTGGTGTAAGGTTTGACCTTAGAGCTGGGTTGACAATCTGGCTCCACTTGCAAAAGTCGAGGCTGCTTCCTGAACTGTCTGAGGACCAGGCCACTGGTGTAAGTGGTGTTGGACTCACAGAAGATGTTTAAGAAATACTCTCCTTTTCTCATCTCTTCCCTCTCCAGGGAACAACCTCATTCTGCTTATCCTTTTTTGTTCCAACCATCTCCTTCTACCCTCTCTAGCTGGGCAGAGGATTCCCCATATAAATATCTCCCAATCCTGAATTTTCTCTGTAGTTTGCTCAATGTCCAGCTTTTTGTTCAGCATTTCTATCTGCCTGTCTCCTCTGGATCTCAAACTCTGCTTGAACAGAATTGCTCATTATTCCCCCACAAATCTAGTTTCTCCTCCTGACTTTCCCATTTCTCTTTCTCTGAAATGTTGTTTATTTCTATACTCTCTTTTCCATTCTACTTTTAAAGCCCTGAGTGCCTTTGTGAGCTGTAGTTATGACAGGAGTGTCCTGAATCCTTCAGGTGTGTAAGGGCAGGAACACGCTTGGCTTTGATCCCAGACCTTGCCTGGAGTTTATTCCCAGATCCCATCCTTACTGTATGACTCAGGGTGACTGTCTTAGCTTCTGTGTGCCTCAGTTTCCTTCTGTGTAAAGACCTCACAGAATTGTTGCAAAGAGTAAATGGAAAAAAGTTCTAAAGTGTTTATAACTATATGTGGTACTTAGTAGGGGTTCAGTTATTTTCAATAGTTTGGATATTAAACAATTCAAACCAGTCAGTCCTAAAGGAAACATCCCTGAATATTCATTGGAGGGACTGATTCTGAAGCTCCAGTACTTTGGCCACCTGATGTGAAGAGCCAACTCATTGGAAAAGACCCCTGATGTTGGGAAAGATTGAGGGCAGGAGGAGAAGGGGACGACAGAGGATGAGATGGTTGGATGGCATCACCGACTCAGTGGACATGAGTTTGAGTAAGCTGTGGTGAAGGACAGGGAAGCTTGGTGTGCTCCAGTCCATGGGGTCAGAAAGAACCAGACACGACTTAGCGACTGAACGGTGAGCTGTTTAAGCTTTGGGGGGTAATTTCCAGTCAGTAGTGCTGCTGTGACCGGCTGCAGATGGATTTAGAATGTTGTTGTGATCTAGCCTTATTTTTAAAAGAATGTGTAAGTTTTTATATTTCTGTAGATGGCTTTTTTAAATCAGTAGAGTTTCATCTGTAGAATTCAGTGATGTCCTTTTAGCAAAAGATCTATAAACAACAAAATGGGAAATTTTACAAGTCCTATCTGTATTTTGAGCTGAAATGATTAGGCTTTTTGCATAAGACAGTTTATACTTTTGGTGGGCCTTTTTGAGAAAGAGAATTAAACCTTTATCAGAAACTAATTGAAATATTCTTGGCTTATAAAGGAATCACATTATTTACTATCCCTATTTCCTGACACAGCTGGCACATGGTTATTAAACATCTGATGAATGAGAAATGTCAGATAAAGACGTTGTGCCTCATTCAAGCAGATGAGTTACAAAAAGCAAACCAAAATACCATAACCTCGGCTTTCACAAACCCAGTTAATTTCTGTTCATTTTTGTTGTATGCCCCTGGACAAAGTTTTCCTCCGGAAGTTCCTTCCTTCCTTCTTTCCCTCCAAGCAGGAGACCATATATTAGGGTGTAGCAGTGTGAACAGCTGTGACAGCGTAACCAGTAAGGTGTAGACGTGTGTGACCGAGGCACACACGAGAATTTCCTTGCGTTGTAATAAGGTGGACCTACGAATGCTTTCAAAACCTTTCCCCCAGGATGATAATACACAAGGTGGTGAGCCCCCTGATTACTGACCCTCCTTACCTGATAGACTTATCAAACTGAATGACCCGTGTTGACCTGTACTGAACTTTGAGCATCCTCTGTAAGGAACCAGGTGGGCAGCGGGAGCTCTGCTTGCTCGTCAGCATCTGTTGAACCTTCCTATATATTGTTTGTACTCTTGTTTGCTAGTTTGGTAGAAAGCTCGGCAGAAAGCAACCATAATGAAATATAAGTCACCTTTTGCATTGATTCTCAGGCCTCAGTTTTGGCCTCATAGCTGAGGTCTGACCTAGTTTGGGTGGACACAGAGAAGGGCGGGCGTCCGTCGCCTGTCTCCCCGTCTTCTCTCTCAGTACTGTCAGTCTCTTGATCTGGGCAGTGAAGAGTGTTCTTCCTAGACTGTGTCTTGAAGAACAGGAAAACCAGTTGAACTGAAAGACCTGATTTCCTCTGAATCCATAAGAAGATCCTGGGAAACCAGTGAGTCAAGTCAGTGTTGCTGTGGTTTTCTAAACAGGCCCTTGCCCACGTTCACTGACGCCTGTTGTCAGAAGTAAGTGTTTGATTCTTATATGTCCTGGTGGCCCAAGGATGTCATCTAAGAAGCAAAGTACAGCTAAGTAGCAAAATATAACAAAACCAGATCCTATTATTTTTGTGGCCAGCGGTTGCAGACTAGTGGGGTTTTTGTTTTTGTTTTTTTCTTTTTTTTTATTTATTTAAAAAGAAAGTTACTTAGGAAACAGTTTAATTCTTCCAGTGTAAGCTTCTTAGGGTGGGGCCAGAGCAACGTTCAGCCTAGGGATATTTTTGCCTCTCTCTCCAAGCCAAAAGCCTTTGCGGTTCTGTACCTAATATCACACCCCGTGAATCCTGAATTCTGAGGTTTTCCATGCTGGCTGGTGAGATCCGCCCTGCCGAGAGGTTGATACTTAACCCTTCATGTGGTTGCTTCCTCATATGGGTGTGCTGATCAGTACGCAGCCTTAGACCTGGGATCCCATCCCCACCCCTTCACCCAGTCTCTGGGGCCTCTGTGCCGCTCTCTCCTTCTCACTGCTCTGCCCCAGACTCCCAGCTCTGTCTCCTCAATTCCCAGAGACCAGTGGTCTTTGTGTGGATCCCCCATCCCTGACCTGAGGCCTGGAAAGTCTCTCTAGGTAGGTGTCAGGTCCCCTATTGCCTGTTGGCCAGTGATTTGAAGACAGCTTCATATATAATGTCTCTTTTAGTTTTAAGTGGATCCCAGTTACTCCATCACGATTGTCTTCTTTGTGTATTATTAGTTGATTTCCAAAACCAAATTTACTTACATTTACAAAATGGAAATCACACCACCACTTTCTTCAGAAGGAAGTTATGCCTGGAAAGCATGTTCTCGAGCACTATGTAAATGTTAATAGCCGTGGCTTCCCTACTAGATAGTTGTGGAGCTGGGATTCAAAGCCTGGAAGTTGGGCTCCAAGGTTGTCCTCCTCAGCGATGCTGACTTGGCCACTGCCTAGCTCCGGGGAGCGTATCAGTTCTCTCTTCTCAAGTCAACTCTGCACATCAAGGTGGTCAGCAGGCTCAGGAGCTTGCAGCGTTCATGGCCTCGCGGGCTGTTCTGTGGTCTTAGCCGTTCCTAGGTAGGTTCTTTGTGGCTTTCAGGTTCCAGGAAGCTTTGCTCATCTCACATCTGGTGGCTTTGAAAGCACTAGTTCAACATCCTGACATTTTTTAAAGCTTGACGTTGTTTTCCCCTGGAGTTCTTTTTCTGTGACTGTATGACTTGCATGATATTTGTTCCATTCCTTCTGTGCTGCATATAATTACTTTTAGTGCTTCAGTGATACTGTGTTGTGACGATAACAGTCTTTAGAATATATATTAATGCACGGAGGATAACCCACAACTATACAGTAAGGGCTTTGGTTTCTGCATGTAATGTTTGTGCATGAGTGGCATGCTGGAATTTTCTGCTGAACTTAGCCCTGCTATGCATTTGCTGTTTTTAGCTTCGGTATACTCTTTTTTTTCCCCCACCCTTCATTTACTGAGCACCTTTTTTTATTTTAAGGTGGATATTTTGGCTCAGATTGGTTGTCTTGAAAGTCTCAGCCAATCACCACCTTCTTCATCTTCTCCTTCTCCTTCTCCTTCCATAAATAAGGTAAAATTCAATTTGAAACCCTTAGAACTAATCCTTTTCCCCTAAGCGAGGTGGTGTTTCCAGTAAAGTATCTAACTAAATAAAGGTCTTCTTGGGAACATGGCAACATAGAAAGTGAAGTCACTCAGTCGTGTCTGACTCTTTGCGACCCCGTGGACTGTAGCCCACCAGGCTCCTCTGTCCATGGGATTCTCCAGGCAAGAATACTGGAGTGGGTTGCCATTTCCTTCTCCAGGGGAAGCGTCCCAACCCAGGGATCGAACCGAGGTCTCTCGCATTGCAGGCAGACGCTTTAACCTCTGAGCCACCGGGGAAGATAGAAAGTGGGACATATAGGAACTGAAAGAGTGATTGGGATTTATACCTTGGAGACCTTTCAGCTAAGACTTTCAACTAGACTTGATTGGTGAATTTATACCATGGACAGTGAGGTCTAATGAAGGATTTTTAACCATGGAGTTGACAGTCTGGATGGTTTTGATGCTGTAAGGGGGGGGCTGGCCCGGAAGAGAATGATGACTCAGTAGAAAGGAGAGAAAGGGAAGACCTGGGAGCAAAGGAAAGGAGAGGCCCCTCGAGACCTTAGCGGAGGAGCAAAATGCATTATCATGCTGCCAGATGTCTGCAGGTGAGAGACAGAAGGGGTTCTTGGAATTGAGAGCAAAGAAGTCAGAGGCCAAAGGATCAGCTTGTTCTATAGCCCAGTTCATTGCAGCTGGGGTAAGGCTTTGAAGAAAAGCAAGAGCTCAGCATTCAGCACACAGAAAATGTGCCAAAACCCCCAAGAATCAAGAGTTGCTTTTGATCTTTAGGGGAAAAGACCATCAATTATATTTTCAAAACAATGCCAGATCACATTAATAGAGAATCTTTTATTTAAATAGGTGATTATAGGCACTTAAAATACTTTCTATTCTAGCTAAAGATTTGTTTCCTTCAGATACATATAAGAAAGAGAAAGGAGACAGAAATGTTTTGCCATAAAGTGTAAACTAATGGGGATTTACTCAAAGATTACCAGTCATCAGGCTTTTCTTTATGTTCTAACTGAGCCATGTAGTAAGACGACCTCTGCTGAATTTGTGCCATGTGCTAGATACTCTGTGAGATGTTTCATATGCATTATGTCATTTAATGCTTACAAAAGTCCTGTGAGGAGGTTAATGCTGTTACACCCATTCAGTAAGTATGGAAACTAAGAGAGATGGAGCGAATGACCAAGTTCATACAGTTAGTAAGCAGTAAAGCTGGGATTCAAACCCAGATAGACAGCTCTAGAACTTAAATTCTTAACCACTGTACCCACCAGAAGTTTACTTGAGTCAAATCACAACAGTTTCATAAAGAGATTTAACATTCAACCTGTGGGCTGTTTACTTGAGTCAAATTGCTACAGTTTCATAAAGAAAAAGTGAAAGTGGCTCAGTCCTGTGACCCCATGGACTGTACAGTCCATGGAATTCTCCAGGCCAGAATACTAGAGTGGGTAGCCTTTCCCGTCTCCAGGGATCTTTCCAACCCAGGGATCGAACCCGAGTCTGCTGCACAGTTTCATAAGGGGATTTAAAATTCAGCCAGTGGGCCAGTGTTCTCATCCTTGCCCCCCTTTGACATGTATTTGTGAGATGCACCGCTTTCCTGCAGGCTTGGTGCACAGATGGAAAGTAGAGCGTGAACAAGGGGAAGGATGTGAGGAAGTCTGGGAAACTGCAGGTTGACACATAGAGTGAGGATCAGTGGTGACTAGTGAGGATGGGGAAGTCATGGAAGGAAAAGGTAGGATTTTGATCAGTGGACTGATGAGCTTAGAATCCATCCTGTGGTCAGTGAGGTCTAGTGAAAGGTTTTGAAATAATAAAGTTGAGTTGGTCGGGGAGGGGGATGTTGTTACCATGAAGGGAGGGAAAAGAAGAGGATGAAGACCTCGCTGGGTAGAAAGAGCAAGGAGAGCTGGCAGAAAGCAGAGGAGAGGCTTAGTCAGGGGACAGCAGGGTTATTGGGGGTGGAGAGCAGAGGAGCCAGAGGCCAAAGTACAGGGAGGGCGGGTTCAGGGGGAGGCAGACCCCGGTAGGCTTCGGGAGCTGGTTGTTCAGCTGCTGTTAGAGGAGGGGCCGTAGTGATAGAACCTGGGGAGATTTCTAGTTGGTCAGGTTTGAAAGATTTATCAGCACAAGTCAAGTTGAAACAAGATAGAAGGAATATTCCCGGGGGTGAGTGGGGGTTGGGGTTGGGGAGGCAGGACAAAAGCAAACAGTGATTTGCCAACGAGGATTTCATCACCCAGGCAGAGCTAAGATCCTGTGCACCGCCCAGTCGCAATGCACTGATTATAAACAATTTAGTAATGAAGTAGTTTTTCAGAGTATCATGTTATGTGTTTCAGCTTTTTTAGGATACTTGCTGTGAATTTCATGTCCCATTTGTTCCTTGGTGTTGATACAGTGCCTTTCTCTGAGGGTTTGCCAACAGCCTTACTCTCCAGTGGGGCTGGACTTTCTGTTGTTCTAGATTGCAGCTCTTCTGTTCCTTTTCCTCAGCAGTTTCTAGAAATGCCAGACGAATATCTGTACTTACTGTCATGCTACCATCCAGAATTTGCATACCTTTTGAAGTTTTTATTGTGAAAACAAAACCTCCTGGTTTAGAGTCTGGAGAGCACAGAGTATCTGTCCCCCCAACCCCCCAAGAAAGCTGTGGAGGAAGGGATTCTCTTAACTGCAGTGTGACTGGCCAGCTCTCAGCGCAACAGCCTTCTTTTCCAGAATCCACTAGAGTGGCTTGAGAGGAGCGCCTTGTCAGCCATGTATTTGAGAAATTGACAGTCATATGGATTGACAGTCAGATGTCTTTCTTCTGTTAATATTTGACGTTGAGCAAAATCATTAGTAACGTCACCTTTTTCTTGAAGGTACAAGAGATGTTAGAATGCAGTCACATTTCCTCTTGTAAAACGTGTGCTCTGTTGGTGACGCTCCTGGAAGGTGGCTGACAGTTATCCCCCCAGGTGTCAAATGGTGAAGAGTGAGAAAAAACCCAACCACAGTGGCATTCTAAAATATCAGAGAGGCATATGAGGCCATTTGGGTAATTGCCTTGCAAACCTTTCCTCTCTCTCTAATATCAGGTTTGTTTCATTTTGTTTTGTTTATGTGAGAAGGAAGACTTTGCTATTCCATGTCCTTGAATTAATAGAGTTCAGCGTTGAAAAAAAAATTTTAAGGCATTATTTGTTTTCCCTAAATTTATCTACAAATTTAAGGTTCAAGTGAAATCATGTTTTTTAAAGTTGACATGTTGTTATTGTTGTTGTTTAGTCACTAAGTTGTGTCCGACTCTTTTGTAACCCCACAGACTAGAGCCCACCAGGCTCCTCTGTCCATGGCATTCTCCAGGCAAGAATACTGGAGTGGGTTGCCATTTCCTTCTCCAGGGGATCTTCCTGACCCAGGGATCAAACCTGCATCTCCTGCATTGATGGGTGGATTCTTTACCACTGACATACTAATCCTAAAACTGAAGGTTGTTTTAGTTTTAAAAACAGAAAACTGATGCTGAAGTTCACTGTAAAAATAATAAAAGATGTTATGGTAAAGTACAAACTTTACCATATGGCATTCTGTCTAGTGGGCTCCAAAGTAGTTTGGTATTAGAGGAATGCTGCTGCTGCTAAGTTGCTCCAGTCGTGTCTGACTCTGTGCGACCCCACGGACAGCAGCCCACCAGGCTCCCCTGTGCCAGGGATTTTCCAGGCAAGAACACTGGAATGGGTTGCCATTTCCTTCTCCAATGCATGAAAGTGAAAAGTGAAAGTGAAGATGCTCAGTCATGTCTGACTCTTAACGACCCCATGGACTGCAGCCCACCAGGCTCCTCTGTCCATAGGATTTTCCAGGCAAGAGTACTGGAGTGGGGTGCCATTGCCTTCTCCAATTAGAGGAATAGACTATAGGAAAGAGTCCCAGAAATAGTCCCAAGTCCAGTGTATGGTAAAGGTGAATCAGTGGGGAGAGAATGGATTATTCATTAAATGATGTTAGGGCAACAGATGACTACAGGGAAAAATTAAGCTGGATTCCTATATTATTTCTTATACCGAAGTCAATTCCATACAGGTTGAAAATTTAAAATTTAAAAATCTAGGATGAACCTAGAGCCCATTATACAGAGTGAAATAAGTCAGAGAAAAACAGATGTCGTATACTAATGCATATGTATGGACTCTAGGAAAATGGTACTGATGATCCAATTTGCAGGGCCCCAGTGGAGACACGGACGTAGAGAACAGATTTGTGGACTTAATGGGGGAAGGAGGGGGAGGAAAGAAGCAGAGAATAGCATGGAAACTACCATATGTAAAATAGATCACCAGCGGGAATTTGCTGTATGACTCAGAGCTCAAGCTGGGGCTCTGGGACAACCTAGAGAGGTGGGGAAGGAGGTTCAAGAGGGAGGGGACATGTGTATACCTGTGGCTGATTCGTGTTGATGTATGGCAGAAGCCAACACAATATTGTAAAGCAATTATCCTTCAATTAAAAGTAAATAAATTATTTTAAAAATCAAGGAAACAACAAAAAAAAACCTGTGGTTACCTCCGGCTCCTCTTAACTGCAGTAGTCCTTGAAATAGGGTGGCATGTATTGCCCATTCAAAAATTTTATTTATAACATTAATAAACTATAAAATTATGCAAAAGAATAATGGGAGAAAATATTTTAAAAATAACTTGGCATGATAGCCCCATTTTGTGCAAGACGCCACCCCTTGGCATGTAGTAGGAGTGTAGGAAGGTGACTATACGATCTCTTTCTAAAGCAGTTTGACAAAATCTTATCAATTTTATTAATAAATGCACACTTTCATTACCCAGTAATTTTCTTCTGGGAATTCCGCATAGATCTATTGGATATGTGAGGAAAGATGTGTAAGGATGTACACTGCAGCGTTACTAGCAGCAGCAAAACACTGCAAACAAGTTAAATGAGCATCAGCACGTGCTGCTTAGATGACGGGAAACAGATACAACGGAGTCGCGTACAAGAAGGTCATCGTATTAATACCTAGGAGAATGTTTCAGGCTATAGAAAAACAAGAGAGAAGTGCAGAGTAGAAAGTGCAGTTGGGGCTCACTTAGAACATGTTTAAAGCAAAAAGAATCTCACTGCATGGCATGTGTGAGTATGTACAAAGGGCTTTGTTAGGAGTCGTCATCTCTGAAAGAAAGACTAGCATCTTAAGGTGGTAGGAATGCTTTTATATATCATATCCTTCTATTCTTTTGATTTTTTTTTTAACTGGGAACATAATACGTTTTGAAATAAAAATTAAAACAGCTAAAAATGTAACTGATTACTATCAAGCAGTTAAGGTCAATAAAGCATATTATTGGCATATATAATCTCAAAAACATAATATTAAGTGGGGGAAAAAAGCATGCAAAGAGAAACAGACGGCACAGTGTTGTTCAGGTCAGCTTTGAAAATAGAAAATAGTTGTTATTTATGAGTATGTCACATATTCTGTTACACAGTGGGAGTGTCAGACACACATGAGGATGAGAGCAGGTTCAGAAAAGCCGTTACTTGGGGGAAGGGGAAAAAAGAGAGTTTCTCTGTTAACAGCTGTAAAGTTCCTGAGCAAACACGGCGAATTGCTAGCAGTGAAATTCGATTGATGCTGCTTTTTGTGCTTGCCTACATGTTTCTAAAATTTTATTTTTTTAATTATTTTACATTTCTATCAGTTTTTTTTCAGCACCCCTATTCAATTGCTTCCTACTGAATTGAGTAGTGCTTTCTAGAAGTCACAAAAATCCTCTCCTTTTTTTACTCCTAACAACAGGTCAGCAGTGGCAGTGACCCCTGGTCAGCCTGGAATGCTTCCAAACCTGCAAACTGGGAAAGCTCGGACAGCTGGGGAGCCAAGCCGGAGGGGGCCACAGCCCAGAGAAGCGCTGCCAACAACTGGGACTCTGCCTTTGGCCATCCCCAGGCCTACCAAGGACCAGGTGAGGGGGCCACCCTTAGAGGGCATCCCAGGACCAGGTGAGGGGGAGGGGCACTCTTAGAGGGCACCCCGGTCGAAGGGGTTTAATCACAGGAACTGTGGTCTCACTAATGGCAAACTGACTCTTCTGAATCCTAATGAGGTAATTATACTCTAGTCCGCTCTCGGTTCCCTCAAGGAGAACCTTGTCACACATGCAAGTGCTTTCAGGGACCAGGTTCATAAAGTGAAACAAGAGAGCGACCCTGTGGGGCTGCGGAGGACAGAGGGGGGCAGTGGGTTGATGCCGCTGCAGGAAGACTGAGCTGGTGTTCCTGGTGTTCCACCAGAGAGGCTGGAAATCTCGATTTTTTTGTCATCTTCCCACTTTAAAATCCTCGCTATTAACACACATTTGTTTTTAAATCTCGGGCCAAAAAAAATGAGCACATGGATTGACTGTGGTTTATCACCTGCTGGTGTGTGACCTCTGACTTAGCTGTTCTATCATTTCCTGAACTACCTGTTGGACTCCCCGGTGCTTAATGGAAACACTGAGGCAAAGGAAGACTGTCTAAAAGCAGAAACAGTTCAGGAATTAAGAAAGGTTATTTATGTCTGTTCTGAAATTAAGAGACCCGCCCACTGTTTTGTAATGACCCCTGTCTAAGCTCATTGTGCCCAAAACTGAGTGTGCTGAATGGCAGGAGGCGTGGGTCGGGAGCCTTGAAGGGCGCAGGTGCTGCTTTCTGGCTCCCACCCTGCCCGGGAGTCAGGGGCCGGGTCCAGACCAGACTGCTGATATCGCTTCTGCAGTGACGTGGTGTCGCTGGAATCCTGGCCCAGATCTTTCTGATACCTTCTAGTCTTTTCTTTTTCCTTTTGACATTTGTCTCTGGGCTTCTCATGGTGGCACTCTCAGGGAGGAGATCCCAGGGCACTTCCCTGCCTAGTGCTGAAGGGACACCTCAGGCCTTCAGAGGTGGGAGACGGAGGCAGAGAACAGTGGTGGAGGGCGGGCGGGAGGAAGGCTGGCAACACCCCATCTGACACGGAGAGGATCACTAGAACGTCAGGTCAGGCTCCCGGCGCTGTCCCAGTGCTTGTTCCTTGCTTCTCTCTTTCTCCTCCACCCCCTCGTCCGTCTCTGGCCTGCGTTAGTGTTAGTGTTGCGCGATTCCTTTCCAAAGAGCTGACACCCTTTTGTCCTCCCCAGTCTCTTGGCTTAAAGGGTATTTGACCTGTTTATTTGCAAGTTTATAAAGCTAGGTTTATCAGTGTGTAGGTGGCTCAGGGGTAAAGAATCCATCTGCCAATGCAGGAAACACAGGAAACATGGATTCGATCCCTGGGTTGGGAAGATCCCCTGGAGAAAAGAAGGGCTACCCACCCCAGTATTCTTACCAGACATGACTAAGAGCAGGACAGCACAGCCAGGCCTCTAGCAGACCTTCCCTGTGCACCAACAAGGGTTTGCTTGGCATCTTTTGGCTTCACCACATAGCATGTGGGGTCTTCGTTCCCTGACCAGGGATTGAACCTGAGCCCCCTGCATTGGAAGCACGGAGTCTTAACCACTGGACCACCAGGGAAGGCCCTCCGGAGTGTTTTTATCGTTGACATTTATCTGAAGTTACTTGGACCAGCAGCCCTCTTTAGTTGTTTCTGACTTGTCTTTTGTGCCAAAAGGCAGAATCCTCAAGACTCACAACTGTAACTCACAAGCGTAACAACACAGCCTGTACTCTTCGCATCTTTATTGTAATCCTGACTGTGTACCCTTTTCTTCTTTAAAAAACTGGTTAACCCAGTTGGTAGCTGTTACCAGAAAATTAAGTCATCCTGTCTTTATTTGGTCTCTCTTTACCGACAATCTTCTGTTCTCACCTCCAGCAACTGGTGATGATGATGACTGGGACGAAGACTGGGATGAGCCCAAGTCATCTCCCTACTTCAAGGATTCAGAGTCAGCAGAAGCAGGAGGTGCTCAGCGAGGAAACAGCCGGGCCACCAGCTCTTCCATGAAGCTGCCACTTAACAAGTAGGTGTAAGAGCTGGGGGAACAGGTTGGTGGGGGGGCGGTGCTCTCGTATGAGAGGCTGTGATGAGACAGAGAGGCTGTTTCTCTTTCCAGTGATCACAGAGTTTGGGGCGTGATTTGATCGTGTCTATTTGTTTATTTGGCTCTTAGCTTGGAAGCTTTTTTAAGTGAAATATATGTTCCATTTAATGATCTGCCAAATACTCTTTTTTGCCTTTATCAACTCATGACATATTGTTTCATTGCTGACGTCACAGGAAAGCTAAAAATAATCATGATAACTTTTTCTTTTAAATGTTTTACCACGTATTGATCTGTTACCATGACCAGGCTTTGTGCAGAGCAGTTTGTGTGTTTTCTCTCATGGTGCTCTCACACCCCTTTATGGTACATATAATCTCTTTTACTCTTGGAGACATGAAGCCCAGGGAGGTGAAGGAAACGATATGGGCCCCTGTGAGCATCACATTGGCCTTTAGCTTGCTTTAGGAATGAAATCAGACGGAATACAGCTGATTTTTGTAGAAATAAGATTTCTTTTCCTATTTTAGGTGTTTTGCTTTCTGAGCATTTTTACCCCCTATTTATTTATTTTTTTTAATTCTAAAACTCAATCTTGTCTTCTTTGGAAGTTGCGCTTTGGGTGGGTATACATTGATTCCACCTTTTCTTCCATTTAGAACTTTGCCTTGGGTGTAGATTTGATTTCTGGAAATAGCCAAGTTTATTATGTTTGAGGTCTCTAAGAAGACAGGTTCTGAAGGCAGTTTCCAAAGAAAATGGCACAAGTACTTATGAATAGTGGCAGTTTCTTTGGGGTAATTGTGGCCTCCTGAGGGAGAATGTGGACAATCACTTTAATTTGGATGTAAAATGCTAGCATGTGGCCTTCACCCCATGGAGTCATCTAAACTGATACGCTCAGTACTTTCTTTCTGCCTCTGTACCTGGGGGACAGTTTCTGGTCTACCCTTTGGCCTCCGAGTGGTGATAGAGTGTCTCAGATCAAGCAAATCGAGCACCCATTAATATCACACCTTCTGGAGTCAAACTGTCCTCTTACCAGATAAAGTTTAATTAAATGACTAATTGGCTGTTGAACAATCTGATTATGTCAGGTTTTATTTACCTTAGTTCCGGTACATCTGAAAGACAGAAAAAGTTCAAACTGTTGTATTAAGTAAATGTGGATGAGAGCTATAGAATTCTTACAAGGGAAAGGATAAGACTCACGAGCATTTGTCCTCATGATTAGATTTCCTGGATTTGCAAAACCTGGGATGGAACAGTATTTGTTGGCCAAGCAACTGGCAAAACCCAAAGAGAAAATTCCGATCATTGTAAGTGTGTTTATTTTTTGTTTTTTGCTTTGTTTCTAATTAAGCTCTTGTATAGTATCTTTAAAAAGGTTATTAGTCATTTAGAAAGTATTCTTAAACACATTTAATGCTTCAGGTAAGTAACTGACAATATATTAAGAGTAGCGTAAATTAATGCCCATTATTGTCTAGGCATTCTTTATTTTTACCTTTTCAGACTAACAGTACTTGAACAAATGACCATAGTATTTCTTTTTCTGAAGTGTCTTGAAGTTACCTCTTACATGTTGTTTTTCTACTAGCCAAACATATTTAGCTACTAAACGCAATTCAAATACTTAGGTTTCTACCTTGGCAGAGTACACGCATGTTATCAGAATAAGTTCCCTTTTCCTCTGTGTTGGTAATAGTTTTCTTTCGTTAAATCAGTTGTCCAGTTCGTGGTAAGGACCTAGCAAATGAAAGCTGGCAGTTAGTGACATCATTCAGAACATCCATCTTTGAACAGCTTGCTCATCAGATGACACAGGCTCCATGGTTTCACCCACATGTTGACTGTGGATAGATTTTCTAAGTGTTACCTAGCTGTATATCTCCAGATAAAATTTTAGAAAAGAAATAGCTGTCTTCTGACCCTGCTGATTAAGTCATGTACCTGTAAGTTGTGAGCAGGGCAGAAGGACAAGAGGCTTTGAGTGTAGTCACCGTGGACTCAAATAAGGAGGAAATAGTCTAGTCTTATTCTGTACTCTTTGGGTCCTAGGAAACTCAATGATATTGCAAGAAAGACATTGTGTTTTCATATTACTTGTTCCTACTTCTTGGGAATGCTTAAAATCCTGGAAAACTCCAGAGAAAAGGGCTGGGACAAGAGCCCTTTAATCCTTCTTCCCTGAAAGCAGACTTGGGGTGATTATCTTCTGAATGGTTAGGTTAAAGATTGCTTTTTTCTTCAGGTGTTTTTGTAAATACTTAACATGTATCCTGTTCTTTTCATTAAATTTAAAACTCCACAGAGTCAAGAGCCCATGGCCCCCCTGCCCCTCAGATTCTCATAAGCGCAGGACTTTGTCATAAGCGTGAGAGTGTTGGAACAGAGCCAAAGGACCCCGGCATTTGAGTTGTCCCACGTATTTTAGGCAGCCCTGCCTGTGTGGGCTTCTTGTGTGGAAAAGGAAGTGAGGAAAGCCATAGAGGCTTCAGAAAACCAAGAAAAAGCAGAGACCTGGTCCTTTGGTTTTAAGGTGTAGCATCCCTACCCACTAGTAGAGTAAATGACCTCATGGATGTTGGGCCCTGGTTGGTCAGAGTCTCCTCTCTTGGGCCCCGTCACTGAGGGAAGTTCCCCAAAGCTCCTCTCAAAGTCTCCTGCCCTGCAGCTTCAGGAGGGTTTTCTGGATCTGGGTCCCTCTTGGAGAATCATAATATTAAGCACTTGTTGTCAGAGACCTTTAGTCCCTTATTAAAGCTCTGTAGGCTCCAGTCACCGTCCTGACCTAGTAGCCTCTGAACTTTCATACCTCACCTCACTTTTTCCTCCTTTCACCTTGAAAAAGAATTAGGGCATACAGAAGATGAGAGTAAGTGTTGAGGAAGTTTGATGGCAGTTTGGCATTGCTGAGATAGCCAAGTGTGTCATTTTATTTTTCACAGAGCTATTAGTCTGCAGTAGATCTGAAATTTTTAAAAGCTAGCCCTTCATTACATAAAACTGGGACAGCTGGACTGGAGAGAGATTGTGTCCTGCCCAGCATCCTCTCCAGGAAAGGCAGCTCAGCCCCTCTCTGTGGCCTAAGATGCCCACACGGGAGCAGAAGGGCCTCTCGATTAAGTGTGTTTTTCAAATAGAACCTTAGTAAGAACAGAGAGCATTTATGTAGATAATTTCTCAAAGAAGAGCAAGAATGACTCTCCTAAGGACTTCCAGCCCTAAAAAGAATCATTTGATGATTTATATCAATCATGTTAACTGATTTTCCACCTCTCCCTGCAATGTGTAGGTTGGAGATTATGGCCCCATGTGGGTTTACCCTGCCTCTACGTTTGACTGTGTGGTAGCAGATCCCAGGAAAGGCTCCAAAATGTACGGTCTGAAGAGCTACATTGAGTATCAGTTAACCCCTACTGTAAGTATCCGAGTTATCAAAACAGAACCGTGCTTACATCGCTAGGAACGGCTTGCTTTTTTCTTCATCTTCTATAGTTGATATTGGTAACTTTTTTTCTCTTTCCTTCTCTTGTAGAACACTAATCGATCAGTAAACCACAGGTATAAACACTTTGACTGGTTATATGAGCGTCTACTGGTTAAGTTTGGGTCAGCCATTCCAATCCCGTCTCTTCCAGATAAGCAAGTCACAGGTGAGTGGGTGTGTGTGACAGAACTCAAGGCAACAAGTGAAAAGGCTCCAGTTAGAGTATTCCAACACGGATCAGGAGTGGCGCTTTCTAGCCTCCAGTGGAGCAAGCTGTGGGGGTCTGGAACCAGCAGCTAACTGCAGCCGTAAATACATATAGATACACACACACACGCACACGCACACGCACACGCACACACAGCAGCTAACTGCAGCCATAAATACATATATAGATATACACACACACAGCAGCTGCCTGCAGCCATAAATACATATATAGATACACACACACACACAGTTCACATATTTGGAAGTTGCCTAGACACCTAACAAAGGGTCTCATAAACTTGTCTGCCGACTCCCTGCGCACGTGTGCATCTTGGATTCTGACGGAGTCACTGTGTCTTTGCTGCTACACCTTTTCCAGTCCCAGTGTCTTTATTGCTAACCCTTTCCTATAAGAGAAATATATGCAAATATATGCCTTTTTTATATGTGAAAAATGATACCTGGGAAAAACAGGAATACTTCTAATAGTCTAAGGTGGAAATTAAAATGGATGACCCAAATAATGTAAATGCATCACACGCTACAGCTGTGTCATTTTCGTTGGTGGTGCCGTGCTCAGTCCTGTCGGACTCCTTGGAACCCCGTGGACTGTAGCCTGCCGACTTCTCTGTCCATGGCGTTTCCCAGGCAAGAATACTGGAGCAGATTACCATGTCCTCCTCCAGGGGATCTTCCCAATCCAGGGACCAAACCCATGTCTCTTGCATCGCCTGCATTGCCGGACGGGTTCTTTTAACACTGCACTACCTGGGAACCCCCTGTCATTTTCATCACAAGGCTGTAAACACCAGATGTAGATGCCACAAAGCTTCTAAGTGTTAATGTAGAAAGTTACCAAGTTTTCTACTCAGTTATTTTGGTGACTACTGATATTTAAATATTTTTATTTATCATCAATAATCACCCTCTCCCTTTTCTTATTTATTTAAATGTCATTTCCAACCCCCCCCACCGACCCCCACCCCCAAGTAATCTCCTAGTAAATAATCCACAGTGCTACCAGAGCCCCTCGTAAATGTGCAGTCGGAGAGTGTTTTTTCCTATGTCTGTTCTGAGAACAATCAGTGATTTTTTTTTTTAACCCTTTCGCCTAATCTAGAAACTGGAATGTTAGTACTTAGGAGTCAGTGTGTTTGTCTTGGAATAAAAGTTTGTAAAGAAGCTGAACTTCACATAGAGATTAGAGGTTCCATGTCTAGCTAGAAAATATTGCAATACATGAAACTCTTAAGTAGAGAGAGAGAGAGAAAAGGATCAAAGATGAGAGTAAGACTTGCAAGCTGGGAAGCTGGAACGGTGCAGGAGGGATGGACGGGGGGCTCCAGAGGCCTGGGAGTCGGGAGAGGATTTGGTCCCCACTCAGCAGGAGTGAGATAAAGAGACAGGAGAGGGGCTAGGGGCTGCCCCAGCCCAGGGCAGAGCCCGCTCAGGTGGTAGGGAGGTTGGTCCCAATGTGCCAGGCGTCACGTGTGCCCTGGCCCCTCACACACGGGCGCTCTCAGCTCAGACATGCACAGGTACCGCTCAGAAGTGCTGAGAAGGGATGTGATGTGATTCCAGAGCTCACGCCGTGAGATGTGGACTAACTAATCCTCAGCTAGAACCAGTGACCTTGGGATAAGCGTGGCTTTGTGCTTTGCTTTGTGCAGTGTGTATGCTTCTCTGAAATGTTTTGAAGAGATGGAAACCGTTTTTAAAGAAATTTGTTTGATTTTGATTTGGGGGAGAAAACTTTTCAAAATTTTCACATTGCCTAGCAGAATGGAGGAGTGGGCTTGCCTTGCCGTCCCGGGGCTGACACCCAGGCAGCCCCTTGAGGAGCCCAGGTGGCAGGTTGGGTGCATGGCTGCTTCCTCCCACTCAGACGTGTCACCCACCCCTGTCCTGCACCCACTGTGTATCCTCACTGTCCCTCCTTTCTGTCCATATTGTTTTAATCATAGCTCTCTTTCTAAAAATTTAGATTTCTTTCCATGAAAACTTGGGTTCTGCCTTTCTCCACACTTTCAAGTTTGAATTTTAAACTCTCTTTTATCAACTTGGTTAGCATAATATGTTCTCCATGGTGTTGAAATAAATGGATTAATGAACTATCTTAGAGTTGTGGGGGGTTTCTCTTATTTTTTTCAGTTTTAATACACTGTTTATTTGGAATCAGATAACCCATGGCCTATCCTAAAGCATCATGGAGTCATGGTTCTCCCATAGTAAGGTTCTTTATTAAACAAAAAAAAGGTCAGGCCTGAAGCCAGGGGATGTCAGAGAAAAGCACAGAAGCAACAGCCCCTCAGTCCGAAGAAAGTTGGGCTTTGATTCCCTGACTGGGCCATGTGCCGAGGAAACCGGGAGGCACAGAGCCGCTCTGTTTCCCCTTCTCTCGTCTGCGTCCTGCCTGAGATGCCCACAGCATCATTATTGTATGAACGCCCTTCCCTTAAATCCTGGAGAGGAGAAAAAGGAATACCAAGTAGATGATGTCATGACGTTTCTGTGCACTCGATAATCCATCCATGGAAAGCTTAGAGCTGAGATTTTTCTAATTTGTTTATGGATCTTATTCTTTATGGAATAACATTGAATGAATCTGGTTTTATTTCTGGGGGCCAAACTGGTATATTAACATACTTCATGAAAACCTAGGTCAGGGTCATAGGAAATGGGCAGATGGAAATCCCTCCTCTCCTTTTTCTTAATTCTCTGGAACCTGATAAGCATATCCTCACAAGAACAAGATAATAGCTGAAGTCCCAGTTTGTAAATAGACCAGCTGTGTCAGAAAAAAATTTTAGGAGAAATAAGAATGACTATTTAATTAATTCCAACCGATGAGTAGATTATAAACTCTTGTGTAGTTGACTTGCTCATAACGCGGAATTCAGTACAGCCCTTAGTTCGGTGCTGACTTCCAGGGTCTCTTCTGTCCGTGAGGTGGGTCATCGTCTGCAGTGTCCAAGTTTCTGCAGTACTTATTAGTCTCTGCTCCTAGTACGTGCGGAATTTGAAGTGTTTTAATATACAGGAGGGGGGTCTAGTTTTGTAGTCTTCAGTTTGACATCTAGGTCTAGGGTTTATTTTGAGTTAAGGTTTGTATAAAGTGTGAGGTGGGGGAGGTTTATGTTATAAATCTGGTCATCTAGTGGTTCTTGGACTGTCTATTGAAGACAGTATCCTTTCTCTGTTGAGTTTCCTTTGCATTTTTGTCAAAAAATCAATTAAGCATATTTGCACAGGTTTCTTTCTGGACTCTATTCAGTTCCATTGATTTATGTGTCTGTCCTTTTGCCAATACCACACCATCTTGGTTATTGTAGCCTTATAATATAGAAAGTCTTGAAGTCAGGTATATAAATCCTCCAGCTTGGTTCTGTTTCAAAATTGTTTTTAGCTATTCTTTTTCTTTTGCCTTTCCATGTAAATTTTAAGAGTCACCATGATTCTTTTATAGTCAGATACCTATAAACAATCATGCTAGGGTTTTTATTGGAATTGCATTAATTCTGTAGACCAACTTTGGGAGAACTGAAATCTTTTTTTTTCCACTGCCACCAACAGCACTGTGCAGTTTTATTAACCATTCAAGTACAGTAGCGTCTGTAAGATCCAGACAGAATTGGGATTTAAAAGTGAGCAGATATTCAGCATCTAACAATTTGAAAGAAGCCACTGCATACTCTTTTCACAGAAATGTTTTCATGGAGCCAATACAGTACTAGCCATTAACGCAGCACACCAGGTGTACTGAAGTAGGAAAGACGCAGCAAGAGACACAGCTGCATTAGAAAGACTTCAGCACTTCCGAAAAAGAGCAAAGCGCTTTTCGGTTCTCCCCGCTTTAGCCGCTAAAACAGCATCATACCATCTGGATCTACCTATACAGCCCTACGTCAGCTTGTAGAATATTTGTCAGGAGGGCAAAAGTAAAATGACACTGGCCAGGACAGCCTTTGGGTATTTAGGAAGGGGAGGGGGAGGAAGCCAGTTCTCAGAACAGAGGAGTCGGCTTCAGTCTCATCTGCAGGGTCTTTGGGTCCTTTGTTCTTCCGCAGTGTGCTCCTCCTCTTTGGCAGCCACGTGCGCCTCGGTTCTCTTCGTGGCTTCCGTCCTTCGGGCCAGCTTCTCTTCCGCCATTTTCGTGACGCCGTTCTCCTCTGTCCCTTTCTGAAGCACTTCTTTCTCGTGCTCTCGTTTCTTAGCGAGCTGCTTCAACACCTCAGCTTCATGGGACTTGGATTTTTCTTTTGCAGCTTCTAATCTCTTCTGAATTTCCTCTAGGGAAAGATCCTTCCCCTTAGGAGGGGAAAGGGGATATCCTGGGACAGATTCTTTTGGTCAAAGGCTGAGAATCAGCTCAAAAGCCTGGCCTGAGGCACGGTTCTCTAGCTCCTTCACCTGGATATCAGAAGCAGCCATGGTGAAGAGAAGACAGCCGACCGGCAGCTGCTCTACACGGTTCGCTGGCAAGGAAAACCCTGCTCAGTCAGTCCCAGCCGCCTGGCCACCCTCGGAGAATTGAAATCTTAATGTGTAGTGTTCCAATGCAAGAACTTACATGTGTCTTATTTGATTTTCATGTTTTATATGTTTCAGCATATGGATTCTGCACATATTTTCATAGATTAATATGTAAGACTTTCATGGGGTGGATTCTATGGTAAAGGAAATAAAATGGAGTATAGAGATGGGGTGCAGTCCCAGGCCAGAGCACCCCGGAATCCCCTCTTCTGGCCTGAAGGTCCAGTTTGGGAGCATAAACACCTCTCACAGGCTGTGTGCCTCTGGTTGATTTCCACAGCACTTAGTTTTTGTGGCTTTTGTTTGGCTTTCTAGTTGCTTTTTAGGACTAGGATTCAGTTCAGTTCAGTTGCTCAGTCATGTCCAACTCTTTTCGACCCCGTGAATCACAGTACACCAGGCCCTGTTCATCACCATCTCCCGGAGTTCACTCAAACTCAGGTCTATTGAGTCGGTGATGCCATCCAGCCATCTCATCCTCTGTCATCCCCTTCTCCTCCTGCCCCCAATCCCTCCCAGCATCAGAGTCTTTTCCAATGAGTCAGCTGTTCGCATGAGGTGGCCAAAGTACTGGAGTTTCAGCTTTAGCGTTATTCCTTCCAAAGAACACCCAGGGCTGATCTCCTTTAGGATGGACTGGTTGGATCTCCTTGCAGTCCAAGGGACTCTCAACAGTCTTCTCCAACACCATAGTTCAAAAGCATCAATTCTTCAGCGCTCAGCTTTCTTCACAGTCCAACTCTTACATCCATACATGACCACTGGAAAAACCATAGCCTTGACTAGATGGACCTTTGTTGGCAAAGTAATGTCCCTGCTTTTGAATATTGCTATCTGGGTTGGTCATAACTTTCCAAGGAGTAAGCGTCTTTTAATTTCATGGCTGCAGTCACTATCTGCAGTGATTTTGGAGCCCAAAAAAATAAACTCTGACACTATTTCCCCATCTATTTCCCATAAAGTGATGGGACCAGATGCCATGATCTTAGTTTTCTGAATGTTGACCTTTAAGCCAACTTTTTGACTCTCCTCTTTCACTTTCATCAAGAGGCTTTTTAGTTCCTCTTCACTTTCTAGGATTAGCTATTGTCAGACTCACCTAGCCACAATTTCCATCTCTAGAAACCTTTTAACTGATAGTGATTTTATTAGGCTTATAAAAATTCTGTGTTCACTTGATGTTTGGTATGTAAGGTTTGTTAAACTGATTTTCTACTTTTAAAACAAATATCACCCATTAAGCTCTTGTTTTATGATGGCCTTAAGTTCTGTGATAGCAGCTTTCATTATTGCATTCATGGAAAAATTGCTTTTTCTATTTTCCATTTAAGTAGTTGAAAAAGCGAAACAGGAAAAAAAACTAGTGTGTGTTACTTTTCGTAATACTGAATTTACCTCTAAATTGCTTACTAATTTCCGCATTATCACCCCTTTCTCGCCTGTAAGGCTTCCGTGATCATACAGGCACTGGCATGTTAGTTTATAAGAAAGAGAAAGTTTCCATATTGAGATAAAACTTGCTTTCGGATTTGTGGAGGACCTTTCTTCTTGGCCTTTGAACGTCCACTGTGTTGCTTGTTTTTAGGTTGTTGAAAAATTACCATGGTTTACCTTTTACTGAGTAACTCTCTGCTGATAGCCGTATGAACAGCCTTTCCACTTGGGTAACAGGTAAGAGGTGATTCCTCTCAGGCAGAGTCACACAGCACTCTTGGCGTGTCTCTTGCAGGTCGCTTTGAAGAAGAGTTTATCAAAATGCGCATGGAGCGGCTTCAGGCCTGGATGACCAGGATGTGCCGTCACCCGGTCATCTCAGAGAGTGAGGTCTTCCAGCAGTTTCTAAATTTCCGAGATGAGAAGGTAGGACATTTTATTATAATCTTAGAGGATATTGAGAATTGTCACATTCATACCAAGGAAGTTAAATCATGTTGATTAGTTGGTTATTTCTAAGTAATAGTAAAGTAGTCACAGCATGTGAGCAAGGAGTTTGTCAGAATGGTTTTCTGCAAACCAGGAACCAGTTGCCCCAGTGAGGACAGGGTGAGGGATGTGATAGGATGCGGGGCTTTTTCCTCAGTGCTGTTGAATATAGGATAGATGCCGAGCTGTGTAGGCTATTTTCAGCGTGAAGTGAGGGGAATAGTGTGAATGATTTCTTAGGATCATATCTTGACCTTGCAGTGTAAACAGTGTAATGAAAAGTAGATTCAGAAGTGAAGCTGCTTTCTCAGAGCCACCTTGTTTGTCCAGAACTGTTGTTGTCTGTCCAGGTCTGCCTCCGCCCCGTGGGCAGTCA
Source organism: Capra hircus (assembly GCF_001704415.2). Taxonomy (NCBI): domain Eukaryota; kingdom Metazoa; phylum Chordata; class Mammalia; order Artiodactyla; family Bovidae; genus Capra; species Capra hircus. The sequence goes on from NC_030816.1 coordinate 81,805,172, forward strand.
TTCTGTCTGCTGTCACTGTTCTCATTTGAAAATCAAGAAGAAATTGGCTGCTTGTCATGTCACTATTGTTGTCTGCTTTGGAAATAGCTGTGTATCACCTTAGTCTTCCATTGTATGCAATCATTTGTTTGGTCATGCTTAGTGTAATTTATAGGTTAGAGATCATTCCATTTAAATATTTGTAGTCTTTTTGCATTTCAGAATGAATGCTTACATGTCAAAATGTGATATATAGCAGTTAAAAAAATTATGTGGAATCCCCTCCAAGTTGGTGCCTTACTGCTGTTGGCGCACAGGACTTTAACAAGGGCTTGTTTGATCTGTCTAGGATTCTGTTGAGGCAACATTTCTAGAGAATTCCCTGGCGGTTCAGTGGTTAGATTCCACGCTCTTACTGCCAAGGGCCTGGGTTCAGTTCCTCGTTGGGGAACTGACATACCATCAGCTGCGTGGCATGGCCCAAAAACCCCAAAACAAACAAGCAAACAGGAAGCATTTCTAAAGGTTGTGCTTTATGCAAATTATAGGCTTTTTTTTTTTTTTTTTTTGATACAAGAGAAACAAAAAAGAACTTGGAGCCAGGGCCCTTGGTTTTAGTCTTGGCTCTGCTTCTGACTACCTCCATGACCTTGACCCAAACATTAATTTCATTGGGCCACAATTTCCTCACCTGCTAAATGACAGTATAAAATTCGAAAATTATTAAAAATTGTGATTCTCTGGGCAACAGTAGCTCATATAGATGGTTGGACATAGAAAACCCTAAAGAACCTACAGAAAAATGTAAATCTACATTAAAATCCATGAAACACTGCTGAGAGAAATAAAAAGAAGACCTCAATAAGTGTTCCAGCACTATGTTTTATGAGTTGAAGAACTGAAAAGATGTCCTCTATAGAAAATGTAAGCTCCAAGAATAGCCAAGATACTTTTTAAAATGAAGATGAAATGGGAGGAAAACTTTTCTGGATACTGAGACTCATTATAAAGCTAAAATATTTTAAAAGCCGATAGTAGAATAGAATGGGCCCTTGATTTATGACAAGAATGGTTCTGAGGACGGGGGGGGATGGGCAGTCTTTTCTATCAGTGGTGCTCCGTTGGATGGCATCTCCGTTGGATGGCATCTCTGTTGGATGGCGTCTCTGGGAAAAATAAACTGCCTTACAACAAGCTGTTGATTTTGTTAGGTTTGATGTTGGTATGTTGATAATGTTTTTAAGACATGGCCCTTATCTGTTAAAGATACATAGTAAAGTATTTATAGGTGAAATGATATTATATCTGAGATTCCCATTAAAATAAACAAGAAATAAAAGTAGGATGGAGGAGACCAGATAAAACAAGTTTGGTGAAAAGTTGATAATTTTTGAAGTTGGATCTATAGGGGTTTATTAAAATATTTTTCTTTCTCCTTCTATCCAGTTGAAAGTTTCCACTGTATTGAGTCTAAAAAAAATTAATTTCTGATGGTTTACAAGTTTAAATGTGAAAGACAACACAATAAAGGTTCTAAAAGGTAACACAGGAGAAAATCTTCATACCCCTAAGGGTAGGGAAGGATTTCTGAAATAAGACACATACAGGAAGAGACTGACCAATTTGACTACCCTAAAAAAAAGAACTGTGGTTTATCAGAGTCATTACAAAGGAAAAACAAGTCGAAGATATGAACGTGTATAGCCAACAAAGGGCTGGATTTTAGAATATGGGAAAACCCATACAAATTGATAAGAAAGATAAACCAGTAGACAAATGGGAGATTTGGCAATGTCCCTCACAAAGCTGGCTTAAAACTCAGCATTCAGAAAACTAAGATCATGGCTTAGATGATGCATCTGGTCTCATCACTTCATGGCAAACAGATGGAGAAACAATGGAAACAGACTCTCGGGCTCCAAAATCACCGCAGGTGGTGACTGCAGCCATGAAATTAAAAGATGCTTGCTCCTTGGAAGAAAAGCTACGACAAACCTAGGAAGCATATTAAAAAGCAGAGATATTACTTGGCCTGCAAACGTCTGTCTAGTCAAAACTATAGTCTTTCCAGTAATCATGAATAGATGTGAGAACTGGACAGTAGGAAAGGCAGAATGCCAAAGAATTGATGCTTTCAAACTGGAGAAGACTCGAGAGTCCCTTGGACAGCAAGGAGGTCAAACCAGTCAATCCTAAAGACAATCAACCCTGAATATTCACTGGAAGGACTGATGCTAAAGCTGAAACTACAATACTTTGGCCACCTGATGTGAAGAGCCGACTCATTGGAAAAGACCCTGATGCTGGGAGAGATTGAGGGCAAGAGGAGAAGGAAGGATAGGATGAGATGGTTGGATGGTGTCACCAACTTGATGGACATGAGTTTGAACAAGCTCTGGGAGTTGGTGATAGACAGGGAAGTCTGGCACGCTGTAGTCAATGGAGTCACAAAGAGTTAGACACAACTGAGCTACTGAACAACAACTCACAAAAAAAAATATCTGAGTCATCAGTGAGTGTAAAGAAAAGCACTTAATCTTAGGAGTAATAAGAAATGCAAATTAAAACCACAATGAATAAACTTACCAGAAGGCTAAAATTAGAAAGACCAAGGATACCATGTGTCTTCTTGGTGAGATAAGGAGCTTCTGAAACTCACACACTGCTGGTGGGTATGAAAGCTGGTGAGACCAGTTTGGAAAACAGTTTGGCATTATCTACTTGAACAACTTTCCACGCCTGGTTATGTCCCTACAGAAGTGTGTACACACTTGCACCAGGAGGTGTGTACACAGCAGCTTTATCCATACCTCACCAGGGCCACTGATGGCTGCCTGTAGTAGAGTGGGGTAAATAAACTGGGCAAGAGTCACTCTCAGGAATATTATACAGCCATGAAATGAGTGAACTCCAGCTGTAACAACAGTGTGCGTGTAACTTCTCAGCATAGGTTGAGCAACTAAGGCCAGACACAAAAGAATGCCAAGTGTTGGGTTCTTAGCTAGTTCACAGACATAGCAAAACCATGGTGTAGGGACTTCAGTGGTGAAACTGTATGACGTGAGGAACTGAAAACCATAAAAGAGTGGGTGGGTCATGGTTACCCCTGGAGGGGAGGGAAGGGGTAGTGACGGGGAAGGGAGGAGAAGGGGGCTTCTGGAAGTCCAGCTCCCTCCTCTCTCTTGCCCTTGGAAGTAGTTACACAGGAATTCATTGTTTGCGAATTTGTCGTACTGCGTATTTTTGCTTCGAGCACTTTTCTGTGTGTGTGTATGTGTATATATATATATATATATAACTTGTAATAACTTTTTAATACTTTATAATATTGGTTCCTATCTTATATTTAGAAAAGCTTTAATATTTTCAAGAGAACAACCTACAATTTTGAGGCGCTTTGTCAGGCTCCCAGGGTGTGTTTGTATGGGTGGGTGGGCTTCGGGAAAGGAGAAGTCCTGGCTCACCTCACTCCAAAAGGATTTGGGCTCTTAAGGGCCGTTTAGCACAGCAGCACCGTTCACACTGTTCACATGCGGGATGGAGTTGGAGATGCATGGGTGCAGAGGGAGATGGCACGGGCACTGCCCCCCGAAAGTTAGAAGGATAAAGACGGTCAGTGAGCCGACGCTAGGACGGGATTTTGAAAGAGCTCTTTGGCTCCGCTCCCCACCTTAACGTCATAATGTTCCTCTTTACAGGAATGGAAAACCGGGAAGAGGAAGGCTGAGAAAGATGAGCTGGTGGGAGTTATGATATTCTCCACCATGGAGCCAGAGGCACCTGACCTGGACTTAATAGAAATGTAAGAGACCCTGCCAGCCTCCCCTGCTTCCCCAACCAAGCCTGCCTCCTCTGCTCGCAGGCCTTGGCCCATCTGACCACACCTGGAATTCACATCATCAGACGAAAGGGTGTGAATGAGTGGGGTTTGTAGTCAGACGTCAAGGAGAGCATCGCTTGTACTTGAAACACTGTCTTTCTAACCATAACATCAGTTAAAGTCCGTTTCCTTTTTACCTTGAAGTCAGTGATTTCATAGTTGACACAGTGGTTAGTAGTTATTAACAATAAAGCGTGATGACACGGCGTGGCACCAAGCCAGCTGACACCCACAGAACAGTCCACGGGCCAGAAATCTCTTTGAACATAGCCGTGAAGAGAGCAATCTCAGGCTTGTTTGTCCAGTGTCTTTTTGACCTCTTGTTTTTAATCTTGTCATCTTTTTAATGTGGGCTTGGTTGAAAGTCTGGAGTAGTTCCTTTTCTGTATAAAGACTCATAAGAAATCTTGTGTGTGTTCATAGTAATAGTTTTAAGCAGCCTTTTTTCTTAATGTATAACCATTGCTTATGTTTTACCGAGTATATAGACAGTCTTCTAACTACGCAGAGAGAAAATCAGTTTTAATATGTTGACTTAGGTCTGTGTTCTTCCAAACCCTATTCTGTACACATGTATCTGAAGGGAAAATGGTTGTGTAAACAAAAGTGACCTCACATTATACAGTCTCAATTATAACCTCCTCTTTCATTTAAAAGTATATCGTGATAATTTTTTTCAAGTCAGGAAAACCTTTTTAATCCTGAAGGAACTGGTATCTTCTGTGTCACTTCGATGCTGTGTGCGTAGGTTTATTTTCTCTGATTCATTACAGTATTTGTTGGAATGAGTGAACAACTACCATTAGTAACCCATACTATAGAGTCACCAGTACCTGCAGTGATTGAACTTCATTCAGTGAGATATTCAAGAAACTATTTTATTTACTTCAGAACAGTTTTCGTTAGAATTCACAAGGAATTGGAGGGCGAAAGGAAGCAGAGTTAAAATATAAGTGGCAGATGTTGAAGCAGTTCTTTCAAAACCTGAATCCAGCGGGGTTTTAAGACTAATTTAGTTACAGCGCAGTTGCTAGGTGCACAAGTACCTGTGGTCAGGCTTGTTGTGAGCTCCCCCAAGCACATTGGACCTTTCTCCGCTTACACCTCGCACTGTCTGGACGCAGGGTAGTGAAGTCAGGGACACAACCTCCTCATGTGTTTGCCCCGCAGAGAGCAGAAGTGTGATGCCGTCGGCAAGTTCACCAAAGCCATGGATGATGGCGTGAAGGAGCTGCTAAACGTGGGGCAGGAGCACTGGAAGCGGTGCACAGGACGTGAGTGCCCCCCGGCGTCCCCCTGGGAGCCAGGCCCCCGCGGGCAGAGACACGCCCCGTGAGCGCGCTCTGAGGAGCCTCACTTCCCAGCCCTTGTTGCAGCACAGAAAACTGGCTTGAGCAAAGCCAGTTCAAGAACCCCTGTAAAAAAGCATCACGTTCACTTAAATGTTGCCAGTTATGTGGGGTTTGTCATCTATGGAAGAGTCATCCTTTCTGCCCGCAGAGAAAGTGCCCATGGTTATTTTTAATCTCAGGATCTTACTTTTAATAGTCATCCCTTTAGTGAGTTGTGTGTTTGACTAAGCTCTAATTTTAGGAAAGCCTGGTGGCGGGTGGTGGTAGAAAGCCCAGGGCCTGGGGCAGCCCCAAGCAGAAGTGCCACCGTCTGCTCTGCTCTCTGCCTACTGTGCTGTGCCCTCCCTGCCCTCTGTCCACTGGGCTGTCTTCCCGTATCTCCCAGACCCGGCCACTCTGCCGTCCAACAGCCAAGGAGAGAAGCACAGTCCAGTGTCAGCTGTGGCGGTCACGCCTTGGCTGCTGTGGTGTGAAGGGTGGCCAAGTTTACTTTCAGCACAAACCTGCAGCCCAACAAAGCCTAAAATGTTTCCTGTCTGGCCCTTTGCAGGAAAACACAGGCCTTACAATGGCCTTCCACCATTGACGTGATATTTTATATCAACGGAACCGTTGTCATGTACCAGCTGTTCATGCTCGAGGGGCAGACACCAGGAGTAATAACACTGGCCCCTTTCCCATGGCAGAGAAATACTGAAAATAGAACTGAGCCTGGAAACATGACCTATACAGATGCAGCATCAGAAAACAATCTGTTTCAGGCCTTTGGTCACAGGGAATAACTCATGAGCAAAAAAGGGAGTGATACTTCTCTAAAATGTAAATGAAATAATTTAATTTTTAAAATAATAACTAAATTCAGCTGTTTCCCCTTTTTAAAGAAAAATTTAAAGGAGTGCAAATCTTAAAGTTTATAAGGATATCACAAAAATCTGGGATCATGGCTTCTATTAAAGAATCAAATCCCTTATGTCTAACATCTGGTCAACTCCATGTCCTGTAAAATCCACAGACCAAAATTAGGAAATAGTAATAGCATTAGGCTGCTCTATTTTAGGAGACAGGAGGTTGAAGTGTTTTGTTTAGAATTTGATTCAACCATAGTGTCTTTCCTCTCACAAAAGAGTTTTTAATCCCCGGTGTAAAGGCAAAAACTGAGTTACCAAAGGGTGAACAATTTATTAAAGTTAACCAAGCTAATGTAATCTGAATTCATGTTTCCTGTATCTTACAGCTTGTAGACCGTTTGTCAAATTTCTCTGTCCAGGAATTTTTTTAAAAGAAACATTTGAATCATTTTTCTTTATTAATAGCATAGTCTCTTCAAATGCAACTAATGGTTTCTTTTGAAGACAGCAGATGTGTTTCAGGAAACTATGTACAGATTGCAAGTAAAAGTAGCCCAAGATACAAAGACTCTTCTCTGGAGAGTTCTCCAGAGTGATCCTAGAAGCCGAGGATTTAGCACTAGAGGAGCATTGGAGATGATTTAATTAATCATTATTATACAGATGAGAAAGCTAAAATCCCTCCTCCCTGGTCCTGTGAGGTTCCACTGCCGTTTTTCTCCACACCCCATTGCTTTTGGTCGTGTTTTGTTTTGTAAATAATCACTCATAGGTACATGGCAGAGTGGGAGAAGCAGCAGATTAGGAATAACAGGCACCAGATCCACCACTTACTAGCCCCGTGACCCCAGCTTTCCTAACCCAGGAAGGGGAGATGGTGCATCCGCATTGGTAGAGGGGTGGTTGTGATGATCAAGTTGGTGTTGTACACACGAAAGGACTCAAACCTAGAAATCATCTTCTGAATGAGCTTTCGGTTCATTTTGATTTCATTCAGTGAATGAGAGTGTGGGTGCTGGTGGTGGTGTTCATAATAATAGTGTCCACTATTTATTGAACAATTGATTAATTAAAAATTGAAGAAAAAATTAATCTCTAACAACAGTTCATCTGTATTGATATTCTGTAAAAGAATATAGACTATTTTGAATCATTTCAGATTTACTATAAAAATACTTTGAGAAAATAGTTGGATCATTTCATTTTGCTCCATTTAGTGAATGACTTTTTTCTATTTCAGCATTACCCAAGGAATATCAGAAGATAGGGAAGGCCTTGCAGAGCTTAGCCACAGTCTTCAGCTCTAGTGGTTATCAAGGTACATCTTTCTTTATTTGTTCTTTGGGCCCTGGATGTCTCATCCACACAGACCAGCCTCCTCAGGCTCCTGCAAACAAGTGATAACTGCAGTGAAGCACCACCGTCAGTGACGTTTAAACTGGCTGCACCGCTCCACTGAGTACTTCTGCCACCTCACCTATTAGTTTTGAGAAAAGTGGTGGGTGGTAATAGTTGGATTTCCAGGCTGGTGTCTTTGCCTTTCCTGTGCTCAGATTCAGCTCTTGGGTTTTAGTGAAGCAGGCGGGTATGGTGTGTGACACTCTGCCCTGCTTTCATTTCTCTGCCAAACTCTGAAGCTAAGTCTGACTATCAAGAGCCAGATCTTATCAAGGACATTTGGAGGGAAAAATCTTGACTGAGTAACAAGTTCATATTGCCTTATGTCTCTTGCTAACTCATTATTGTTTTCAGCATATCCCATATTGTATATCTCACTTGTGGTATTTTGAGTTCATTGTGCATTTCCATGGACAACACTTGCAAGTTAGTAGTTTTCTTTTATATCTTGGTTTGTTTTCTTAATTTGGCATATGGAGCTGGTAGGAAGTAAAAAAAGTATTTGCCAGGTGAGTGGCACCTATTCATTTTGAGGACGTACTGTCACTTACAGAAATGATAGGCTTGGTACTGTCACCATGCCATTATTCTGATATCCAGGGAGGGTAGATCTTTGGAGGTCAATGTCTGAGTATTTCCAGGTATAAGAAATTAGTCTTTTACCAAAATGTAAGACCTGTGACTCCCGTATTTGAATATTTCTTGTTGGCCTGGCTGAATTGTGTCTTTCAGTTAAAACTTTTAGCTTGGGCAGGAGTTTTGAGGATTCGTTGGTCTGGCCCCCATTTTTGTAGATGAGGAACCCAAAGTCTGGGAAGATAAGCATCTTGTGGCCAAGAGACCCCGTAAAGGTGCTCAACATCGCCAATTAGAGAAATGCAAATCAAAACTGCAGTGAGGTATCACACCACTCAGAATGGCCATCATCAAAAAGTATACAAATAATAAATGCTGGAGGAGGTGTGGAGAACAGGGAGCCCTTCTACGCTGTTGGTGGGAATTTAAATTGATGCATCCACTATAGAGAACTGTATGGGGGTTCCTTAAAAAAACTAAATATAGAGCCACCATATGATCCAGCAATCCCATTCCTGGGCATGTATCTGAAAATTATGAAAAGATGAAATTTCTAATTCAAAAAGGCACAGGCACCCCGGTGTTCATAGCAGCCCTTTTTACAATAGCCAAGACATGGAAGCAACTAAATGTCCATCAACAGATGAATGGATAAAGAGGATGTGGTATTTATTTAAATGGAATATTACTCAGCCATACAAAAGAATGAAATGATGCCATTTTCAGCAACATGGATGGCCCTAGAGATTATCATACTACGTGAAGTCAGAGAAAGACAAATATCATATGATCCCATTCACAGGTGGAATCTAAAAACACGATAAAAATGAACTTATTTACAAAACAGAAACAGACTCACGCACGTAGGGGAAAAAAACCCAAAACTTGTTACCAAAGGGGGAAGGTGGGGAGATAAGCTAGAAATTTGGAATTAACAGATACACACTTGGCTCTGTTCACTGAAAAGGCCTAGAAATAGTTATCAAGTCCAAGCACTCCCAGCATCACCCACATAGCGATTTCAAAACATTGTTTCCCTGAAATAAGCCAGAGCTCAGAGGGAAAGAACTCTGATGCCAACCTAAAGAACCTTCCGCTGTCCTATGGAGCAAAAATTTGAGCTTAGTGAAGATAATGATTGCTATGAAATGAAGCATATCAACTTTAATCCAGACTTGCGATGATATTCTTAAAAAGTTAATCTCAGTCACCTTTGGAGGATGGAATAGAATCAACTTATAATTCTGAAAACTGTAAAAAGAAGGAAGCATTTAACCTGTTCTTCCTGTCCCTATACCTCAAGGTAACCAAAAAGCTGATAAAATTTGTCTTTATAAACGTATTTCAGCTAATAAAGAAGCAGTGACATAAGTAGTATAGCACCGATTTGCAAACCTAAAATACTAAATACTTAGTATACTAAAATGAAAGATCTAGGCGATACAGGAAACAGAGGACTGTGTTGTCACCACCGAGACTCGCTCAACAGAACCCGACTCTGGGACCAAGGCACACAGCCTGGTTCCATCCACACGTCCCCAAAGGAAGTTTGCCAGAAAAACACACAGAGGAGAAAGAACCTCTGTAGGAAACATGTCAGCTCTGTGCCACGTGGACGGTCTTAGCATCCTGACTCAAGCAGCCAGCTTGGTTGGAGACACCAGCCAGCTGCACACTGGCTAGACGGTTCATATCAGGACCAATGGTCATTTCTTAGGTGTGAGATTGGGGTTGTCTCTATTTCCTAAAGAGCCCTTGTCTTTTAGGTAGAATGTATGGATGAAGTGTTAAATGACCAGTAAAAGGGAGAGGAAGGGAGGGGACTGAAAGATTGGACACAGGCTGTTAGTTGGGAAGTCAGGTGATGGGTAGATGAGGATTCATTCTACTGTTGTATAGTTTGCAAAGTTTGAAGTTTGCTATAGTAAAATTTTAGAAGTAATGAAAAGGAAAGATAAGTTGTAACACTCATATAACTGTCTTGATTCTCAGGTGAAACAGATCTCAATGACGCGATAACTGAAGCAGGAAAGACCTATGAAGAAATTGCCAGCCTTGTGGCAGAACAGGTATATTAACATAGGCACATGGTCCCAGTTGAGATTTTATGTTACCTAGTCCACGTTTCATTTAAAACCTGTTTTAAGACAAGCTTTCCAAACGGCTGTTTTCTTCTGTCCCTGTGCATCTTTATTAATTACACTGAGTAGTAGCATCTCTTAGGCCAAGCTAAAGTGAGGGATAATTCATCACCAGGAAGCCTCAATAGCTCCCAGCGCCAATGGTCTGGATCCATCTCAGCCACCAGGGGATTAGAACGTCCAGGGAAGAGCTTCACTCTGGTCCTTGTTTGGAGTCTTGCTCAGCTTCTCGGAGCAGGGGTTTCCTGGTCTGTAAATAGCGATGGAAGCACCTGCCTGGGAGTGGGCTGAGGATCAACAGCCTAAAAAGAGAAAGCCCTGGTCAGGTTTCTGGCAGGCAGATTTCAGTGTAGCCACCTGGCTTTTATTGGAGTCTTTAGTAGCCTGATTTCAGTTATGTTCATAGATAACAGATGATGTTTCCTTAAGGGGACTAACCATCGAGGTTGTTTCAAACCCTTAAATTTAAAAAAAAAATTTTTTTTTTTGCAGATGACAACTTGAAATACATATTTGAATAACCATACATTCATGTGGTCATTAACTACTTTCCTGATACTTGTAAAAAAAAAAAGATTAATTTTTATAATTGTGCACACCAAAACTTTAAATATTATCACAGAAAAATGGAAAATTTTATTGCCACTTTAATGATTACCAGATTTTTAGCAATTTTTTAATTTTCTGCTAAAATTTACACATTAAGCTATAACATCTTATTTGCCTCTGTGTAAACATACGGTGTTAACTAGTTTTTTTTTTAATTTTGTTCACAGTGTTGTCTTTTGGGCCAGTTCAAAATAGCTAATTTTACCAACCAACCTAAAAATCCAGTTTTATCATTTTTTCACAGCCTACAATGACAGTATGGCGCTCTTGGGGATTATTTTCTTACAGGAGAACTAGGCTGACTACTTCACACTCGGTAACTTCGTGTCATGCCTGGCAGATTCGGCTGATACAGCCCTTAAATGTAACCGTATTCTCTGCTCTTGTCTGAATTCTTCCACCAATAATAGCCAGTCTTTCTTGTTACAGCCAAAGAAAGATCTCCATTTCCTGATGGAGTGTAACCATGAATATAAAGGCTTCCTGGGCTGCTTCCCTGACATTCTTGGCGCTCACAAGGTAACTTGATCCGAGGCCTTCACAGACGAGGTTCCCAGCTGAGCCAGGATCCAGGGGAAGGGCCACCTGTGGGAGCTTCGCCCTTCAGCCACACACACGCACAACACGCTTGCACACACACAGACACATGCACACACACCCACAGACACACAAACCCACACACCCGCAGACACACACACACAGACACACCCCCCCCACACACACAGTACGCTTGCACACACAGACACGCACACACACACAAACCCACACACCCGCAGACACACACGCAGACACACACACACCCACACACCCGCAGACACACACGCAGACACACACACAGACACACCACCCCCCCACACACACACAGTACGCTTGCACACACAGACACGCACACACAAACCCACACACCCGCAGACACACACACAGACACACCACCCCCACACACACACACAGTACGCTTGCACACACAGACACGCACACACACACAAACCCACACACCCGCAGACACACACACAGACACACCACCCCCACACACACACACAACACACTTGCACGCACACACACACCTCACACACAAACCCACACACCCACAGACACACACACACACATGCAGACACACACACAAACCCACAGACACACGCACACACACACAAACCCACACACCCACAGACATACATGCAGACACACACAGACACCACCCCACACACACACAACACGCTTGCACACACACAGACGCACACACACACATGCACATACAGACACACACCACACGCTTGCACACACACACACACCCCACACACACACAAACCCACACACCCACAGACACACATATACCCGAAGACACACACACACACGCTTGTACACACACAGACACACGCACACACACATACCCCACACACAAACCCACACTCCCACAGACACACACAGACACACAGACACACACACAGACACACCACCCCATACACACACACACCCCACACACACACACAAACACACAATACCACACAGACACAACATACACATACAGACACACCCCCACACACACACTCCACACACATACACACAGCCCCCATTCACACCCTACACACACACACCCCACACAAACACCCCCAGCCCCCACCCCCCTCCCACCCCCGTTAGGAGCTCCACTCCAAAACCAACCCGGAGCAGCTCGGCAGGCTGACATAGTGAGGTCCTGTCACATTTAGATGCCTGAGTGGTTGTTGAGTCTCTTCTATCCTGTAGAAAGATTATTTGGAGGGAACTAAAAGGATGATAGATATTCCTTTATGGACACGCTTAGGTCAGGTCGCAGACGTAGTTATCATGGTATCTGGTGTTCAAGTCAGCGTCAGGAATCTTACCCTCATCAGCGAGACCCTCCCTGCACACTGTGTGGGCAAGTCCTCCCAGGGCCTTTCCTGTCCAGGTGAAATCAGATGTCCTGGAATGGTCAATGTCGATTTTGTTTATGTTAATAGAAAGGAAAACTATATAGTTCCCATCATAAAGGTTCTTTTTTAAAACTAAATAAAGATTGGTTTGGAGTGTCCTCAGATTTTGATCCTGGTTCATTTTTCTCTCTTTCAAACCTCGTTACTGTGGGTGTTTTATCGGCTCTCGTACCCTAGGGTATTGTGATGTGCTTGGGTTTATTTTGAGACACTGTTTTTGTTTTCTTTGGGTATATACCCACAGGTGGGACTGCTGGGAGAGTAGATCTTAAAAATTCTCATCACAGGAAAAAAATAGTTTATAACTCACTGAGGTGATGGATCTTAACATACTTATGGTAGTAATCATTTTGCATTATACACATGTCTCAAATTCATTATGTTGTACACCTTAAACTAATATAATGTTATCTGTCAGTGACCTTGCTGTAAATGGGGGTGGGTGGGAATAAAAAAATAAAATTAAAATCTCAAAGAAAAAAAAAAAAAAACCTCAGAGCAGTTAGCTTGTTGTAGGAATTTGTGCCTGCCTTGAGAGTTGTAGGTGGGGAACCTGATTTATACACAGGCGTAGAGTTCTTCCCAGACAGCGCCCATGAGCCATGCGATGGCACAAGTGTGGGAAGTGTTTGGCAACTTTTACAGCTGTTTCCACCTCAGCATTAATTTGAAGTTAGTCCAGAGCTTCTTACAGAAATCGCAATAAAGCTTATGATCAGCACAGCGAAGCACCAGCTTATGAAATACTCTGCAAGAGTGCCCAGGCATATATGCTAGACTGTCCCAGATCAAATGACTTCCTAAAGCTAGTGCCTGTTTTCCAATCATGTACCACTCTCACCTGACAATGACTTACTCATATTACAGATAAAGAGTGCTATTTAGTTTTCAGCCTTGCTGTAGCATAAAAGTGTAGATTTCAGCTCAGCTATATTTTACAGGAATAGCAGCATTTTTGTTTCCAAGTGACTTACAGGAAGTTACAGTGAGATGTGTTCCTCATGTTCTCATTTTGTGGGGACATATTCCTATTCAGTAGCAAGACAATTATAGAATATGTTGGCTTTGTTACATTGTAAACTAATGACCAATCCTTTTAAATTTGTTTTATTAATACCACCACACTTTGTATTTCACAGGGAGCAATAGAAAAAGTGAAAGAAAGTGATAAACTGGTTGCAACCAGTAAGATCACCCCCCAGGACAAACAGAACATGGTGAAGCGGGTTGGGACAATGTCTTATGCTTTGCAAGGTAAGAACGATAAGGTCTGTGTGTAGCTAGTGGAGATTTTTTTCCAAGAAAATTTTCTATTTTCCTTGCTGGAGAGAAATTCCAGTATGAACAGCAGTTAAGTTAATAAGAACTGATTCAAAATATCTTACTAAGCCTGTTGTTTGTGGGATCTCAGTGTTAAAAGCTATAATATTTATATTTAGTTTTTCATGCATTTACCTGACGTAACTACAAATGACAACGTGATTAAACCTGTACGTTTTAATTTCTTCTTGGAGACCCTGAAGATTCCTTTCATAAGCTTTAATCTATCCAGACTAGATTCCCAAATCCAGCTCTTAGCAGCATGTAACCTGCAGGCCCCAAGACCATAGAATGCGAAGCGAGTTTGGACATAGCATTTTTGGCATGATTTGACTGTTACTAAAAGGAAAATACTAATTTCTCCAGCAGATAGGAGCAGTGAATGGATTTTTTGTGTTTTGGAGGATGGATGGGATACATGGGCCAAGGAGGGAGCGGAAGGATGTTCTGGTAGGAACAAAGCACACAAAACACAATGGGACCAGATGATGTCATTGGCCTTTGGGAATAAAACACAGTTGCAGGTTACGGGGGTAGACTTTGGAGATTCTGGGGAGCCTCAAAAGCCTGGCAGAAGAGTCTAGACTTGCTGTGGACGTTAGGAAGCCATGAAAAGGTTTTGATGGAAAAACAAACAGAAAAAAGACTGCTCAAGGAAGAGGATTTGTTCGTGACGGAGGTGGGGGTGCAGGTTGGGGGCTGATGTTTGACAGCCCAGCTGGAGACCTGGCTCCTACCGTCTGAGGTTTTTGAGGACCCAAAGAAGATGAGGTGCTGGGGGAGAGAATGAAGGGTACTTATGGGCTTTTCCAAAGGATCCTCAGGACTAGGGAGGAAGTAGGAGAAGGGAAGAATGTGTGAAAGGTTTCCAGAATGAGGACAGTTCAGGGCAGAAACAGGGAGGCCTGAGTGAAGCTCGGGGCTTGGAAGAGTTTTGAATGGGTAAGTTGGTCCTGACCTTGTGTTTGGAGTTATCCAAACAGTTGAATGAAAGTGTTGTACAACTTCAGATAACAACCTAAAACAACAGTGAGCTTTTTACAGGAATTTACGCCAGCAGCAGTTGGCTTTGTAGGTGTGACGTGTAGGGAAAAGGCAGAGGTGATATGGGGCCTGATAAGGAAGGCCTCTCCGATACTGGTGATGGGATGGGGGTGGCACTGAGAGGCAGAGTAGGAGAAGGGGTTCATTTGCTGAGTCGAGACATCCAGCAAACACAAAGGATGGGCGTCTGACCCTCTGCCTGGGAAGAGGCGGAGTTCTGGCAGTCCTGGTGCTTGGCAGCATCAGACATCAGCTGCCCTGAAGAGGGCTTTCCTCAAGTCTCACCGCCTGCCCAGCCTTTCAGAGGTGCCTGAGGAAGCCCGCAGCCTGGGCAATCACTGCAGCAGAGGACGTGGCGCCCAGCGGGCAGCTCACGAGGGCCCCTGTGAACAGACTTGACATTCTGGACTGAGGTCGTCGTAAGCCAGTGGGCCCAAGTCGGTTTCCTGCTTGAACGATCTGTCATTGGGGTGATCGTGTTGGGCTTTAGAAGATTTAACTTGCAAATCGACAGTAATCGTCCGTTTAGGGAAAAGTGTTTTTGCTGTTACCCATTCAAATTGTTTTTCTAGCCTCTTACAGCATTTTTGTCAGGAACTGGTACAGGGCAGCCTGGCTGATGATGAGTCATAACTGGACCAGAGACACAGCTGTGTTCGTTTGCAGTCCGGGGGGCACTGACCGATGTCTTGGTCTTGATTGCAGCCGAGATGAATCACTTCCACAGTAACCGGATCTATGACTACAACAGCGTCATCCGCCTGTACCTGGAGCAGCAGGCGCAGTTCTACGAGACGGTGAGTCGGCCCGTCCCCCGGGCTCCTTGCGCACCGCCCGAGCTCTCTGTGAAGCTAGTGCGCCTGTGGTTTTTAACCCTAGCTAATGAGCCAACTAACGGGCTTCCCTGGTGGCTCAGAGGGTAAAGTGTCTGCCTGCAATATGGGAGACCCCAGTTCGATCCCTGGGGGAAGGAAATGGCAACCCACTCCAGTGTTCTTGCCTGGAGAATCAAATGGACAGAGGAGCCTGGTAAGCTACAGTCAGTCGCACACGACTGAACAACTTCACTTCTCAGTAAGCCAAAGGAGGCTGAATACTGAGCGGGGATTTTTTTTCCAATCTCTTTTAACCGTATCTGCGTTTTCCTCTTGAAGAACACTGGGCTAAAGAGGGGGTTGTTTTTTTCAAGAAGGAAGGGTGCGGGATGCTGGTGGTGAGCCCCGGAGAAGCCCCTATTGTGCGGTCCCCACTGCTCCCTGCACAGGGGACACTGTGAGATGAGGTCACCCTGCCGGTTCAGCTGGGGAAGGCGCCTGGCACCGCGCAGGACCGCACAGGCCGGCTTTGTGTGTGAGCGAGGGTTTCGCAGTGTGCTAGAGGGATTTCAGAAGGAAAACAAAAGCAAGAGGGGGAGTAAAGCCTCAGATGGTCCCATTCAGGAACCAGTAATGAAAATGTAGACCTTCACACCTCTGCAGAGCAATTTTGTTATTTACCAGGGTGTACAGAAAACAAAGATCTAGCCCATAAATGGAAACCCAGACCTCAAAGACAAGTTCTGTAACTTCTTACGACGGACCGCACGTTGGCCGCCATATTTCTTACTAAGTTTCCATGGTGCCATCTCCTGTACGTTCAGGGATTGGCGAGCTCCAGACTCATGTCCGCACACGTGTCCGCTTGTCTGTGGGTGGGCATGCCACTCGCGCATCCGCCGCGTGGGCTCTCGGAAGGGAGCCGTGGCTCGTGTGCTCTGTGCATACTGTCCATGTGTGGTGGAAACAGGTGGTTTCAGAGGCAAGCTGAAGGTCAGCCTGTCCCCACACTGCAGCAGCAGGGCCCGTCTCAGGAGGTCCCAGGTGTCCGGGAAGGCAGGGAGTCTGGGCCCAGCATGGAAACCGGATCCTGGGAGGACAGGCCAGTGGTCTAGAAGTGATGCCACGTGGTTGGGAGGAGCTGGGCTTCCTTTGAGCTCTGCGCCGACGCCAGCAGTCCCATCTGGGAATTTAGGAAGGTCTCTCCACTGCCAGGTGGCGCTGGCGGTAAAGAACCCACCTGCTGATGCGGGAGACGTAAGAGACGTGAGTTTGACCCCTGTGTCAAGAAGATGCCCTGGAGAAGGAAATGGCAACCCACTCCAGTATTCTTCCCTAGAGAATCTCATGGGCAGAGAAGGCTGGCAGGTTACGGTCCATAAGGTTGCGAAGAGTTGGACACAACTGAAGCGACTTAGCGTGTACCCCACTGCCCGGACACTTTCCCTTTTATAGGGCTTCCCTGGTGGCTCAGACGGTAAAGAATCTGCCTGCAGTGCAGGAGACCTGGGTTTGATCCCTGGGTCAGGAAGATCCCCTGGAGAAGGGAATGACAACCCACTCCGGTATTCTTGCCTGAAGAATCCCATGGACAGAGAAGCCTGGCAGGCTACACCCGGGGTCACAAAAAGTTGGGCACAACTGAACAACTAACACTTTCCCCTTCCACTGCTCAGAGGCTAAGTTGGGCTGGGAGGGACTAGGAGCATCTAACAGTGCCAGGATTTGAAATGTCTGGAGTGTTTGAGAAGAGATGGAAATAACAGAGAACCGCGGGGTCACGATGGGAGACATCTCACGTTGTTCTGTTTCTCACCAGATCGCGGAAAAGCTGAGGCAGGCCCTCAGCCGCTTCCCGGTGATGTAGGACCGGTGGAACAAACGTGGAGAAACGCCGAAGTGCTTCCTTCTGACCTGGGACAACGCAATTTGATTTTTTTTCCCCCCATCACCCATAAAGAAACAAAGAAAACCAAAAACAAAGAGAGTTGGAAAAAAAACTTCATTTCCGTTATTAAGCGCCTAAATGCATCCGATTTTTAGGAATAGTCTTTCGTTCATCTCCAGATCCATTTATTTAAACCAATGGAAATGGTCTATTTTTGGAAAGTACTTAAAGTTACCAGAATTTTAATGGAAAATTAGGGATTTGCCCCCCTGATATTTTACATAAAGTTGTAATTTATGAGTCAGCCACCGTTCTCCTGTTGCTGCCCAACGTCAGATAAGTACTAATTGCTTTCTTAAAAAATGCAAAATATGCCAGAGTAAAAAACATAATATGTTTGTATATTTTTATAACCCCTTTCCATCCTTTGAGAGTCATATCTATTTAGGAAACTCTGCAGGCCTTCCACTGAGATGTTTATAACTCAGACACTCAGTTTTCTCGACAGAGGAAGCAGGCAGGGGCTCCCGCGGCTGCCGCCCCTCACGTGGCCATGCCGCACACGTCCCTCCAGAGGACCAGCTCGGCGGAACCCCGGGATCAGAGCCCCCGCGCCCACCGCCCTAAAGTGCCGTCTGCCTTGCGTTCCCTCCTGAGCCCGGGTGAGGCTGGAAGAATTCACCTAGAAAGCCCCAGGGTCTGGGGGGGAGGCGCTCTGGCTTGGCTCCTGGGACAGGAGCAGCCACGTCTCTGTGGGCAAGCACTCCTCCCAGGCTCTCTGCTTGGCCTCGCAGTCTCGAGCTGCTCAAGGAGGCATCATGAGAAAGTGCTGGGGAAAGCGTGATTTTGCCGCTTGATTTGGATTTTAGACTAGCAGGCCGGTGGGGGTTACTGTCTGAAACGATGAAGCACAGGTAAGCAAGCCTCTCCCAGCCCCACCAGATGGGAAGGTTTTAAGGGGCTGACGAGGGTGCTAAGTCATGTAATACGCACACGCAGCCTTCCCCAAGCTTTTACATGCGAGAAGAGAAAGTTAAGGGCGATAGTCTTCCTGACTGTGTCCTAGACTTCAGACAGAATTTTGTCATCACTAGTACTTCACTTAATGGCATAAAGCAAAACAGGGTCTTGGCGAACCATCAGCTTTAACCTGGGATGCTCGCAGACACGGTCTCAGCCCCGCAGACCTCGCCGCCCTGCACGGCTGCCTTACCACGCCCTCGCACCACTCTTCCCTCTTCTGACCTGATAGTCACGTGATAGGAAATGAAAGTTTTGGGCCAGCACAAAGTGAAACCAAAAATAAATAGAAGAGGAAATCAAATGAACATGAATATGAGAACTTCTTGTTCTTCAATATCACGGGTTTTTTTTGTTGTTAATGTTTTATAAGTAATTTTCCCTACTTGATTTTTCTTTTATAAAATCTTATAGAACAGTGTTTATGATACAGCCATTTAATATATGTACAAATTGTAAAGAATATGTATAAATGTTTTACACAAATGCAAGAGCATGTAGAAGCCAACATATAAATAAATTGTTAAACTGTACAGTAAATTCTCAAGCACTTTTTCAAAACACTTTCTGGTGTTTTTGTGTGATTTTTATTTATTATTTTTTAATCATTCTTTCATGTTGCCAGCTGCTGAAGAGCATCTGGTAATGAGTTTGCCCCAGAACTTATTTCTCCTAACATGAATTAATAATGCTAACTCCTTAAATGAGCATTACCAATCCAGAAAGCATGTCATAGTCACCTGGAGAGGCAGTAAGAACAAATACTGATGCCCAGTGTGTTAGGGTTCTCCAGGGAAACTGAACCTACAGGGAGTGTGTGTGTTCATCCCTTAAGAGAGCTTTCCTCCTCTTGACACCCCATGTCTTCTCATACATCCCGTCACCTTGTCCTTCTGGCTTGTCCAGGGAGAGGCTGTGGTGCTGCAGCTGTCCACTGGGGGGCGGTATTGCACGTCGGGCGAGACCCTGGGTAAACCCCGCACAGACTTCTCTTCTGCTGCGGCTCGTGCTGGAGCTCCCCGTGGGCCGTAGATGCGGGGCGGAGGAGAAGGCAGTGTCGGGGGAGGGGGGCCGTGGTGTTTGGGCCACGTCCTCGTGTAACTTGAGCCATCAGCACTGTTTCCATTCAGTGAGGGAGCGCCGCTGTGCACACTCGGCCTTACAGCTGGTGGTCAGGTAACACCCAGTCCTGATGGGCAGCTCGGGTCTCGTGTTGACTTGCTGGCCGGAGCTTAAGCGTTCCGTCCGTTTCAGGCCAAGAGCTGTTTCTCAGAAGGAGAGTCGTCTTCTGTGGAGGATGGCAGGGCTGTGTTCCAAACCCTGAGGCCTGCACCAAGATGCTTCCACCAAAGGTTCCAGACAGCATCCCTTTCTGACACTGAAGCTTTGGGTACCACTGGATCTGCTGGATCACGTGACCCAAGCCGCAGAGCAGGTCACACGGTGGCCTGATCTGTGAGGAGCCTTCTCTTGTTCTGGGGCCCAAGTGGCCTAGTCAGTATTAACATACATATATTGATTGTCTGAGGAAGGGACCAGGAAAATGAAAAAGGATTCTAAGAAAAAGAGATGACATAAGACACTCGAAATAATGTTAGCTGACTGTGACCCAGGAAAGGGAACTTGAAAGGCAGTGAAAAATCTGTCCATTGGATGTTTGTGTTTGGAAGATTCTCCTGGAAGTTGCAAAATTTTAAAAACCTAATGAAACTCCAATACTTGGGCCACCTGGTGTGAAGAACTGACTTATTGGAAAAGACCCTGATGCTGGAAAAGATTGAAGGCGGGAGGAGAAGGGGACAACAGAGGATGAGATGGTTGGATGGCATCACCGAAGTCTGAGTAAACTCCAGGAGTTGGTGATGCAGTCCATGGGGTCGCAAAGAGACACGACCGAGCAGCTGAAGTGACTGACAGAGTGTGTTTTTCATCCTCTGGGTTCAGACACATTGTGCGGTTCATATAGGATATGTTGATGTTCTGATTTTTAATTACTTGTATCAACCTTTAGCTATCGCAAAAGATAGAAAATTTATGATTCTTATAAATCTTGACAGTGTAAACATTGTAGCTAAGTATCTGGAGAGGAGAGGTCAAGGCATGGAGGAGAAGGTCTGTCTGTCTGTCTAGCGTGTGAATCCGGTTGCCTGTCTCCAGAAGCAGTAGGTCCAGGAAGCTGGCGGCCTGTGAGGTTGGCAGGTGTTGGAGTCCATAAAAGACACAACTCACAAGGCTCTGGATGGAACGAACGTGAAGAGGGAGATCGACTTCCAAAATGAGTGTCAGTCCCGACAGCCTGTGAGAGATGGTCTGCACCCACCCCTATTGTGCAGCAGGGAACAGACCCTGAACCTTCTTGCCTGGGAACAGAGGTTGCAGTGGGATTGACCAGGCGCTTAAGCAGAACGAAGAAATACATGTCAAACCCAGAACAGGGCGAGATAGTCCTGAATAAAGAGATAGGCCCACCCAGGCCATGAGAGTAACTCTATATAAAGAGATATCCCAGGCTTGAGACCCCTCTTTTGTGGCTGTGCAGGGGTGGAAAAACTGAGCCCCTGAGACTGCCTTTCCCAGCACTCCTGGTCTACAGCCTCCATGGAGGGATTCAGGTGATCCTGTCTAAAGGTTGGGAATCCAAGCTATTAATGTCCTTTATTTACAGTAGTAAAAGTACTCAAGTAACTATTTTTATGGTTGAATAACTGCCAGGTGAAACGAATGATAATAATGAGGGAGGAAGGTTTTTTTTTTCCAGTGCATGTTTCTTTTTTCAACCTGTTTGATTTTAAAATTCTTTTCTCCAGAGTAAGGAGAATTTGAACTCCTTTCCCAAGGGTCTTGTCAGCTGTGCCAAGAATACAGAGTCCTTACGCTTTTACCCAGGCTGATTGTCAGCCTGTTTACAAATATCCTTGATGAGGTAAGGTCTTCTGATAAGAAGAGCAGGCGTGTTTACTGCTTGCTATAAAATGCAGGTTTCCCAAGCTCCAGTTTCCTTGCTTGTCACACAACCCACTGCACGAGCAGGCGTCCCTCTGGAGCCCCCTACTTGCCACCGATGGACTTGCAAGATAGTGGATGAAGCTCCCTGCGGCCTGTACCATTAAGTTACCCTCTTGCTTCTGACTCAGGAGGCCCTTTCTCCTGCCAGCATCCATGAAACAGCAACAAACTAACTTGCTTGTAAATAAAACAAAATCAAATCCCATACCCAGCAGTTAACGTCTGTAAGGAAACATTTTTTAAAAACTAAGAATAAAAAAATGAATAAAGCCGCCAAAAAATATACACGCTAGCAAAGACCATCGAAGGATGAGCTGTAATCTTCCACACTCCACCAGCAAGCAGTATAAAAGAACCAGGGGAGGAGTTCCCTGGCGGCCCAGCGGTTAGGACTCAGGGAGCCCAGATTCAGTCCCTGTTTGGGGAACTAAGATCCTACAGACCTCAAAGCGTGGCCAAAAAAGAAAGAACCAGGGCAACAAATTGAAGTTTAAGCAGAGCAGAAAGACTATTTTTTCCCCAGACTTACTGAGCTATAATTGATGTGCAACCTTGTGTGAATAGAGGATATACACCATAATGATTTGTATGTATATATTTGCAAAAGATAACCAAGGTTAGTGAACACGTCCATCACCTCACATAGTTATAATTTTGTGTGGATGAGAGGGTAAGTTTTAAGATCTACTCTCATACAGCTTTCGTGTGTACATAGCACAGTATTTTTAGCCGGAGTCTCCGTGCTGTCTAAATGCTGTTGACAGTTCAAAGGCCAACAACAGGCCAGATTGTCCGAAGGCCATTAAACCTCTGTGGAGAAGATTGTTTAGCTTCTGAGTCAAGACTAAGTTCAAAGGTCTTTAGGAATACACATCCATATCTTAAGTCAAAGAAAGTTGTAAAGTTCAATTAAGCAATCCATTTATAGCTTTCAGAGAACTCTGGCTGGGGGAGAGAAAGAAAAATGTGTGTACCAGGAACCTGAGCCAGGCATAAGTTTGAAGCATGTGTTTGTTTGTTTTTTTTTTAATGGTGAGGGCCTCTCATCTGACTCATCCCCAGGAGCTGCCCTGATGAATTGGGGAGGCCCAGGAGGTGGGGTTGGTGGTGAATCATCAATTCCAGAGTAAAGCCGTGACATCACCAAAAATGATGTTGGTTCACCAGGAAGCTGGAGTCACGCACTTCCAGGTATAAGACGGTCTCGGGGAATGTGGTGGTGAGGGAGGGCACGGCGGCCGCCCACAGTCAGATGCCTGAGGTCACAGGACACACACAGCCCCGTCACTTGCCCTGAGAGCACTGGCTCAGCCAGAGGTAACCCTGTCCTCGGGAGACACAGTAGGGACGTTTACGGAGGACGAACTGTCATCTGTTGGGTAGGAGCCAAGAGGTTGCTCAGCGTCCTCCAATGCACAGAACAGCCTCCACAAAAAATTATCCACCCTAAGTGTCTCTGTCTCTCTCTCTTTAGCCACTAAGTCGTGTCCAACTCCTACGACCCCATGGACTGTAGCCTGCCAGGCTCCTCTGTCCATGGGATTCTCCGGGCAAGAATACTGGAGTGGTTTGCCATTTCCTTCTCCAGGGGATCTTTCCGACCCAGGGATCGAACCCGGGTCTCCCACATTGCAGGCAGACTCTTTACCAACTGAGCTCTGGGTGAACTGTCAATAGCACCCAAACTGAGAAACTGTTTGGGACTTTGCTGGTGGTCAGTGGCTAAGACTCCACACTCCCAATGCAGGGGGCCTGGGTTTGATCCCTGGTCAAGGAAGTAGATCCCACATGCCCCAACTAAAAGATGCCTTGTGCCATACCAGACCACCTGACCTGCTTCTTGAGAAATCTGTATGCAGGTCAGGAAGCAACAGTTAGAACTGGACATGGAACAACAGACTGGTTGCAAATAGGAAAAGGAGTACGTCAAGGCTGTATATTGTCACCCTGCTTATTTAACTTAGATGCAGAGTACATCATGAGAAATGCTGGACTGGAAGAAACAGAAGCTGGAATCAAGATTGCCTGGAGAATTATCAATAACCTCAGATATGCAGATGACACCACCCTTATGGCAGAAAGTGAAGAGGAGCTAAAAAGCCTCTTGATGAAAGTGAAAGAGGAGAGTGAAAAAGTTGGCTTAAAGCTCAACATTCAGAAAACAAAGATCATGGCATCTGGTCCCATCACTTCATGGGAAACAGATGGGGAAACAGTAGAAACAGTGTCAGACTTTATTTTTTGGGGCTCCAAAATCACTGCAGATGGTGATTGCAGCCATGAAATTAAAAGACGCTTACTCCTTGGAAGAAAAGTTATGAGCAACCTAGATAGCATATTCAAAAGCAGAGACATTACTTTGCCGACTAAGGTCCGTCTAGTCAAGGCTATGGTTTTTCCTGTGGTCATGTATGGATGTGAGAGTTGGACTGTGAAGAAGGCTGAGTGCCGAAGAATTGATGCTTTTGAACTGTGGTGTTGGAGAAGACTCTTGAGGGTCCCTTGGACTGCAAGGAGATCCAACCAGTCCATTCTGAAGGAGATCAGCCCTGGGATTTCTTTGGAGGGAATGATGCTAAAGCTGAAACTCCAGTACTTTGGCCACCTCATGAGAAGAGTTAACTCATTAGAAAAGACTCTGATGTTGGGAGGGATTGGGGGCAGGAGGAGAAGGGGACGACCCAGGATGAGATGGCTGGATGGCATCATGGACTCAATGGACGTGAGTCTGAGTGAACTCTGGGAGATGGTGATGGACAGGGAGGCTTGGCGTGCTGCGATTCATGGGGTCACAAAGAGTCGGACACGACTGAGCGACTGAACTGAACTGAACTGAACTGTGCCAACTAAGACCTGGACAGCCAAATAAAAACAAATACTAAACTAATAACTTGAAGAAAGAAAAAAAAAGCAAACAGACAATTGCAGTTTGCCTGGGGATCGATAGGTGTTTTCGGGGACATACAGAAGGCATTCAACAAATGCCTGTGGATGAGGATAAAAAGCTGTCATCAGTGAAATCTAGACATGCCCAGGGCAGGGCAGAAATCACGGGCAGCCAGAGGCTCTGGGGCTGAAAGCAGCACTTAGACCAGGAAGCAGGACGTGAGCTGAGACCGAGCTCCTCCAGAGGTTCTTTGGGGGTAAGATGTTGAGTGATCTTTATATAAAATTATATTTTTCTGAATTTTTTAACAACGAGCTTGTTCATAACTCAAAAAAATCTAATGTACCAGATGGTGACCGTAGCTAACATTGCTGTATGATATATAGGAAAGTTTTTAAGAGTAAATCCAGAGGATTTTCATCACAAGGAGAAAATCTTTTTCCTCTTTTCTCCTTTTCTTTTTATTGTATCCATGAGATGATGAATGTTAATTGAACCCATTATAATCATTTCTTTATATGTGTAAATCATGCTGTACACTTTGAACTTATACAGTGATGTATATCAACTTTCTATAAAAATGGGAAAATGTATAAAAATATATTTGACATCACTAAAAAATGTTTTTCAAAGCTGTTGGAATGATCTCGTTTCACAAACCATCTGTTTCCTGGGCGTTATTAGTACCGACCCTGAACTAAGCTGATTCCCTCTGCACATACAGACCTTGGTTCATCTGCTGGTTCAACCCCGTGAAATGGGAATTATCAAAGTCTGAAGACCTTCCCTCCAGTGAAGAAACCCTTGGCAACGTGGAGAGGCCTGAACTGTGAGCGGGAGCCCTGGGCTCTGGCCTCAAGTCTGGTGCCAGCGTCTGCCACCTTGAACCAGCCACGTGAGCTCTCTGGATCTCAGTCCCCTCAGCCCCGGGGTGGCCGGCTGGACAGCAGGTGTGTCCAGAGCCCTGACCAGCCCTGGGGCCTCCCCGAGGTGCTCACGCGAGAGCAGGGAGCTGGGTGCACGCCCACCGCCCATGGCTTCAGTGCGGGCAGTGCTGCCTCCCGAGGGACCCCCAGAGCACCCAGCCCCAGCGCGTTTAAGGGCAGGGCAGTGTGTCGCAGACTGCCTGCGTTCCTCACTCCTCAACCCTGCCGATTCAGAAGCTGGACTGGATCCGACGTCCACCTGCTGCTCCCGGCACGTCTCAGCCGGCAGGAGACAAAGGCGAGCTCACAGGGAGGTGTGATCCAAGCTGAGTGTCCAGAAACCCTCTTCCTACAAAGCTTCTTGATCTCAGAGTGGTCAGCGGGTGCCAATCAACTCCACAACCACTGATGAGGGGCAGTGCAGACACCAGTCCTCTCTTCCATAATGATCACTGCTGCCCTGCTGGCAAGTGGGGAAACCAGGGCAGGACTGACACCCCCACCCCAGCAGTGACTCCCCCACCCCAGGAGTGACACCCTCACCGGAGTGACACCCCCACCCCAGCAGTCACACCCCCACCCCAGAGTGACACCCTCACCCCCGGAGTGACATCCCTATCCCCGGAGTGACATCCCTAACCCCGGAGTGACACCCCCACCCCAGGAGTGACACCCCACCCCCGGAGTGACACCCCCACTCCAGCAGTGACACCCCCACCCCAGAGTGACACCCCCACCCCAGGAGTGACACCCCACCCCCGGAGTGACACCCCACCCTGGAGTGACACCCCCACCACAGGAGTGACACCCCATCCCAGCAGTGACACCCCCACCCCAGAGTGACACCCCCACCCCCGCTCCACACCTGCCAGGCACCAAGTTTGGAGCCTCAGTCAGCACTCACTCTTGCCTTTCAGCTTGACAAGCACTGTTCCTCCACAAAATGATGAGCCTCTAAAGTAACATGGGAGGGACCTCCCTGGTGGGCCAGTGGTTAAGACTGTGGGCTTCCAGTGCAGAGGGTATGGGTTCGATCCCCGTTCAGGGAACCAAGATCCCATGTGCCCTGGGGCCAAAAAACCAAGACATAAGATAGAAGCAATATTGTAATAAATTCAATAAAGACTTTTAAAAAAACTAGTCTACATTAAAAAAACAACTTTAAAAACAAAATTTAAAAATACAGTCTTAAAAACCAGCAAGTTCTGTGATCTTTCTGCTAACCAGCATGGGTATTAGGAGAAGAGACTCGTCATTTCCAAGGCTTTTGAAGTTACTGCTGGCGCTTTGGCAGGCACCTTCCTTTGGCACAGGCTCGCAGCAAAGTCTGAGATGGCTGAGACTCTGCAAGCTTATTGTTTGAACATTAAATCCAGTATCACCTGATGCAGTTTGTCTGGAAAGTGAAGCATGTGACAGACCGAGAGTAAGGCCTGGGGCCTTGTAGAAACAGCCCTGGTGCTGAGCGCAGGGCCCCCCACCCTCCAAGCTGAGGGGGCAGCCCACCCCCTCCCATCCCTGCTGCCCAAGGAAGATTGTTCCCCAAGTGGAACCAATCTTCTGTGGTCTGGGTGTGCATGCATGGTCAGTGGCTAAGTCCTTTCAAAGACTCTTTGAAACCTGATGGGCTGCAGCCCGCCAGGCTTCTCTGTCCATGGGCTCTCCCAGGCAAGAATAGGGGAGTGGGTTGTCATTTCCTGCTCCAGGGGATCTTCCCGACCCAGGGACCGAACTCATGTCTTCTTGCATCTCCTGTGTTGGCAGGCGGGTTTCTTTCCCACTAGTGCCACCTGGGAAGCCTTCTCCGAGTGGCACCCAGGTAATTTGGCTGTCAGATACTAATAGTGGATTTCTGTTTTGTTTCTCAGCCATCAGATGTAACTGATGAACGAGTGAAGAGGGAAAGGGAGGCTAATAACGGAAGTGTTGAGCTCAGGGCCACACCTAGAGTAGCACGTTGAGTGCTCCCCACGTCCTTCCCAGCTGGGTACAGAAACCTCAGGCTGTGTTCAGTTCACTCCTTCATTTAATAACGTTGGCTGTGATGATTATTGCTTTACCTGGATTTAGATGCCATGACTTAGCTACTGAGGACCTCGCTCAGCCCAGGGCACAGCAGGCAGAAAGGCCAGGGGTGGGAAGAGGGGGCTGGATGCATAGAAAGGAAAGGCAGTGAGCAGGAGAGATGGTTCCCTCCAGTCCAGGCAGGAGCCCGGGCTCATGATGGGGGACGTGAGCCCCATCTGCAGGGACACCTTTCTGAGATCCCCCCGTAGCCTGCAGCAGGGTGTCTCCCCATGCTGGCTGGTGGCTCTGTGGCACATTCCCAGGCCTCTGTGGGTCCTGGGAATTGATTTCTGCTGATTCTATCACTGTCCTCCCACAGTGACCTCATAGGGACGCATGGGACGATTTTCAGCCAAAGCCTTGTCTCTAGGGGACTCAGGTGCAGTTCTCTAGAAGACGGACGCCCCCTTTAGCTCCCTTCTCTCCTGAGCTCTGCCCATCTCATCCTAGCCGCCTTCATCTCCCCAAACTCTGATCTGTCTCTTCAACTCAGTGAGACCACAAAACTCTATGTGGCTCCCCCTTCCTAGTTCTGGGTCTGGAAGCAGCATCTGTCCCCGAATGGGCAGCATCTGGGGACACCAGAGGGCTCACCTGTTCCTCTTCTCACGATGATCAAGGTCCTGTCTAAAGACTGAACCCATTTTTCCTATATTCTCTTTTGCTTTTTATGGAAGGAGAGGTAATGTACCCTCTGTTACCCTGTCAAGAATAACAGGAAGTGGAAAGCCTGTCATTTATTTTTAAAGTCTGAAGGGGGTGGCAGTTCCCCATCCACAGAGAACATCCCCGCACACCTTCTTCAACTCATACTTTGCAGCCATGTTCTCGCAGTCCCTCCAGCAGACATTCTAACTTCATCATCATTTGGTTCAACTTCCCTTGTGGCTCAGATGGTAAAGAATCTGCCTATAATGCGGGAGACCTGGGTTCGATCCCTGGATTGGGAAGATCCCCTAGAGAAGGGAAAGGCTACCCACTCTAGTATTCTGGCCTGGAGAATTCCATGGATGTATTAGTCCATGGGGTCGCAAAGAGTCAGACACAACTGAGCGACATTCATTTCATCATTATTTGGTTCTCGACCGCCTCTGTGCCCACCAGAGGATCATGCTTCTCCATCTCCCTAGAATTAGGCATCACGGTGTGACTTGCTCTAACCAAAGAAATGTCGCTGGGAGCATCCTGTGCGCTTCCTACTGCTCCTCTCCCAGCCTGTCTTTTCCATCATGCAATGAGAGTATGGACGTAAGGGGGATGGAGAGCTGAAGCAGATAGCGGAGAGACGGGCTGGAGGGGGGGCCTTCAGTGGGATCTGCACGAGCAAGGAGGAGGCTCCTGCCACCTTTAGCCGCTGAGGCCTGAAGTTATTTCTTACGCAGCACGAACTACGCCAGCCTGAGTCTGAATGAGTTCCCCTGACCCTAGACACCCATCTACAAACAGGTTGGTTTAATGAAGCAGGAGTTTTTGAAAATATACCATATCAATCCACCCGAAAAAAATGAGGAGCAGAAAGAAGCAAAACTTTACAGAAGAAAACTAACCATTTTTTTTGAGATCAAGTTCTTTTCTTGATGTGTTTGCATCGCTTCCATGGATCAGTCCATTGTCCTTCAGAAGGGTTTATACTTGCCTTGTCTCAAACCTAAACAGAATGGAAAAGAACTTAGCATCAACAGTAGATATTTGTCTACAACAGGAGGCTTGACCCTCATAAACTGAAATTTTTCTGTGAGGAGCCATCCTCCTCAGTCCTCTTCGATTACATAAGGTTAGCTTTGCTTTTTTTCAGCGCCAAAAAGGAAATGCTTTTGTGGTTAAGATTTACTTTCCAGCCACCTGCAGAGGTACGTTCCCTCCCAGTTTTATTGAGATGTAATTGGCATATGACATTGTATGAGTTTAAGGTATATAGCAGAATGACTGACATACGTGTGTATTGTGAAATGGTCACAATACGTTAACATACATCACCTCACATAGTTACAAATTTCTTTTTTCTTTTTCGTGTGATGAGACCTTTTAAGAGGTACTTTGGGGGCTTCCCTGGCAGCTCAGTGGTAAAGAATCCACCTGCCAGTTCAGGGGACACAGGTTTGATCCCTGGTCCAGGAGAATCCCACAGGCCATGGGGCAATTAAACCCATGTGCCACAACTACAAAGCTAGTGGAGGTGATGGAATTCCAGTTGTTCAAATCCTGAAAGATGATGCTGTTGAAGTGTTGCACTCAATATGCCAGCAAATTTGGAAAACTCAGCAGTGGCCACAGGACTGGAAAAGGTCAGTTTTCTTTCCAATCCCAAAGAAAGGCAATGCCAAAGAATGCTCAAACTACTGCACAATTGCACTCATCTCACATGCTAGCAAAGGAATGCTCAAAATCCTCCAAGCCAGGCTTCAACAGTACATGAACCATGAACTTCCAGATGGATTTACTTCCAATTTCCAGAAGGAAGTTCCAGATGGAACTTCCAGAACTTCAAGCTGGATTTAGAAAAGGCAGAGGAACCAGAGATCAAATTGCCAACATCCATTAGATCATCGAAAAAGCAAGAGAGTTCTAGAAAAACATCTACTTCTGCTTTATTGACTATGCCAAAGCCTTTAACTGTGTGGATCATGACAAACTGTGGAAAATTCTTAAAGAGATGGGAATACCAGACCGCCTGACACGCCTCCTGAGAAATCTGTATGCAGGTCAAGAAGCAGCAGTTAGAACTGGGCATGGAACAACAGATTGGTTCCAAATCGGGAAAGGAGTACGCCAAGGCTGTATATTGTCACCGTGCTTATTTAACTTAAATGCAGAACATCATGAGAAACACTGGACTGGATGAAGCACAAGCTGGAATCAAGATTGCTGGGAGAAATATCAATAATGTCAGATATGCAGAGGACACCACCCTTATGGCAGAAAGTGAAGAACTGAAGAGGCTCTTGAAAGTAAAGAGGAGAGTGAAAAAGTCGGTTTAAAACTCAACATTCAAAAACTGATTTCATGGCTTCCAGTCCCATCACTTCATGGCAAATAGATGGGAAAACAATGGAAACAGAGACTTTATTTTTGGGGGCTCCAAAATCACTCTAAAATCACTGCAGATGGTGATTGTAGTCATGAAATTAAGACACTTGCTTCTTGGAAGAAAAGCTATGACCAACCTAGACAACATATTAAAAAGCAGAGACATTACTTTGCCAGCAAAGGCCCACCTAGTCAAAGCTATGGTTTTTCCAGTAGTCACCTATGGTTGTGAGAGTTGGACTATAAAGAAAGCTGAGCGTCAAAGAATTGATGCTTTTGAGCTGTGGTGTTGGAGAAGACTCTTGAGAGTCCCCTGGACTGCAAGGAGATCCAACCAGTCCATCCTAAAGGAACTCAGTCCTGAATATTCATTGGAAGGACTGATGCTGAACCTGAAGCTCCAATCCTTTAGCCACCTGATGCAAAGAACTGACTCATTTGAAAAGACCCTGATGCTGCAAAAGATTGAAGGCGGGAGGAGAAGCGGACGACGGAGGATGAGATGGCTGGACGGCATCACCGACTCAATGGACATGAGTTTGAGTAAGCTCCAGGAGTTGGTGATGGACAGGGAGGCCTGGCAGGCTGCAGTCCATGGGTCGCAAAGAGTCGGACACGACTGAGTGGCTGGACTGAACTGGCCATAACTATCGAGCCTGTGCTCTAGAGCCTGGGAGCTATGGCTACTGAGCCTGCACGCTTACAACCCGCGCTCTGCAACACCAGAAGCCACCACAATGAGAAGTTCACGCACTGCAACTAGAGAGTAGCCCCCGCTCACCACAAGGTAACAAGAGAAAGCCCATGAAGCGACAAAGACCCAGCACAGCAATAGGCAAATAAATAAAAATAAAACAGCAATGCAAAAAAGAGGTACTTTTGATAGCAGCTTCTAACTTGTTTCCAAAAGAGGAATTCTTAACCTATGGTCTGTGTATCACTAGGGGATGTGTGACAATGAATCACATGGAATTGTAAACAAATTATATGCGTATTTTACATTTTTTTCTGGGAAAAGGGATTTGCACCTTTCATCAGATTCTTAGACGTCTGGGTGACTCACTTTAAAGACAAAGTCAGTTTCCTCACCTAACAAGACTCTCATGTCACATTTCGTCAGCCGAGTCCTGTTCTTTTTCTTGTAATTTCTTCTCCTTCTTTTTCCTTTTTCTTATAATATGAACACTGAAGGAAGGTCCTGAGAGGGAGGACTGCGTAATTTCACAAGTGGATGTGCGGTAGTTTCCACTTAGCCCTGGAGGTTCTGGGTGATCACCCAGGTCAGCGGTCTGAGCCGGATGCCTGAATCTGATCCAGCAGTCTTTATGCCAAATCCCCAGGGGCCCTTCAGGCTCAGCACCAGCTTGTTAAGTGAAGGCAGAGCAAAAACCTACTGCCGTCCTTGGCCAAAGGAGGGAGAAACGGAAAGTCGTCCAGCCTTAAGGAGAAAGGGAAGTTCTTCCTTTCAGAGCTGTTTGACTCAGTGTGGGGTTTTGGGTTTTTGTATAAAGGGTGTTGGGATGGGCAGGACATGTTGTGGCAGAGAGAATGAAAAGCGAGGGGAAAGCAAGCTCTGAGTATATCCTCACTACCTCCTGGGGAGTCCTGGCACCAAGAGGCAGAGAAAGCTTATTTAACTCACTGTGAGCAAACTTCCAGATATAGAGAGACAAACCAACCTGGCTGTCTAGTCAACACTACTGTCTAAAAAAATGCATGTGAGCCCCTGGGTGTCACCTGGGCATTGAGAAGCAAGTCAAGCTGAAAATAGCCACCGTGACTGGAGACCCTCTGCGCCCTAGAGGCCGCTTAGGAGCTGGGCATGGAGTCTCGGTTCACGCATCACAAATGTGCCTAAAAACTGAAGGAGGAAACAGACAGAACAGGCTCCATTTTGAGAGCAGGACTCCATCTTGGGCCGGACTGTGGACTTTGAACTATATGCCCAGTATCTATGGAAACGACAGACCAACTGGAAAACCAGGCCCCCTGGATGGAAGAGCCCCAGGGCTCGTACCTAGACTCTCTGTTGCCTTAAAGAATACCCTAATTATCTGTGTAACTGAATAGAATCATAAATTATATTATGCTTATCGGGATATGACCACAGGCCTATTGATAATTGTCCACTGTTAACTACCTAGGCTTAAGGCATATGAATCACGGGTTAACGTTGGTTGTATCTTTCTTTTCCTTTGTGCAGACTCAGTTCAGTTCAGATCAGTCACTCAGTCGTGTCCGACTCTTTGAGACCCCATGAATCGCAGCATGCCAGGCCTCCCTGTCCATCACCAACTCCCGGAGTTCACTCAGACTCACATCCATCGAGTCGGTGATGCCATCCAGCCGTCTCATCCTCTGTCGTCCCCTTCTGCCCCAAGTCCCTCCCAGCATCAGTCTTTTCCAATGAGTCAACTCTTCGCACAAGGTGGCCAAAGTACTGGAGTTTCAGCTTTAGCATCATTCCTTCCAAAGAAATCCCAGGGCTGATCTCCTTCAGAATGGACTGGTTGGATCTCCTTCCAGTCCAAGGGACTCTCAAGACTCTTCTCACTGGTTTCAGGGAATTTGGGGAGGTGGATTTGGGCACGTACTCTTAGGGTATATAAGGTTTTCAGAAAAACTGGTCGGGGTCCTTGGCTGAGAGGAGACTCTGCCTTGGGCCCGCCGGTGTAATAAACCACACTCCGCTATCTGCATTGTCCTTCTGAGTGAGTTTGTTTCCCAGAACGCGTGGCTACAACATTTGGTGCATGGGCCGGGAAACTCCTCACTTTGAGGAGACAAGTCCCATTTGGGACTACTCTGAGGCCTTGCGGCTCGAATCTTCTAGAGGGGGGAAGCCGCCTCGCCCTTCTGGAAGGATTCTGCTTCTCAATGCCCGGACCTTTCACGTTAGCAGGTGGTAGATGGCAGCAGGGAAACTGAGCGCTGAGGTGAGGAGGAACCTACCCGGCAGGGTGGAAGAGGAGGCCTGATCACCCTCCTGGGAGGGATTAGAAGGGGCACAGACCCACAGGGGCCTGGAATAGGCAGGTGGCAACGATTCCTTGGTACACAGGTTGACGAGTGTGTTAGGACTTAGGAAGGAAATTTGTGAAGGTCATTTAGGAGGTGGTGTCCATGCTATCTTGGGGAAAATTATTACCAAGCAATTGCCAGGGGATTTTTAGGAGAAGAAACTTGGTTTTTGTGTGCTCGTATGCTGCCCTCCCCAAGGAGGTGTCCCATCTGCTATGAAATTCTTGACCCCCTCGGAATTGTCAGGCTAGAAGAAGGGGGATACATAAGTGAGTATGAATTGGCTTTTCTGGAGACGGCCATGGGATATTTAACCCATCTGTATTTTCATCCGCACCTGATCAAGCCCACCAAGGCAGAATGGACTTTAAAAGTTAAGGGAGAAACAGTCTTGGACCACGTGGTATTCTGGTTTGGCTGTGCTGACCGGCAGGTGAAGACACGCTGATCCCCCTTTTCCCTCTGGGGTCTGGCAGGTAAGGCTCTTCTCACCCCAATTAGGAAGGAGGCAGAATGGCAATTTAAGTGTCATTGAGTGGAAATATCAGAAGTACATAGGGTGCTGAGAACTTCGTAGACAGAACGAAAAGGGAAAGTAGAAGAAGGTCCGAGAAGGTAAGCAAGATGGGAGGGGTGAATCTAAGGCAACTGTGTTGGAGTGCAGGATTCAAAATTTTAAGAAGGGATTTGGAGGAGACTATGGGGTGAAGATGAAGCCTAACCGCCTCCACATACTCTGTGAGGTCAAATGACCCCCTGTGGGAGTAGGACGGCCACCAGAGAACACCATGAACTTAAAAATAGTGGAAGCAGGCTATACAGTAGTCACAGGAGGGCCAGGACACCTGGATCAATAGCCATATACTGACTCACGGCTAGGGTTAGCTCAAGAGCCTCCTACCTGGACAAGGTTCTGTATCCAGATGGGAAAGGGAAAAATATTAATGGCATAAAAGTTGACTGATGATAAAAAAGGAAATTCTACAGGATTTGGACGGGGACGACCTGCCCCCTCCCCCATACTGGCTAATGACGCGCCTGCCTCTCAGTGCTCCACCAGGACCGGAGGCCGCCTTAACGCCCGATCCAGGGCCAGGTGAAGTTCCTGCAGCAGCCGCTCCTCCGCCAGCTCTCCCAGAGTTCCTGGAGCCGCCGTTTCGGCCCCAGCAACGGAGACCTCTGGTCAACGCCCCCAGAATCCCACCTCAGGTGGACCTCCTAGATTGTATCTAGATTGTATTTCCCGGTGAGTACTGATGGGAAGGAGGAAGAACACGCAGCAATTAGACAGAGGCTGCACTCCGCCAAGGAACAGGGGGAAAGAAGCCCACTACAGATGCCCCTCAGAGAGCTACGACAGCCTCCAGCTCAGGACACGCTCCACCGTCCTCGGGGGAGCCACAAGCCATGATTAGATAATGGAGACTGTTTTTCGACCCACCGCCCTGCATAGGATGACATAATCCACTACTAGTCTCCCTTTTCAGCACTGAGGAAAGACACAGGATCCTGAGGCCAGAAAATGGTTAACAGAAGTGGCACCTGAGGGTGCTGCAAACCCACAGCGGTGGGCAGAGCCAGCCGCCCCGATGAGAGGCCCGGTGGGACTGTAACACAGAGCGGGGAGCCACCTGAGAGATATTCGGAGGCTATTTTACATGTTCTCAAGAGGGGGGCCCGAAAGGCTATGAGTATCCCAAAGCCCTCCGAAGCGATTCAAAGGGAAAGCAAATCACCCTCTGAGTTCTGCGAAAGACTGTGCGAGGCCTATAGACTATATGCCAGTAGACCCAGCCAGAGGCTGCTGGGTCTCAGGTGTGATAAATGCAGCCTTTGTGTCTCCAGCCTACCCTGAAAATGTCAGATGGGGGGGACACCAAGTGACTCATGAATTTTTATACATCCCTGAATGCCCAGTACCTTTGTTAGGAAGAGACTTGCTGTCTAAATTGGGGGCACAAGTCACCTTTCCCCCCACGAAAGACCCACTGTTCGAGTGGGCTCAACCACCTACTTACTCTTCCTCTCAGTAACCCCTCAAGATGAATGGAGGTTGTACAATCTTCTGGAAGGGAAACTGGACAAGCTAAACAGTCGAGAGAGAGAGTTAACAATTCCCTGAGGTCTGGGCGGAAGACAACTCACCCCCCTGGCTTGCAAAACAAGTCCCACTGGTAATAGAACTCAAACCCGGTATAATGACGTCAGCATCCGCCTTGGGCCTGCCAGACCTCGCTAAGCCGTTTACTCTTTATGTGACTGAAAAGGACGAGGTGGCTAAGGGGAGTGTCATCCCAAACTATGTGGACATGGGACAGACCAGTGACTTATCTCTAATCAGCTGGACAGTGTTGCCACTGGGTGGCCGGGACGCTTACGGGCAGTCGCTGCAGTTGCTTTACTGGTCAGGGAGGCAACTGAGCTGACTTTGGGCCAAGATTTGTTCATAAAAGTCCCACATGAGGTCAACACTCTCCTGCGAGGGGACCCCCATGCATGGCTGTCAACATCCCAGATTACGCAATACCTGGGACAGTTATGTGAGAACCCCCATGCTACTACTGAGCCTTGTCAGGTTCTGAATCTGGCCACTCTCTTTCTTATGGAAGAGTGTGGGTCCTCACATGATTGCAAGGAAATATGCCAGCAGCCCTGACTTGAGAGAGCATCCAATCCCGGACCCAGATTGGGTCCTGTACACCAATGGCACCAGCCTGGTGAAACAAGGACAATGACTGTTGGGATATGCAGTAGTCATGGAAGAAACCCTAGTTGAGGCTTGCTCTCTGCCATCACCCTGGTCCACTCAACAGGCCGAACTATATGCTCTAATCCAGGCCCTCCAGCTGTCAAAAGGTAAGAAGACAAACATTGACACAGACTCCAGGTATGCTTTTGCCACACTACAGGGCTCTGTATAAGGAGAGAGGCCCCTGACAGCTAGTGAAAAAGATACTAAAAATAAGGAAGAAATTAAGACCCTATTAGATGCTGCCTGGGAACCAGAAAGGGTTGTTGTAGTCATGCACTGCTGAGGACGTCAAAAAGAGGTTACCCCCCAGGCTCAGGGAACAGACTGGCAGATAAGACCGCTAAACAAGCAGCCAAGGGCTTGGGGGTGACAAGCGAAGCCGCTATTAAAGCTCTCATATTGGCGGAGCTATCTGAGCTAATGCTAGACTCTCCAAAATACACTGAATCCCAAAAGCAACTAGCCAAAACAGAAGGGGCCATCAAGACTGAAAAGGGATGGTGGGAATTGCCAAGTGGCAAATTATTGTTACCAGAGGAGCTGGCACCCACTCTGGTAAGCCAAACACACCAAGTGACCCATCTAGGCCATGATAAACTGGAAGAACTAATTTGAAACTATTTCTTGGTTCCCCGCCTCTCTTCCCTATGCAGGACAAAATCTCAGAACTGCACTGCCTGCTCACAGGTCAACACTGCCTCTCGGCACAGACAGAAACCTGCAGGGATTCAGGTAAAAGGCACGCTGCCCTTTGAACACCTGGAAGAGGACTTCACTGAAATGAAACCTCGCCGACACTACCATTACCTGCTGGGCATGGTATGTACGTTCTCAGGATGGGTAGAAGCTTTTCCTACCCGGACTGAAAGAGCATCAAAAGTAGCCTGGTGCCTGCTTAGGGAAATAGTTCCCAGATTTGGATTTCCTACCAGCATTGGATCAGACAATGGCCCGGCTTTCGTAGCTGATTTAGTATAACAAGGAAGCAAAACTTTACACATCAAGTGGAAATTACATACAGCATACAGGCCCCCGAGTCCTGGAATGTTGGAAGGAACCAACCAGACACTTAAAGAGACACTCTCCAAGTGGACCTTAGAGACTGACTGTTCCTGGGTGGGCTTGTTTCCGACAGCTCTGCTCAGACTCAGGATGACCCCACAGTCCCACGGCTCTTCTCTGTACAAAATTGTGTATAAGAGGCCCCCTCCCATAATAAAACAGGTGTCAACAAATTTGCCTCAGGTAAGGGGAGATGAGATTTCACAGCAGATGGAACAACTGGGTAAGGCAATAAACCAGTTTGTACAAGAAAGGGTGCTGTTCCCCCTTGGGAACAGATTCACGAATTTGTGCCCGGGGATCAGGTGTGGTCAAGGACTGGAAACACGACTGCTTGGCCCCACGTTGGAAGGGTCCATATGCTGCGGTTCTAACCAGCCCGACTGCAGTTCAAGTTGCAGGTGTCACTCCCTGGATCCACCACAGGAGGGTGAGGAGAGCATACCACGAGACCAGGAGGAGGCCGAGTGGACTATGCGAAAGGACCCCGCTGAGCCCCGTGAAACCACGACCACCTTAAAGAAGAAAAAGAGATGAAGCTCTGCAATCAACTGCTGCTACAAGGACTTGCTGGTATCATCTTGAGACTAACCATAGTTTCAGTACAAAGAGGGACCTGTGCTATAATTAAAGTTGAATGTTGTGTATATATTCCTGATTTATCTGGCTATATATCAGCCACCCTAGATGACAGGAAAGGTTAGGTAAAAGTTATGTCTGATGATAATCTTCCTTTTTGGACTTTGGTCCTATTTTGGGTGAAGGGTGATTGGTGGAAAACTATATTTACCATTGTTATAGTTGCCTTGATAGTTCTGCTTTGTGGACCCTTTACTTTACAATGTATTATGAACTTTGCAACCTAAAGGTTGATGTCGTTCTCCCAAATTGGAGGTCAGAGAGTCAGGGTGCAATATATCCCTATGAATGATACTCATACTATGAGTTAAGAGCATCAAGAGGGGGAAATGAAGGAGCAAACAGACAGAACAGGCTCCATCTCGAGAGCAGGACTCCATCTTGGCCCCGACTGTGGACTTCGAGCTAGATGCCGAGTATCTATGGAAACGACAGACCAACTGGAAAACCAGGCCCCCTGGATGGAAGAGCCGCAGGGCTCATACCTAGACTCTCTGTTGCCTAAAAGAATACCCTAATTATCTGTGTAACCAAATAGAATCATAAATTCCGTTATGATTATTGGGGTATGACCACAGGCCTATTAATAATTGTCCACTGTTAACTACCTAGGCTTAAGGCATATGAATCACGGGTTAACTTTGATTGTATCTTTCTTTTCCTTTGTTCAGACTAGTTTCAGGGAATTTGGGGAGGTGGGTTTGGGCACATACACTTCGGGTATATAAGGTTTTCAGAAAAACTGGTCAGAGTCCTTGGCTGAGAGGAGACTCTGCCTTGGGCCCCCGGTGTAATAAATCACACTCCGCTATCTGCATTGTCCTCCTGAGTGAGTTTGTTTCCCAGAATGCATGGCTACAACAAAACCACAAACCGTGGGACGTTTTCGTAGCACAAAAGCCATGTCCTCATGGAGAATCAAGCAGACTACCTCTTCTAACTTTAAACTCATATAATGTTATATGTCGGAGAAGGCAATGGCACCCCACTCCAGTACTCTTGCCTGGAAAATCCCATGGATGGAGGAGCCTGGTAGGCTGCAGTCCATGGGGTCGCCAAGAGTCGGGCACAACTGAGCGACTTCACTTTCACTTTTCACTTTCATGCATTGGAGAAGGAAATGGCAACCCACTCCAGTGTTCTTGCCTGGAGAATCCCAGGGATGCGGGAGCCTGGTGGGCTGCCGTCTTTGGGGTCGCACAGAGTCGGACACGACTGAAGTGACTTAGCAGCAATGTTATATGTCAGTTACATCTCAGTAAAATTGGAGGGGAAAACGTGACTGGGAACCTTAACTGCTAAGACATTTCCATGGGCACTAAGAAAAGATGCAAAGCTCACCTTGTGTAAAAGAAGAGAATCAAAGACAGATGTTGCCTCGCAGAAAAATTTCAATTCACCAGGAAGTCACAGAAGTAAGGACTCGTAAGACGGATGTGAGCCAGGTGACCTGAGGTGACAGCTCCTTTATTCTTTTTACTGTGCTCACTAAACTGTGGCAGATCCTTTTTTTTTTTTCTTTTTTGGCTGTGCCACTGGACATGCAGGATCTTTCCCAACTAGGAACTGAACCTGCGCCCCTGCCGCAGAAGCGCAGTGTCTTAAGCACTGGACCACCAGGGGGGTCCCAGTTCCTCTTTTGTCAGAGAAGTTATTTTGTGTTCACTTTTGTGATTGAAGTAGTCACATAGCTTGATCTGCAAAAAATGCTGTAGTATTGTTTTGGTGACTGTCAGCTTTTTATCTGACGATTTTTATTCCACACTCCCTGTGGAAACATGGCCACTGGGGACAACGACATGTTGGTCTCCTAATTCCAGAGCTAAGTTGAAAATACCAGTGATCTGTGTATTTGTTAGCAGAGGAGGAAAACCATGTGAGCCTGCTGAGTTTGTTAGCACCCCGGTGAAAAAACAAATTCTGTCAACTAGATAAAATACCAAATTAGAGGGTCAGAAGGCAGTATCGCCAACAGAAAAAAACGGCAGATGAGACACTTGGAGAACCTGCTATTTAGTAAGTCCTATCGGGGCTTTTGCATTCAATGAGCAAGTCAGAAATCCTTGCTGTCCTCTCCATTTCACCATGATTGCTTTGGGAGGAGATACATGACATCAGGAACAGTTAAAATAATTTATAACTGTAGGCAGCATTAAGCGTTATGCTAAAATAACCAGATGATCAGATGCTGGCTGTGTTAGACACAAGCGCATTCACTCCCAAGCCCTTTCTCTCTTGTCCATTTCAACTGAAGAGAGAGGGAAAGTCTCTAAGGGGGTGGGGGGTCAGGTGACACAATTTGTTAGGGGCTTCTGGGGAAGCTTTTTAGATACCACTGACCTAGATTCCTCTTTTCTTTCTACCTTGGATATTACTGTGATGCCTGGAGCTGAAGCAGCCATTTTGTGATCATGAGTCAACCGGCCACTGTGTTAAGAATACAGGAAAAGAAAGAAGGACCTCACCTTGATCTTTGATGACATTGCTGAACTGCTACCCTAACTCTAGATGCTCTACCATGAGACTTCTTGTCTACTTTAAGACTTTTATAGGTGAATTTTCTGTTACTTCCAGCCAAAGCATTCCTAAGTACCTCTGATACATTAGCTATAATATGCTGTTACTGAGAGAATTTTAAGTTGAAGGAGCACAGTTTATTTTAGATGTACATTTTATTTGTAAAATTTGTAGTTTATTTAAAATTTATATTATTTTTAATTCCCTAAAATTTATATTTTGAAACTTTTCAAACATAGAAAAACAGAAACATAAAGTTTCTCCTTTCTTACATACCCACAGGATGGGGTCAGTATCCAGCCTCTGCCTGCATCTAGCCAAAGATGGGGAGCTTGCTTCTACACAGGCAGCCCTCCCTTTTTATAAACTATCAGTTCAGTTCAGTTCAGTTCAGTTGCTCAGTCATGTCTGACTCTTTGGGACCCCACGAATCGCAGCACGCCAGGCCTCCCTGTCCATCACCAACTCCCAGAGTTCACTCAGACTCACATCCATCGAGTCAGTGATGCCATCCAGCCATCTCATCCTCTATCGTCCCCTTTGCCTGCCCCCAATCCCTCCCAGAATCAGTCTTTTCCAATGAGTCAACTCTTCTCATGAGGTGGCCAAAGTACTGGAGTTTCATCTTTAGCATCATTCCTTCCAAAGAAATCCCAGGGCTGATCTCCTTCAGGATGGACTTAACACGCATCTAATTGCTAAAAAGTTCTTCTGGATGTGGAACCAAAACTCACCCCTCTGTAACTTTTTTCTCCATGCTCTTGGAGTCACGAGGTACAGAGGTCTTATTATTAAACAGTTGGCATTTTCCTCCATGGATGGGTCTTGTAACCCCCTCAGGAAAGGGGTATTTCTGGAGAAGAGTTAAGGATAGAAGGGAAACAGGCACCCCCATACTGAAATGGGAGCGCCTTTGGGAGGCCTGCTCTTCCTCTTTGGCAAGAATCCTGTGGGGGAGGGGCTGGGCAGCTGACCCTCCCCCACCCCTCCCCTGCACGAATCCTGTGGGGGAGGGTCAGCTCTTATGCCGGGCGTGGAAGGGCCGGGGGTGGGGAGAGGGGGCAGACCTTTGTTGTCAGAGCTTCTTCGGTTAACTGAACAGCCAGATTCCACCCTAAACAGCCAACCCAGCCCCTGGAAAAGGCTCTCCCTGCGTGTGGAACTGAACCGAACAATGGACAAGCAGGTCCTAGCTGTTCTTGGCTTGAGAAAGGCCCCGCCCCGCAGCCCCAGTTGTGACAGGTGTGCCTCGGGTTGCTTTTCCCGTCGTGATGCGGGGCGGGGCCCAAGGTTGGACGGGCAGCCGGCACACCTGTGTGTGGAGCTCGGTCTCGGCCAGAGCCGCGAATACAGTTCCCCTGGCTCCCGGGGCCTGCAGGCTTCAGGGGTCGCTGGCTTTCAGAAGGAGGCCTCACCCGGGCTCCGGGTGCACCACGGCTGCGGGGTGGCCGAGCTGCCAGGCACCCTGATGGGGTTCAGTCTGTGTCTGGGAGGCTCCGAGGGGTCACACTCTTGGGTTGCAAGGAAAACTGATGAGAGTCTGAACTCAGCTATCCCCCTGTGAGGTCATAAGTCCAGTCGTTTGTGTGTGTGTGTGTGTGCGCGCACGTGCACAGATCAGTACCTCATGCTCCCTGTTTACAAAAGATAATAACCTAATAAAATGAACTTCCAAGCAACCCCTCCTATTAACGATGTCCAACCTCCGCCCCACAGCCACGGCCAGCAGCGCGAGGCACGCTTTCCCAGGGACCTGAGCCGGGTGACCC
This sequence comes from Capra hircus, assembly GCF_001704415.2. Classification (NCBI taxonomy): domain Eukaryota; kingdom Metazoa; phylum Chordata; class Mammalia; order Artiodactyla; family Bovidae; genus Capra; species Capra hircus. The sequence continues at coordinate 81,847,667 of NC_030816.1, forward strand.
CAGACCTCATCTGCACTGCAATGAGGTGTAGGGTGGACAGTGGGGTGGACAGTGGCCAAGACACACGGCCATGTCTAGGAAGGCGACGCCAGGGAGCTAGAAGGACCTCATGGGTCGACAGCCTGCAGGGGTCGCCTGCGGTGGAGAGCACAGACGGATCTCCCGCTTCTCCCGTGGCTGCAGTTGCTCAGTCCTCGTGTGTATTCCAGTTCTGGCCTCTGGCAATGAAACGCAAAGGCCTGTATCATCTGAGCTGCCGTTCGCCCAGGGTCTACGTGAGTGTGTGTGTGTGCGCGCACGTGCGCGTGTGCATGCTCAGCCATGTCTGACTCTTTGTCACCCATGGACTGCAGCCCACCATGCTCCTCTGTCCCTGGGATTTCCCAGGCAAGAACACTGGAGTGGGTTGCCATTTCCTGCTTCAGGAGATCTTCCCAACCCAGGGATCGAACCCACGTCTCCTGAGCCTCCTGCAGGTGGATTCTTTACTACTGCGCCACCTATCTTAATGTTCACAGCGTCCTTAATTCTCACATACAAAAGATTCGGAATCAGCAGCAGCCAAGTTCAGCTCGTTGCTCGAGGTTGCCCCATATGGCAAGTGTGACTCTAGGATTCAAAGCTGAGTTCGTGCATTTAAAGTTTACTTGATTCTGTCTGAGTGAAGGTGACCGAGTAAAGCACAGATGTGTGGAGTCAGATGGATCCCTGCCACTGAGGGTAACAACAGGATATAGAAGGGTGGGGAATAGTGTGATGGGCTCCTCTGCAGGCATCTCGTGGGAAGGAAGCAAGCTGAGAAGGACGCAGCCAGTGGGCAATGGTTCACACTGGCACCCTGAGTTGGGACCTGGCTTGTTGGGGACCCAGGGAGGGCAGCGAGCCTGTACCTTGGGGGCGGGTAGAAGGACAGTGGGGGCAGAAAGGGGACAATGCCTGAGTAACAAGGGGGTGCCATGCTTTGCCCGCCGTGCTGTGGGGCGAGGTGCGGAAACAGCCCAGTTACTGGGAGTCCAGAGAAGGGCGGATGCAGTGGTCAGGAGGAGAGGTGGGCCCAGACGAGGCTTAGCCGGTGAGTGTGATGCGGAATTAACAGCCCCGGGTGGACAGCTCCAGCGTGCCTCCGACACCCCTGAATCTCACAGACTGGCTTCGTTTCAAGTTTATGATCTCCGGGAAGCGCCATGGGGAGCAGGGTGGGCGGAGGGTCTCCCCCTTATAGTGGGAGACTCTGCAGCACATCAGGACCCTGCGGGGCATGATCCAGGAGAGAGGGGGTTCGGCGACCCAGGCGGTGGGGCTAAGGGAAGGGACAGAGTCCCTGAAAGGAAGGGGGACAGGGTCTGAGCACGTGGCTCCCCAGGAGCAGGACTGCTATTGATGCAGAAGCTCGAGTCTCTCCCCAGGAGAGCTGTTTGTTGGAAGCTGTTCTTGCAGCTATTTGAAGTTCGTGTCTTTTCCCAGACCGCAGAGCTTACACAAAGTGCCAGAGAACCTTCATGGTCAAGTTTTCCTCCCTGTCATTGCAAGAAAAGAAGATGATGTGGGAGCTTCAGGGATGGAAAGTGAGGGCGTTCTCTTCTTGGGTCTCCACGTTCTCAGGGAGGCGTGAGGCCAGTAAATTGCTGAGAGTAGGGGGTGGAGGAGATGGGGTGGGAGGGAGGAGCAGCTTCAAATAATTGTCTTAGAGAAAACGAGCTTAACTGGGTAAAACGGGCCTGGATTAATATGCAGACAGGGTCTGAGACCGTGAGGGTAAAATTTCTAAATGACCAAATGTGGTCTTCAAATGCCGTTTTCGACCAAAGAGAATCAGGGCTTCTTAAAGAAATGATTAATTCCCACTCTTAAGAGCAGAAAATGTACAAATTGAGCTTGGTGTTTCATTCTAGAGGGCAAGGAAACAAGCAAGGACTTTTGGGGTCCTGTCAAGAGGAGCCCGGAGCCAACTTAAAGATGCTTCCAGTGGCCAAAGAGGGAACATTTTGAGCATCAATAAGGATAAGACTGCAAGGGACTGCAACACATCAAGTCTGTTTAAACTCAAATAGAAGTTCATAATGAAAGTGAAAAAAATATAATTAGTTGGTCACTATTGGCGGATGTTAATAGACCAATTCACTGAGTTCAAAGTAACTCATTATTTTGAATGCTAGTAAATAAAGGAAAAGAATCGTGTTCTGCCTCTTTTGTTTATGTTGCCATCAGGTAAAAAATAGTAGAAGGGAATTTTCTGTTATTTTAGAAGAATTTTAGCTACTAATGGGGGCTTCCCAGGTAACTCAGTGGTAAAGAACTGCCTGCCAATGTAGAAGTCACAGGTTCCATCCCTGGATTGGGAAGATCCCCTGGAGAAGGAAATGACAACCCGCTCCCATATTCTTGCCTGGGAAATCCCGTGGACAGAGGAGCCTGGTGAGCTACAGCCCATGGGGTCGAAAAATTATTGGGCAGGACTTAGCGACTAAACAAAAAAGGCTACAGATCAAGAAAGCAATATAATAGAGCATAACTGTTAACTAATAGAGCAAGGACAACAGCATTGATGCTCAGTGGCTGCTACATCACAAAGAGAAGCAATCAGACCTGTGCTTCCTGATGGGAAGAACATATCTAACCAGGAGATAGAATCTGCTAGAGCTTCTGTATCCAACTACTGAGCTATATCACAGGTCATCCACAAAGCAAGGGGACATGCTAAGCGATACCACAGGAACACTCAGCAAAAGGCAGTCTGTGAGGGCTGCTGGGCATGCGAGCTAGTTTTTTCAAGTAAATTGCCAGGGAAAAAAGAAATGGAAGGGAAAGTTGTGTATCTGAAGAGGGTTAAGAGGACTTCCCTGGTGATCCAGTGGTTAAGAATTCCCCTGCCAATGCAGGGGAACAGGTTCGATCCCTGGTCTGCGAAGATCCCATGTGCCAAGGAGCAACTAAGCCTGTGTACCACAACTGCTGAGCCCACATACCACAACTACTCATGCACGAGAGCCCTGGAGCCCGTGCTCCACAACGAGAGAGGCCACTGCAAAAAAAAAAAAAAAAAAAACTAAAGGGGGGTTTAGAGACGCATCAGTCAGACTGTCAACATTACTTGTGCAGTTCACACAAACTATGGAAAGTGACTGATGGCATTTACAAGACATTCGGAAATGTGAAGACTAACAATATCCGATGATATTAAATAATTGCTGTTTAGAAAAATGACACCAGTCTGTAAGGTTATGCAGTCTCTTTGGTGACTAAACAAGTTTATGGGAGATTGCAGTCTGGGTAAATGAATGAATCAGTTAATTAATGACTTGAGAATAGTAGTTTTTAGCTTTAAATATCCACAGTGTTGTTAATGGCAAATTAAATATTGCATAGGAAAAGTACTTTGAAAAACTTTCAAGTTTTATCTAAAAGTTAGGGCTAGAAATCTTTTAAAGCCAGCCAGTCAGTACACACAGAGACTCAATAAAGCTCATCTGGGCTGGGCTGAGTCGTCTCGCCAGTATATTATGGTGATCACATTCTTCTCAACTCCCTACAAGGGCCCGTGGTCTAGACAAAAGAGTATCTTCTAATCTGTGAATGCATTTAGATGGAAACTTTTATTCAGGTATGAAAGTTAAGTCATAATTTGTTGTATGTTTAATGAAACCCTTTTAAAGAGAGTACAAAGGTACAGGAAATTGAGACGAACCCAGCAATGACTGTGGGTCATCACCTTAATCGTGTGCCACGTGAGTCAGAGCCTTATTGGACAGTTGTGTCCAGCGTGCGCACCACATGCTTCCAGGCGAGGAAACTGGAAGACGGACCCAGAGTAACGAAAACAATGGAGCGTTTCGCCAGGAGAAGCTGAGGGGTTCAGAATGACGGTCTCCAAGTGTGTCGCATGCTTTCAATCACCTGGAGTCGACTCCTAGACGCCTGGCTACACAGAGGGTCATGCAAGAAGAAACGGGCTGTAAAAAAGAGCTCCCTGTACCCCCTCCCATGTCCCCAAACTGCTCTCCTAATGGGAAGTCGAAACCTCTATGTGACAAAAGTCAAAGGACCAGTCCTGTCCTGGACCCAGAGTGGTCTTTGCCATCCTTGACTGCCGTCTGCTCCTTGGGATGATTCCTTCCTTTGGATCCTAGGACGGGTAATGACTGATGGTCCCCTACCTCGTGGGCCCCCTCCTTGCCCTCAGCACCCCAGACCAGAGTGTCCCTAGGCTCAGCTCCCACTCCTCCCTTTCTGACCAGCACTCAGCCTGTGGTCAACTCATCCAGACCAAGGCTTTAAACACCCTGGGGATGCTCACAGCCTTCATATTTACTCCTTTGCCCAAACCTCCCACTGGACTCCAATTTACATAACCAACGGCCCACTCGACACCTTCACCTGGGTTTTTAACAGGCATCTCAAAACTTTGTTGCTGTTTGCTAAGTCGTGTCCGAATTAACATGCCCCAATCTGCCTGCGAGAGTTGGACTGTGAAGAAGGCCGAGCGCCGAAGAATTGATGCTTTTGAACTGTGGTGTTGGAGAAGACTCTTGAGAGTCCCTTGGACTGCAAGGAGATCCAACCAGTCCATTCTGAAGGAGATCAGCCCTGGGATTTCTTTGGAAGGAATGATGCTAAAGCTGAAACTCCAGTACTTTGGCCACCTCATGAGAAGAGTTGACTCATTGGAAAAGACTCTGATGGCTGGGAGAGATTGGGGGCAGGAGGAGAAGGGGACAACAGAGGATGAGATGGCTGGATGGCATCACTGACTCGATGGACGTGAGTCTGAGTGAACTCTGGGAGTTGGTGATGGACAGGGAGGTTTGGCGTGCTGCAATTCATGGGGTCCCAAAGAGTCGGACATGACTGAGCGACTGAACTGAACTGAATCTGCCTGCCTATTCAGCCACCTGCTCCTCCCACAGTCATCTTTATCTCTGCTCAGTTCAGTTCAGTCGCTCAGTCATGTCCGACTCTTTGCGACCCCATGGACTGCAGCACTCCAGGCTTCCCTGTCCATCACCAGCTCCTGAAGCTTGCTCAAACTCATGTCCATCAAGTCAGTGATGTCACCCAACCATCTCATCTTTATCTCACCTGGTGACAATTCCACCTTTCCAGGTGATCTGGCCAAAAGTATCATGGTATCACCAAACTCCTGCCTCCTTCTCTTATTCCACATCTACTCTTGCAGCAAACCCTGTGGTCTCACAGAATTCAAAGAACTACCCCAAACCCAACTGTTTCTCTCCACTCACTCCCAACGCCCATGCACACCTGCACCCCTGGGATGTCACAGTTGCTTCCTCTCTGGTCCCACTGCTCCCTCAAGTTGCAACTCAGAAGCCAAGATGATCCGATGAAAACATCATCTGAGCAGGCCTGGCCTGTCTTAGAAAGGTCTCTTGTCCTCTCTGCCCACTGTCCTATTTATTTTGTGTTTTTCCCCAGTCAGGCTTCCAAAGTCAGCAAACTATGCTTATTGCCCCCGTTTCTTCCTTAATTCTTCCCCGAGAACATTCCCCAGATGGGTCCAGTGGTCTTCTCAGGTTGCACTCATGGTTTAGGTGTCAGAGCTGACCTTTTTCTTGAATGTGTTAGGATCTCTTACTTTCTCCATCTGCTAAATGGACTGGTGCCTAGGTGACTCTCAGTCTATCAAGGAAGCATGGATGAAAGGGCAGGGCTTCCTTTGCTGTCCCCGTGGACCCATCCCACTCCAAACCAGAGGGCAGAGACCTGAAAATACAGCAGGCATTTGGCTCGTTCAGCCAGTTCTCAGAGGTAGGGGAACAGCCATTACTGGCATCTAAGACGCACATTATAACTGCTGAAATCAGGGCATTGCTAATGATTTCATTACGTAGTTTAATTGGCAGCATTTTTTTTCCTTCTCAGTGGTACATGAAATAGTAGTTCATCTTACAGTTGATATGTCTGACAGTGTCTAAGCTGTAAAGCTAAAGTGCTGGTCCGGACTATAGGAAAGCTTCTAAAACGTGTTCAGAATGTCACTGGGCAGAGCTGTGGCCCGTGGAAAGGCAGAAAAGAGGAGAGAGAAAATTTTAAAAGACTTGATCCCCTTCCGCAGACCTTACAACCTGATTTGTGAAACAAGACTAAGAAAACAGAACTCTACAAACACTTCTCAAGCAACATGTCAGCAGGTGAGAGCCAGAGTGGACTTCTGTGAGTGTGAGGGGTTATCTGGAACCTCGGCATCACAGGAAGCCTTCCTGGAAGAAGAGAATTCAGAGTTTAAAAGGAAAGGAAACGTGGGCCAGAGGCTACTCTGCCTCATTAGTGGCTCCCTGTTCTCAGGCAGAAACAATGTCTCCATTTTACAAATGTTTGGATAACTTAGGAGCATCCTTTCTGGGACTTTCATCACATCATAATGGGATATGTGAGCAAGAGGGCAGAATGCTCAGGAACGACTTGAATCTCTCTGTATTTCCTTCATTCTCCGAATCACACCTGGGAGGGGTCCACAGAGGATGAGCTACCTGGTCAGTCCTTGCTGGTTGTTTCTGAATGTCTGCAAGGGCGTGGCTGTCCTCCTTGGCACTGGGCACCTTACTTCTTCTGGAACATGCCTGATATATAAACTACTTGACCCACAGGCTTCTTTCTCCGTGTGAGCAGAATAGGGGTGAGAGAGGAATCACCTGGATTCGGGGTCCGATGAGAACACCCAGATGAGGTCTGGAGCAGACGTACACACACCCACTATAGGAAAAGGAAATGAAACCCCCAAACCCACCCAAAGGATGACTCCAGGTAAGCCCTCTCCCCTGGACTCCTCTCCCCTGCAGACCAGTCCCAACACCCGGGCTAAAACCCAGTGCCAAGAGGGGCATACTTCCTGTTCCTTAGCTGCCAGTCATTCTAGACGGGCCACTGTCCTAACGGGGCATGCACGGATGCATGCTGGTGTCCACACGCCTGCCTACGTTCTGGCTGATTGAAGTGTCTGCCATGAAGTCGAGGGCGGTACACTCAGCAGAGTGGGAGGAGGGGTTGCAAGGCGGACGGAAAAGGCCCTTCACTCTCACTCCTGCAACCATCAGCACCTCACAGTTTGCCCTGCTTGTCACTCCCAGTGTTCAGCTCCTCTGAATGATGACTCCACGCCCATCCTGCAAGCCTCCGGGGCGGGTACCCTCACCATCTGATAAGAGAGAAAAGCAGGTTCAGAGAAGTCAAGGTCCCACGGTAAGCGGCAGGTCCAGAGATGAGGGGCTCAGTGTCTCAGAGATAACCCACCTTTGACTCCCGGCTACCCAAATTCTGCCTGGTGTGGACAGTGGGCCGCAGGATCCTCTGAACAGAAAGCTAGTAAAAGGCACCATGGATGGAGCACTTTCCGCTCCTCAGGCATGCACCAAGCCCTTTGTACGGATTAACTCCATCCTCCCCTGCAACGTTATGAAGCAAGTACACTTCCTAATCCCGCTTTACCTTTTAGGGCCACTGAGTCACAGAGGACAGGCGACTCGCCCAAGGTCGCAGAAGCAGGCCAGAGAGGGAGGCGCAGCGCCCTGGACGGGACTGGGGAGGACTCCGGAGTGCTGCGGAGGGCCCGGGCCGGGCAGTTTCTAGCCTAGTGGCGCCGGCCAGGCCCCGGCGGGCCCATATAAGGCCGCGGGGCGTCCAGTAACGTTGCAGGAGCTTCAGGGCGCCCCGCCGACGACAGCCTCCTCCGCGTCCAGGAATGTGTGGAATCTTCCTCCCCGGCTGCCGCCCACCGCGGGAGCACTTCCCCTCCGCTCCCGGCCCCCATCAGGCCCCCGATCTTGCCCGAAGCTCGCCCCCTACCCACCCACCCAGCCGCGGCCCGGCCGCTGGGGGGAGCGCGGCGCATTGGCGGAGCGGACCGGGCGGCGGGGAGGCGGCCGCGCGCCCTCACCTGCCCGGGGCGGCGCGCGCGGGCGCGGCGGAGGCGGGCCGGTCGGAGGCCGCGGAACCGGCAGGGAGGAGCCTGCGCCTGGCCCGCGGCGGGGACGCAAAGTGAAACTCCTGGAAGTTGCGGGCGCTCGGGGAGCCGCGCCGGGCCGCGCGCCGATGGCTCTGAGCAAGGCGCTGCGGCTGCTCCGGCGGCTGGAGGCCTCGGGGGAAAGCAGCGTCCTGCTGGAGGCGCGCGGCCGCAGGGACTGCCTGCTCTTCGAGGCCGGCACGGTGGCCACGCTCGGTGAGTGCGGCAGGCGGTGCTGCCGGGGGCTCCCGGGCAGGCGACTCCGCAGTGGCGCGGGGGCCTCGGGCCGCTTCCCCCGTCCCCTTCCCCGGGGCGGGAGGTGCCCGAAGGGGAGGGCGCCTGCCTCTTCTGCTGAGACCGGGGCATACGGGCACCTCCCTTCCCCGAGTAGAGCGGTCCCGGGGGCGCGGAGGCGGCCGAGGACTGGGGGTCGCACGCGCGGGGTGGCCGGTAAGGGCCTGTTTGAATGAAGTGGCGCCGGCACACCTCAGAGCACGTGCGGCTGCGCCCCCGGACCCAGGCTGCCCGTGGTCCCCCCCTTGGGGTCTGCCATCCGCGCGCCTGCCGGCGGGCGGGTCACTCGTGAAGAGCCGCCTCTGGATTCTCTGCCCCGCGCTCCCCCGGGACGCGTTCCAGATTCGTGACCATCCGGGAGGGTTGACTTAGGAGCCGGCCTGACCAAGCGCTTGGCGCTGTTTCTCTTTGGCACCTGTTGATGAAACACGGAATGCCCACTGCTCTGGGATGGCCTCCTTCGCTCTAGGAGGGGATGGGGACAAAGCACCGTTAACCCAGACGCCGGATAAACAGCTGATGGCACCTTGGCCTCAACCAACTGCTTGGTTGAGAAGCGTCATTCCCACAAAGTATAGAATTTGGAGGCAAATACGCGACTGGATGACTCTGTACTGGCTGTATTTGATTTTGGTGTTGCTGTTTACTCAGTCGTGTCCGACTCCTTGTGACCCCTTGGACTATAGCCCACCAGGCTCCTCTGTCCATGGAAATTCCCAGGCAAGAGTAGTAGAGTGGGTTGCCATTTACTTCTCCAGGGGAATCTTCCTAACCCAGGGATATTATGCTTGTCTCCCCATTGCAGGCAGATTCTTTACCGCTGAGCCACCAGGGAAGCCTGGATTTGACCTTAGGTAGTTGCCAAGTCTGTGTATTTCAACTCTGTCAAGACCAGCAAGTCTTGACCCTGACATTGTGTCAAGGGCTTTAGAGACGATCTCATTTAATTTTCACAGTTCTGGGCTATTATAGTGTCCATATTACAGAGAAGTAATCTGAGGCCTGGAGAGGATAAGAAACTTTCTTGGCCAGGGTGACAGACAGCACTCCCTGACTTCCAGTGGCTGTTTCTGTATTGGTGTACAGAGTGTGGCTTCTTGGAATCACCAGCCATTTGGCTTCTTGTTTGGTGTCTTAACATTCACGAGGAAGGCCAGGTAATACCGACATGAGCGAAGGCAGGAAGGATTGTTGGAACTTCGACCTGAACACTGGAGAACAAGCTTACGTCTCCTGTCCAGCGGCACCGTCTCCCTTGTTGGTAGCTAAACACAGAGCGGAGAGGAGGTCTCTACTCCTTTAGGTGGATAACCAGTGCACTTACCCCCACCACATTTTATAATTGACTCTAGTCTTTTTTTCACATTGTGCACATACATTCTTCAGTTAAATTCTTCAGTATACATCTTGGAAGGACCATCTCTTCTGTTTCCACTTCCTTAATCATTTTATTAACATACGGTTATCTGGCTTGTTTCCAGTCACTTGGTTACTAAAACCATGTCTCCAGTAGTGTCAGCACCATAAGCTGTGCAGTAAATCGTGGATGAAATTGTTATCAGATTATTTCAATTTGTACTCTAGCCTGAAAAGTCCAAGTTTGGTCATTTGCTAAGGTCTGGGGAAAAAAAAAAATTAAAAATCCATTCCATTTTAAATGTCTACTTCATACCACATTTGTCAGAGCTGAGAGATTAATTGCATGGTACAAAACTACCGCTTCATCAAAGAGAGTAAAATATTCGTCAGTTGGATTACAGCAACCTTAAGAGAGTTCCTGTATTAAAGTATTTAAGAGTTCCTTGGAAGCCACTGGGCTTCCCAGGTGGCACTAGAGGTAAAAAACCGCCTGCCAGTCCAGGAGATGTAAGAGGTTGGGGTTCAATACCTGGGTTGGGAAGATCTCCTGGAGAAGGAAATGGCAACCCACTCCAGTATTTTTGCCTAGAAAATCCCACGGACAAAAGGAGCCTGGTGGGCTATGGTTCATAGTGTCACAAAGAGTTGGACATGACTGAAGTGAGTTAGTGCACTGTTGAAGCCACTAGGATAAAAAAGACTTTATTTTTTCAAAAGTGAAGATTTTTAAATGATTAATGAAAGTAGTATAATGCATATTTTCCATTTGGAAATTAGGCTTTTGGGCTGAAATCATGTATATTATGCTGGTGGTTACAATTCTCTGGATTCTGAAACAGAGGAAGTAGTGAAAGGAAGGGGTGTGGCCTCAGCTCACGTGTAGCCCACATTTGTCACCTAACCTGGCATCCATTTTTCAGTGGACTTTGGCCTGAATGCTTAATTTTTGAAGTCTTTTTTGTGTTAGTCACTCAGTCGTGTCCGATTCTCTGTGACCCCATGGACTGTAATCTGCCAGGCTCCTCTGTCCCTGGAATTCTCCAGACAAGAATACTGGAGTGGGTTGCCATTCCCTTCTCCAGGGAATCGTCCCCACCCAGGGATCAAACCCAGTTCTCCTACATTGCAGGCAGGTTCTTCACTGTCTGAGCCACCAGGGAAGACCTTTTCTTACATTCAGTTCAGTCTCTCAGTTGTGTCCGACTCTTTGCGACCCCATGATTTGCAGCACTCCAGGCCTCCCTGTCCATCACCAACTCCCGGAGTTCACTCAAATTCACGTCCATCGAGTCGGTGATACCATCCAGCCATCTCATCCTCTGTCGTCCCCTTCTCCTCCTGCCCCCAATCCCTCCCAGCATCAGAGTCTTTTCCAATAAGTCATGAAATGGCCAAAGTACTGGAGTTTCTGCTTTAGCATCATTCCTTCCAAAGAAGTCCCAGGGCTGATCTCCTTTAGAATGGACTAGTTGGATCTCCTTGCAGTCCAAGGGAATCTCAAGAGTCTTCTCCAACACCACAGTTCAAAAGCATCAATTCTTCAGTGCTCAACCTTCTTCACAGTCCAACTCTCACATCCATACATGACCACAGGAAAAACCATAGCCTTGACTAGACGGACCTTTGTTGGTAAAGTAATGTCTCTGCTTTTTAATATGCAATCTAGGTTGGTCATAACTTTCCTTCCAAGGACTAAGCGTCTTTTAATTTCATGGCGGCAATCACCATCTGCAGTGATTTTGGAGCCCCTCAAAATAAAGTCTGACATTGTTTCTACTGTTTCCCCATCTATTTCCCAAAGAAACTATTTTTAAAAGGCATTCATTGGGTAATGTTGCTGGTCCGAGAAGGACTGTAGGAGCCTCTGTTACTGGAAAGTTGTCTCAGACTTTTAGAGCATCCTAAGTATGTCACAATGGGATAGACTGGCTCTGAACTTAAAATGCCCATCTATGTTCCAAAGGTCTAGCTTTTTGCTTTCCTGGATAAGGTTAAGAGGGCTTTCATTCTCCCCGCCCACAGCACCCTGCTGGAAAGATGAAGGGTCTACTTTTGTGGGGGGCAGTGCAGCTGTGGAAGCTTGCATAGCTGGTGGTGGAACCTTGGCCATTCCATGAGGTTCAAGCTTCCTCTTCGGGTCTGCTCTGGTTTCCCTTGATGAGTCTCCCCAGGGAGAAATGAGAGGTCAAGCAGACTCAAGTCAAGGGTTTATTCCCACGGGGGTAGTGGTTTCTGGGTGTTTACTGAGTGGCCCTAGATTCTGTGCAGCTCTGTGGCGGGTACACACTGCTGCTTTTACAGGGACATGGGTTGGACGAAGGCATAGCTCTTTAGGGCACATCCTAGCCCGTGGGGTCATAAGTTTAAAAGGCTTCCCACTAATGTTTTCAGGTATTGCGGAGACAGGGCTTGACTTGGGTTTTGAGTTTAGGAAAAACTGATGATTTCTGGGTTAGTCCTTCTATTCCAGCATGACCTGGGTGGCCACCCGGCCTGCCAGCCGGTGAGGAAAACTTCCAAGTTCCAGCTTCTGAAAGATTTGAGAATGTTTCTTTAATGTGAATCAGCGGGAACAGGCTATTCCAGAGGCAGAAAAGCCTAACATGTTGGCACCAATTTCAAAGGTTTTTATAGCGTTTTCTTGATGACCTGATTCGGCAGTAGAAAGAAAGTGGAGTCGCTCAGTCATGTCCAACTCTTTGCAACCCTATAGATTGCAGCCTACCAGGCTCCTCCATCCATGGGATTTGCCAGGCAAGAGTACTGGAGTGGGTGCCATTTCCAAGGGCTTCTCAAATATGGATATAAAGCCAGAGCCGGTAACAATTCTCCTGGGTCCGTGGTCCACAGCATCCAGATGTTCTCTCATTTGCATACTGGGACAAAAAGTGCTTGCTGTCTTCTTTGTCCCTTTTAGACATCCTCCTCTGGACCAGATGAAGGGAAGTGTGCATTGTTCATGGGTTTCGTCCATTTGCAGAGCCAGTGACAAGGCCCCAAAGTCCTGGGTTCTCCAAACAGCCCCCCAGGAGGGGTGGCCTGTGAGTGTGATGTGTTTACACGTGTGTGCGAGGTGTGCAGCCCCGCCTGTCTGCATCCCCCAGCCATGCTCGAGTGAAACAGGCAGCTGGGAGCAGGGTGGGCAGGAGCCCCATGAGATTTAATTAAGCTAATTACTGAGCCTCCTGAAATCACTTTCAGCTTCTGAGGGGAAAGGTTCTGTGTAAACATGGGCCTGGGTTCTCCCTGCTGCCTCTGTTTGCACAGAGGCCACCCGGTCAGATCTTGTTTGACTTGGAGACTCAGCCATGGAGCCCAGCAAGGCTCTGTCTGAACGGTTGCCTTGGCCCCTTCGTCAGGCTCTGTGGCCTGGATTTATCTGGTCCGTGACTTGAAGTTTGACCTGCCTGAGAGCATCTGAGAGAGTTGAATGAATCCTCCTGGGTGAGGACTGGAGCTCAGATAGAGCCTGGCGGGGGCTCTGGACTGCTGGCAGGGTTGGGGGCACAGCAGCCTGGTGGACTGTGGTTGCTGAAGAGGCCGTTCCCAGTTAGCTGCAGGTTTGCTCCTCATAATATCAACAAAATTGCAGGCCAGGTTAGCGCGTGCTTCTGCCGGCTCTTTTGTAACTCACTGGGAGGAATGTGATTTCAGATCTTGCCAGGCTCTTTTCTGGGCTCTGTTCAGTCACTCAGTTGTATCTGACTCTTTGCGACCCCATGGACTGCAGCACGCCAGGCTTCCCTGTCCATTATCAACTCCTGGAGCTTACTCAAACTCATGTCCATCGAATCGGTGATGCCATCCAACCATCTCATCCTCTGTCATCCCCTTCTCTTCCTGCCCTCAATCTTGCCCAGCATCAGGGTCTTTTCCAGTGAGGCAGTTCTTTGCATCAGGTGGCCAAAGTATTGGAGTTTCAGCTTCAGCATCAGTCCTTCCAATGAATATTCAAGACTGATTTCCTTAAGGATTGACTGGTTTGATTTCCTTGCAGTCCAAGGGACTCTCCAGAGTCTTCTCCAACACTACAGTTCAAAAGCATCAATTCTTCAGCGCTCAGCTTTCTTCATAGTCCAGCTCGCAGCATCCATACATGACTACTGGAAAAACCATAGCTTTGACTAGACAAACCTTTGTTGGCAAAGTAATGTCTCAGCTTTTTAATATGCAGTATAGAGAGTCGGACACGACTGAGCAACTTCACTTTCACTTTTCACTTTCGCATTGGAGAAGGAAATGGCAACCCACTCCAGTGTTCTTGCCTGGAGAATCTCAGGAACGGAGGAGCCTGGTGGGCTGATGTCTATGGGGTCGCACAGAGTCAGACACGACTGAAGTGACTTAGTAGCAGCAGCAGGTTGGTCATAGCTTTTCTTTTGTGGGGGCTGCATGGCTCCAAAACTTTCCTTTAACCTTTAGTTGTGAAAATTTTCAAGTATACACAAAAGTGAAGGAAAAAATGACTCTCCTGTACCTGTTACTGACTGTGGATTGTTGTTTTTCAGTCGCAAAGTCGTGTCCAACTCTGTAACCCCCTGAGTTTGCTCAAACTCATGTCCACTGAGTTGGTAATACCACCCAACCATCTCATCCTCTGTCGCCGCCTTCTCTTGCCCTCAATCTTTCCCAGCATCAGGGCCTTTTCAGTGAGTTGGCTGTTTATATCAGGTTGCCAAATTATTGGAGCTTTAACTTCAGCATCCATCCTTCCAATAAATATTTTGGGTTGATTTCCTTTAGGATTGACTGGTTTGATCTCCTTGGTGTCCAAGGGACTCTCAAGAGTCTTCTCCAACACCACAGGATGAAAGAAAATGAAAGTGAAAGTGAAGTCACTCAGTTGTGTCCGACTCTGTGACCCCCTGGACTGTAGCCCACCAGGCTCCTCAGTCTGTTCTGTGTCACCTATCCCTGAATTTTTTATGAAAAATAATCTCCTAACTGATTCATGGCCAAGCAAGTTTTAATTTATTTGGCTCACTTACTTTTTTCCTCCCCTACGGCTTGCATTTTGTGCAAGTTCAAAATTTATTAGATGGATTGAAATGTGACCAACAATAGAAATGATGGTGTGAATTGATTCTGAGGTTCTGGCCGAGATATATTTTTGAGAGTGAACTGACCACATGGCAAGAATAAACCACAGCCTGGAAGAGCAGGGTGTCCCCTCCTGGGACAATATTGATGGGCTCAGTGGTTGCACTACCGCTGGAAGACGGCCAGGGGGGCCTTGCCCTGTGCCTCTCATCAAAATGAGGGGTCGAGCCAAGGGGCTGTGTCCCCTGCTGTTTGCTGACCGCCCCCCCCCCCATCTCTGGACCACACTCCAGAGGATCCTGGAATCTCCTCCAAACATGGTACCCAGCCCGCATACAGCCTGCACTGGTCTCTTCTCAGAGCCCCTGACAGACTGCACAGTGGGTGTGTCCACCCGGGGCCAGGGCAGCAGTGTGGCAAGGCTGCAGGGTGTTAGTGGAAGTGGACGCACACTTGCTAGGGTGTCCTCGGGTGTGTGCATGAGGCCCCTGCAGGGTGGTGTGGAGCCTGGAGCCCGGGGGTCAGTGGAAAGAGAAGGCGGCCAGGCTGGGGGCAGCTCTTTCTGCTGGGTACCTTCTGGACCTGACCTTAGTCCTGGGGTGTCCTTCTCGAGCCAAGAGGATAGAACGCAGTTTGTTTTTAGCGGTTTCTGAGCTTGGTTGATACCTTAGAATTATTTCCACATGGAGGGTACAAGGCTCTGAGGGTGCCTGGCTCAGACCCCATCGATGCTGGGCCGGGTGAGCCCTGGGCACCTGGGTGGGTCTGGGTCTCACTCCGGGGCGCTCCTTGGGCACCCAGGTACCCCTTCGTGATTTCTGGCTGCTCAGCTTCTGTTGCTGGATGGTGTCACCTTTTCACCTGAGGATGGGAGCACAGTGTGTGTTTTTTCCCACTTGAAGTGTCCTTAAAGCCTTGGCAAACTGCCCCAGGCTCAGACTTGGGCATTAGATTGGGGTCCCTAGCATTAGGGTGTATGTGGTGGCCAGCCCCCCTCCAGGGGAAGATCAAATCAGGCTGGCAAAGGTGTGTGCACCTGAGCGAGCTGAGGGCTTGGCCGTGAGACCCTCAACTGCGCTGGCATCTCCAGGCTGCGGGTCCGGAGGGCAATTTGGTAGATGCTGGATTCTCAGCAGAAGTCAACACCAAACAGCCCATTTACAGGCACTTCCTACTTCCAAGACTTGCTGGAAGGCGACTGGGGGCCCTGTTATGTAAATGTGTCCTTCTGGGGGACAGTTTACTGAAAAACCTCAGAAACCTGCCTGTCCTTGACCCAGTGGTCTATGGCTAGAATATCTCAGGAGACACACACATGGACCCATTTTGCTTCAAGGATGTCTGTTACAGAGTGTTTTGGATTTTCAGGTGGTCAAATAAACTTTGGTTCACTTGATCATCCTAGCTAACGCTCGTGGGGTGCTTGCCTCATACCAGGCACTATTTGAGGTTTACATGGATTGACTGCTTCAGCCCTCACAAAGGGGCAGGTCCTGATAATCTCCATTTACACTTGGAGAAACTGAGGCACAGGGATGGGTAAGAGCTTGCATGAGGTTCTGTTTCTAGTTAGTGGCCGAGCCGCGATTTGAACAAGTCTAGGAGGCTCCAGAGAGCGATGTGTTGGCTGAACTCTCGTGCTTAGGAAAATAAGAAAACCCACTGTATGAAAAACGCTTTTTTGTCCTGTGTCGCTCTGCTTATCTTGGGCTTTAGGACGCATGTGTGTTCAGTGAAGAGAAGGGCTGCTGGTAAAACTGAGCATCCATGCTGCCTCCCGACCGTGACTGGGTTTGAGCTCAGGAGTTGTGCCGCGTGGGCTTAGTTGCCCCTCAGTTCAGTTCAGTTCAGTTCAGTTGCTCAGTCGTGTCCGACTCTTTGCATCCCCATGAATCGCAGCATGCCAGGCTTCCCTGTCCATCACCATCTCCCGGAGTTCACTCAGACTCATGTCCATCGAGTCCGTGATGCCATCCAGCCATCTCATCCTGGGTTGTCCCCTTCTCTTCCTGCCCCCAATCTCTCCCAGCATTAGAGTCTTTTCCAATGAGTCAGCTCTTTGCATGAGGTGTCCAAAGTACTGGAGCTTCAGCTTTAGCATCGTTCCTTCCAAAGAAATCCCAGGGCTGATCTCCTTCAGAATGGACTGGTTGGATCTCCTTGCAGTCCAAGGGACCCTCAAGAGTCTTCTCCAACACCACAGTTCAAAAGCATCAATTCTTCGGCGCTCAGCCTTCTTCACAGTCCAACTCTCACATCCATACATGACCACAGGAAAGACCATAGCCTTGACTAGACGGACCTTAGTCGGCAAAGTAGTCTTTGCTTTTGAATATACTATCTAGGTTGGTCATAACTTTTCTTCCAAGGAGTAAGCGTCTTTTAATTTCATGGCTGCAGTCACCATCTGCAGTGATTTTGGAGCCCAAAAAAATAAAGCCTGACACTGTTTCTACTGTTTCCCCATCTATTTCCCATGAAGTGATAGGACCAGATGCCATGATCTTCGTTTCAGCATGTGGGATCTCCCTGGACCAGGAATGGAACCTGAGTCCCCCATCTGCCAGGTGGATCCTGAAATCCCTGGACCATGGGGAAGTCCCCCATCTGACACTTTTTTATAGAGGGGTGTCCAGCTGGGGTAAGCAGTCCCCTCCTTCCTGAGTGGTGTGTGAGATATTACCAACGGGAGATCTTCACGGGAAGTGTGTGGGTTCCGCTTTCTGGCAGGGCCAAGCCCTGTGCCGGGTCTTATCCTTCTCTGAGGACACCCTGATGCCTAGAGCAGAGCGTGGCTGGGACTCAGGGCTCAGAAGGAAGCACTGGGGTCCTCAGTAGAGATGGCAGCGAGACCCCAGGCTCCTAAGGACATGCATCTCTATTGAGGCTGGTCAAACAGGTGACACACAGTGTCTTCCTGAAGCTTGCCTCGATTTTGAGTGGGGCGAGGTTCCTGAGGAAGTGTGCTGGGTGCCCCTCAGGGTGTATCCTCCTGTCCTCCACCTGCTTGTCCTGGGGGCCTGGGAGTGGCTCTGCCAAGGGGGCAGACAGACTGCTTTGCACTCGAGGTTGGGCACCAGGCACCTGGTGTGGGTCCAGTGGGGCCAGCAAAGCGCCCCACCCAGGAAGGCTGGATGCACCTGGTGGGTGCTGGGGATGTAGCGGTCTGTACTCAGGATATACGATTTGCTTATATCGCTTCTTCCTTTAGAAAATGAATCCAGCGGGAGGATTCACTCTGAGCATGTTAACTGTGGAGGGCGGGCAGGGCAGCTCTTTCTGGTTCTTGGGAGCAGTTCCAAAGTGCAGATGCAAAAGTCTGAACTTAATTTTAAGACTGGATTTCTGAGGGTATGGGACTCTCTCAGAGAGGTTTCTGTAATATCAGGGGAGCTGGTACTTAATTCTGTTCCTGCGTCTCTGCCCACTTCCGCCCCGCCTCCTCCGCTCCCTGAGGCTGCGGGGGTGATGGGCCACCCCTCCCGCCTCCTGGATGCTGGGCTCTGCTCTCTGACCCTTGTGTATTTCAGGGAAACCATGTGCTCCCCGAGAACAGGGCAGCCTCTTCTGCCACTTCTGCTCTTTGACAAGGTCTGAGGTGATGGCCAGGGCAAAACAGATGGTGAGAAAGGAAGAGAGGTATTCTCTGTCCTCTAAGGCACTGTGAGGTCTCACGCAGCAGCTCTCTCTTTGCAGCCCTGGGCCACCAAATGCTCCGCTAGTAACGGGGTTGACATGGGAGGTGGAGGTGGGTTGGGAAGCTGGCAGGGTGTTCAGGGCTGATGCTCAGACCCATGGGAGACCTGGGATGGTCTGGTCACCCTGCAAGATCTAGGAAAAAGGCCAGGTTTGAGGTGAGCACCGCGTATAGCTTATCTCTGCTGGCTGGCTGCCTTTTGTGTTCTGCTTGTACTGACATTCCTGACAGGTGGTAGTAATCTCTACTCAGGAAAAGCAGACTCTTTTCCTTTCCTCACTTCTGACCCTGGAATGTTCGAGTGATAAGTCCTCCCGACCCCTCACCTGTTTTCCTTTCCTGCCTCTTGGTAAGAGAGAGGAGACCAGAATTTTAGCCCTGAGTCCTTAGGCTGTTCCTCCCCTGGGGGAATTTAGTGAATCCCCCAGGCCTCAGAATCCTCATCTGAAAACAAATGAATAGCCACCTCTCCTGCCTTCCCCCACTCTCAGATTCCTTGTGTCTTAAAAAAAAAAAAAAACCTTAAACACTGAGCATAAGCAAATAAGCAATGCCCCTACTTTACATACCTAGTTAAAATTATAAGCCACCCAGAAATTTGAATCTTAGGAGAAATGACTTGGAAAGTAAAATCTAACATAACTGAGATATAAGATTCAACTAAACCTAGGAATCTGATGCTATACATTTTAAATTGGAGACTTATCAATTAATTAAAATGCATGAGGTTGTCTCTCCTTGATTCTGGCCCTTTCCAATCAGCAAAAAAATGTTTTAAGTCATATCAGCTTAAGCTTAAATCAGGAATATAACAGTATTTATTAAAGTATTATTGTTGTTGGTGTGTAGTCACTAAGTCATATCTAGCTCTTTTGCAGCCCCATGGACTGCAGCCCACCAGGCTCCTCTGTCCATGGGATTTTCCAGGCAAAAATACTGGAGTGGGTTGCCATTTCCTTCTCCAGGGCATCTTCCCAACCCAGGGATCAAACCCACATCACTTGCGTCTCCTGCATTGGCAAGTGGATTCTTTACTACTGAGCCTCCAGAGAAGCCGTTAAAGTGTCGTAAACTGTCAGTTCAGTAGCTCTTTTAGCAGATTCTTATTAATATCCACCGACATTCCCCCAAATCATACCTCTCATCATATTGTGTAGCTTTTTTTTAAAATGATCTAGGCTGGGGTAGGGTGAGTTCTGTGTCTGGGGATGTGTGGGCTTGCTTTATCTGTCTGTTCTTATTGCCTGCATGTTGCATGGACTTAGCTTCATCATCAGTCTTATCGGTGGCTGATAAATGCATGTCAGAAAAACTGTTTAAGCAGAGACAGTCCTCTGCTGCTCCTGCCTCCCAACCAAGCAGAGCTGAGGTCAGGCAGAGCCAGCTGGCCCCTGCTGGTGGAGAGGGGTGGGGGTGGGGAGAGCGTCAGGGGCAGCAGCGTTGTCCCTGATACTCGCCTCGTGGCCTGTTCCAGCAAGAACTTGTTTGCTCCTATTTACATAGTGTGGATAGAGAAAGGAATATTGAAAAATGAGGGCTGGAAATAACTTGCTGCCCACCCAGGCCTGTGCTTAGTTGCTCAGTCGTGTCTGACTCTTTGCCACCTCATGGACTGTAGCCCACCAGGCTCCTCTGTCTGTGGGATTCTCTGGGAAAGAATACTGGAGTAGGTTGCCATGCCCTCTTCCAGGGGATCGTCCCAACTCAGGGATCCAACCCAGGTCTCCCACATTGCAGGTGGATTCTTTACTGTTTGAGCCACCAGAGAGCCAGGCCCTTATAACAGTGTCCAAGTGCCTAGTGGCACTTGCTTCTTTTTTCCCTGGGACCACTGGAAGGAGTGGAGAAGAAAAGGGCAACCCACTCCAGTATTCTTGCTTGGAGAATCCTGTGGACAGAGGAGCCTGGTGGGCTGCTTGCTGTCTGTAGGGTCGCCCAGAGGCAGACATGACTGAAGTGACTTAGCATGCATGCATGCACTGGAGAAGGAAATGGCAACCCACCCCAGTGTTCTTGCCTGGAGAATCCCAGGGACAGAGGAACCTGGTGGACTGCTGTCTATGGGGTCAGACAGAGTCAGACACGACTGAAGCGACTTGGCAACAGGACTAGAAGGAGAGGAGCCTCTGGGCCAGGGAGGAGGAGCCTGTGGATGAGGGAGGAGGAGCCTGTGGACTGGGAGGGGAGGAGCCTGTGGGCCGGGGGGAGGAGCCTGTGGACCAGGAGGGGAGGAGCCTGTGGACCAGGTGGGAGGAGCCTGTGGATCAGGAGAGGATGTGCTGGTAGACCAGGGCAAAGAGCTGCAGCCAGATCACATCTGTGTGGGTAACACAAGAGGGCCAGCAGTAGAGCTGCAAGAATAGAATTCCACGTTGAAGTCGTATGTCTCTGGAGTGGACCAACAGAATCTTACACTTCCCATTTTTAAGGGCTAATTCCCTCTCTCTCCAGACACATGGTGTTTGGGGTAAAGACTGAGAGAGTTCATCTGGTATAAATTAATTTTAACGAGGAGTAACAAAACTATTGCAATTATTTCTCTAAGTTTTACTTGTTTGTTGACAGGGGAAGAGGTATGATGTCCCATTAGGGTGTTAAAAATATTGACATCTGCAAAGACCTCAGGAGTCTAGGATGGAACCACAGGGCAAGGTCCAGGACTCTGTGTCAGGTTCTGGGGTGAGATGGGGGGATGGGAAGAGTGGTGAGGAGGGCTGAACTGTTTTCTCCCAAGCCCCCCTGCTTTCCAAGCTGTGACTATGGGTCTGAATCTGTCCATAATGGGTGCTTTTTTTCTAATTCACAAAAAGGCACCGTATGGCCTCAAGACTTCCCTGGAGAATGTGGACAGCTCATGGCCCTTTTTAGCTTGTGTGGTCATGATAAAATTTTAATCCAACCACGGAACTGGTCGTTGTAGCCTGCCTTTACAACACAGAGACAAGACCTATCTATGAAATGAGAGATGATAATGACGTACCATTACCCACGGATGGCGCCACACTTCAGGGGTTTCCAGGTGTGTGTCTGACTTCAGTAGCACCTTCCTCCTTTTGGTTTCTGGGTCAACTGGCTGTTAGAAAACTTAGGCTACTGAGAGCTTATTAGAATTTTGTCTTGCAGGAGAAAACAGACCCAGAATGAAGACTGGAGGAATGATCCTGTAAAGAAAGTTCATGAGCTTTAGAGGGTGGGCCTGTGACTTCAGTTTGGTTCCTGCCTTGCTCCTGGGTCTTGCAGGAGAGCCGTCATATCTGTAGTTCTGTCTTCTCCCGTCCTGAATGCTCTCAGGGTCTTTGGGTGCAGATGCTAAGAGTGTCCACTTATGAAATCTAGGAGCCAGACCCCGGTGTCTCTGAGAGCATTGACATGATATCTGGCACTTGCTTGGCAACACTCTGGGAGGACGGATGGACGGACTCATGTGTACATGCACAGTGGGGATGGGAGAACAGGTGAAATAAGATTGGGAAAATGTTGATGTCTGTTTGAGCTAGGTGATAGGTATGTGATAGTTCATTAGACAGTGAATTAATAAAGTGGCTGCTTTTCAAGCTCAAGATGAAAATCTAAAGTTTTCCCATATACCATCATTAGTCAGTTAGAGTGTGCAATAGGAAAAACAGGTTCCACACCCAGTAACAACAGTTTCTGGGAATAAACATAAATGTAAAGCTATAAAACTTTATAGACGCACTGAGTAAGTGAAAAGGTACAGCATATTCTTGGGCAAGGAACATCAACGTTATGAAAAGTTTGTTCTCAATAAATCTGTAAATACAAGTACCTATGAGTAAAATCCAGTCAACAGGAGTTTGATGTAAAGCTTACAGGCTGATTTTAAAGTATCTGGGACTCTCCCCCTCTCCCCACTTAATCTTGTGCTTACCTTAATCTTCCCATTTTGAGTAATGGCAGCACCCACCCCCCCACCTTGGGCTTCCCATTGGTAAAGAGTCTTGCCAGTGGCAGAGATGCGGGAGACACAGGTTCGATCTCTGGGTCGGGAAGATACCCTGAAACAGGAAATGGCAACCCACTCCAGTATTCTTGCCTGGGAAAACCCATGAACAGAGGAGCCTGGCGGGCTGTGGTCCTTGGCTTTGCCAAGAGTTGGGCACGACTGAGCACCCCACCCTGCAGGTGTGGGCGTAATAACTCCAGACAGAACCGGTGAGTCCTCCAGATCCTGCTCGCTTCTTCAGTTCCATCCAGTCCACCGGTGCATTGAGACCCACTTTCCCTCTAGAATAGATCTGAATCCACCAGGTCCCCTGTTGCAGCTGCAGCCCTGCTGGTCCAGCCACTGCCTCCCCTCGCTTGGACCACACGCCACCTCCTAACTGGCCTCCTGGCTGCCACGCCCGGGCCATCCCGTCACCCCACACTGACCCTGGCTGAGCCTGCACGGCCTGCGTCCTGTGCCCCAGCTCTTTTTTCCAGCCTCATCTCCCACTGCGTCCTGGGCTCAGTCCTCTATAGCGACCCTGAGTGATTCCTTCCTCATTATCCCTGCTCACACTATGCGATCTGCCTGGCCGCCTTGTCCTCATCCAAGCCCAACTCAGTGACAGTGAGACATTCCCAACCACCCCAGCCAGACTAGCCCACGGCCCCCACGCCCCAGCTGTCTCTGTTCCAACACCTGTTTTCTTGTCCCTGTAGCACGTGTCGCCAAAATCACCTTATGTGTTTGCTTGTGCCGTCTGCTGGGTCTTGAGAATGCCAGCTCCTTGGGAGCAGGATGTTGGAGGTTGTGTTGTGTGTCCCCCCAAAAAGATATGTTGATGTCACCTTACTTGGGAGTCTAGTCCTTGTCACCAGAATTAAGGTGCAGATGGAGATGAGGTCTTCCTGGAGTCGGTGGGCCCTTAATCTGGTGGGACCAGGTGTCCTTGTAAGAACACCGAGGGGAGGAGGTCATGTGAAGACACGGACACAGAGGGGTGTTGGCCAGGCGAAGACAGAGGCAGAGGCGAGAGCGATGCTGCCAGCAGCCAGGGAACACCCTGGGCTCCCAGAAGCGGGAAGAGGCAGGAAGGACCCGCCCTAGAGCCCCCAGATGGAGCCCGGCCCTGCCAGCTCCTGGATTTTGCTGTTGTTTAATCACCTGTGGTTGTTTCAATCCCCCAGCTTGTAGTACTTTGTTTGGCAATCCCAGGAAACTAGTAAGAGGAGCGTTGTCTTCTCAACACTGTCTGATGTGCGGAGAGACTCAGAAACACTGCTGAATGATGAAGAAATGGCCAAAATAGTCAAGGAGATTTTGAAAAAGATCAGGACAGACTTGATCTACCAGATAGTAAATCATACTGTAAAGTCATAACAATGATACGGCACAAGTCAATAGGCTAGAGGAGAGGGCTCGGAACAGACTCATGTAAATAGAGTAATTTAGTTTCTTATTAAGATGACAAGTTTAAATCAGCTGGGAAAAGCTGGCTACTCAGTAAATGGTGTTTGTGCAACTTGGCACTTCCTTCGTTCAGTGAATATTTAAGAGCAGGTCCTCCATGGCCCTCTGGTCAGAGAAGAGAAGGCCTGGCTCTCCTCTGGGGACTGAGTGGTCTCTGCAGCCGTTCATTGCAGTTGACTGTTCACATGGATGTCCGCTGCTCACTAGCTTCTCTCCAGCTTAAAGCCTTGTGCCCGCAGGAGCTAGTGAAAGTGTTAATTGCTCAATTGTGTCCAACTCTTTGCAACCCTGTGGACTGTAGCCCACCAGGCTCCTCTGTCCATTGGATTCTCCAGGCAAGAATACTGAAGTGGGGAGCCTTTCCCTCCTCCAGGGAATCTTCCCCACCCAGGGATGGAACCCACATTGCCTGCATTGCAGGCAGATTCTTTATAAAAAGGCTAGGATCCTTTATAAAACCCCCATAGTTCTGTATTCCTGGGTTCACAAAGAGGCATGCCTAGTTATAAGGGTTGTCGCACTTAAGGAAGCCCCAGGCCTGGTGTCCCCATCAGGGCTTCGTCATCCATGAAGTTCATTTTGGGCCATAAGCTGTGTTATCTAGTGACATGGGGGATGTTTTACCTTTAAGGACTTTCAGGGAACCAGAGCTAGAGAGTTTGGAAAAGGTTTTGTTAAGCCCATGTGGACATGAATTAAGTTAGAGCCCTACATTAAATCATATATAAATTCCAGAGGTACTTAAGTGTTAACTGTAAAGAAATCTCACTTTTAAAGCATTAGAAGAAAATATAGGAGAAACTTTCACAGTGTGATGGTATGAAAAGCCTTTCTAAGCAAAGCATAAGACTCAAAAGTCATAAAGGAAAAGTAACTTAAGTGATTTAAGAACTATTTTTTATTGACATATAACATATAGAGAAAAATGAACAAATTCTGAGTGGACAGCTTCATGAATTTTCATGAAATGAACTTGCCATATAACCAGCGTGAAGTCTGGAAACAGGATTGGAGGCACCTAGCTCAGCTGGTAAAGCATCCGCCCGCAATGCGGGAGACCTGGGTTCGATCCCTGGGTTGGGAAGATCCCCTGGAGAAGGGAAAGGCTCCCCATGCCAGTATTCTGGCCTGGAGAATCCCATGGACTGTATAGTTCACCAGGTGACAAAGAGTCAGACATGACTGAGTGACTTTCACTTTCACTTTCGCACCCCTGGCTCCTCCTGTGTCAGACTGAGAGATTTGATTACATAAAAATTTAAAGCTCTGGGATATCAAAAGACACCATAAATATAGTTAAAAGCAAGCAGGAAACTGGAATGAAACTCTGTACAGCCTTCTGCAACATACGCAGGGATGAGAGATTGATGGCCTTTGTACACTATAAAAGCATGCCTATAGATCACAAAGAAGGATCAGTCATCCAACAGAAATAGTGGCTGAAGCCATACATTCTTGAGAAAAAGTCCAAATGGCCTGAGCAGTGGAGCCTCATTGTCATTCTTGTTATGTCTCATGAGCAGCTCTCCAGATCAGCCCCGTGGGCTCCCAGACAAGCCCAGATCCGACTTGTCTCCGAGGGACACACCTGCTCAGCTGAGCTCCCGCCCATCAGGGCAGGGCTCAGGTGCTGTGGCCAGGTCAGGCATGGCAGGAAGTAGGATGGGGCCACCATGGCCAGAGGTTGGGGCTGGCGGGAGGTGTGGCATCCGTCGGAAAAATACAGAGTTGGGGAGGGCAAAACAGACCCCCCTGGAAGGCGGGGTAGGGAGGGGTAGGGGTCGGGGTGCGGGCACAGGCTTTAGAGGCATTCTGTAAAGTCAGGCTTCCCCAGAGGGGAAACACTCACGAAAGGATTTCCTGGGCAGATGGCCGGGGTGGAACCTCTGGACAGGGTGCCCCCAACCTGGGAGACACCCAGCACGAGGTAGCGTTGGAAAGGTGGCCAGGCCCCGCAGTAAACCCTCCTGCCCAGCCAGCCCGGTCCGCCCGAGACACCTTTGACCTTTAGTTCTCAGAGCACACACTGACACCTGACGGTGACCAGTATCCTTGGTGTGTCCTTGGGGGATCCCTGCTGTGAAGACGTGCAGATTCTAAGGTCAGGGTCTGAGCCAGCCACGGGCTTCTCTGTTCCAGACTGGATTCCAGGTAAGGAATCCAGGTAAGGAAAGCCTTTGGCTGGAGGAGACAATTTCCAGTCAATGAAACAGTGCTATCTAGGTTCATTTGAGGAGGTTTCTTCTGCCTTTTTGTAACAAAAAAATGTGTGACTTTCCCCCCACCCCAGCCCCGATTTTGGGTGGGGTCTCTGTGACTAGGCAGGTGTGTTTAGCTAAGAGACTTAAATGGAGAAAGAGGCCAAACCTGTCACAAGCCACGCCCCCAGATAGGACCTATGTGTGGGATTTAAGTAGAGAAGTGATATTAACGTGTCTGCTCTGAGATGCACTTTCATCATCTCCCCTGGACCTGTGTGCTCCCAAGTTTGTCACAGAGGTCCCTAAAGAGTGTGGATGCAAAGCTGTAACAGTCTGTGAGCATCAAACTGCTCTGGTTAGATCCCTAATGAATCTGATCAAACAAAAAATTGTAAAAATCAGAGAAGCCTAGGAAATGAATAGTGGGGCTGTTGTCTGGATTCTGGATTAAAATACAGAGGAGGAATCGAACTGGGGGAGCTTGACCCACTGGCGCACCAGCCTCATGGAACTGTGCCCCCTCCTCACCTGCTCATACCCCGCTCCCAAACCTGGCAGCCTTGCTGGGGGTGGGATGGGCATGGTGTTTCTCATTGCTGCTCCCCCCGGGGCCCCTCACCCTCCCAAGAAGGCCGCCTGCCTCCCGGCCTTGCTCACATTCATGGCAGGCTGGGATTCTGCTGCTTCTCCTGCCCTCATCCTAGGCGAGGTCGTGCCCGTGAGTCCTGCCGCCCTCGCCTCGTCACTCCCAAGTCTTTCCTCCCATCTCCTTCACACCCCAGACCTGCTCATCACCGGTCATCACACGCCCCGGGAGTCTAGCTCCAGGCATGCACTCTGATGCTTTCTGCCCTCCTGCCTGCTCAGGACCTCTGCTCAGACCTTGAGTCTCTGGTCCCCAAGCCTTCCCCCTACCTTCCCTGCCCTCCCATCCTGTCTTCCCTTCTTATCCAACCGTGCCGATCGTCCCCCTCTTGAACACACTCTCCACTCTTCTAACGGTTCTGTCTCCTCATTCTGGCCAGGCACAGTCCCTAGCCCCGAGCTAGTCCTCTCCCCTGACTCCACACATGCTCTCATGTTGCTGGACGCTTCTGGAGAAAACCCTGAGCGCATGATTGGTCTGTCACAACTTCCTAAGTGTTTCTGGTGCTGTTCGGTAGTCTGGGTGCATCTGTCTGCTCAGATTTCCCTCCCGCTCCCCCAGGTGGCTATTTCTTATCTTCTCAAGCCTTCTACACCTTGGCCCTCTCAGCTCATGATTTCACTCCCTGTGTCACCGAGAGAATAAAATAGTTAAAAAGAGAACTTTGACAAGCTCTGGCGTGTCCTCTGCCTGCCCCGTGCGGCTGGCACCGCCTCCCTCTGTGTGGGTGCGTTGCCCTCCCAGCTCCTGCACCTCTTTCTTCTCATTGGCCCTGTCCTCTCTCACCTGGGAAGACTCCGTCCCCAGTTTCCCCTTCCTTCCTAGCTGGGTGATTTCCACTGTTACACCAACAGGTGATGTGTCTCATTTTTGTTGTTCAGTCACCAAGTCGTGTCTGACTCTTTGGGACCCCATGGACAGTAGCACACCAGGCTTCCCTGTCCTTCACCATCTCCCAGAGTTTGCTCAAACTCTTGTCCATTGAGTCGGTGATGCCATCCAACCATCTCATCCTCTGTCTCCCTCTTCTCCTCCTACCTTCAATCTTTCCAGCATCTGGGTCTTTTCCAATGAGTCGGCTCTTCACATCAGGTGGCCAAAGGATTGGAGCTTCAGCTTCAGCATCAGTCCTTCCAATGAACATTCAGGACTGATCTCCTTTAGGATTGACTGGTTTGATCTCCTTGCAGTCCAAGGGACTCTCAAGAGTCTTCTCCGACACCACAGTTCAAAAGCATTAATTCTTCGATGCTTGGCCTTCTTTATGGTCCAACTCTCACATCCATACATGACTATGGGAAAAACCATAGCTTTGACTCTCCAGACCTTTGTTGGCAAAGTGATGTTTCTGCTTTTTAATATGTTGTCTAGGTTGGTCATAGCTTTTCTTCCAAGGAGCAAGTGTCTTTTAATTTCATGGCTGCAGTTACCATCTGCAGTGATTTTGGAGCCCAAGAAAATAAAATCTGTCACTATTTCCATTGTTTCCCCATCTATTTGCTATGAAGTGGTGGGATCGCATACCATGATCTTCGTTTTTTGAATGTGGAGTTTTAAGCCAGCTTTTTCACTCTCCTCTTTCACCTTCATCTAGAGGCTCTTTAGTCCCTCTTCGCTTTCTGTGATTCGAGTGGTATCATCTGCATACCTGAGGTTGTTGATATTTCTCCCAGTGACCTCATGTTTAGAAACACCTTGTCTCCACAGCACCCCCATCTCCTTGCTCCACCCCATCCTCCTGTGAAGGGTCTGTCCTTATATGCTGTCTCTGCTCTCTCCTTCTGTTTCCTAGTCAGGCTTAGGGGTGTACCACTCCTCTGAAGCCTTTCCACGGAGTCCCCGGAGATTGCCAGCTTGCCGGATGGATCCCTTGCAGGTCTGTCCTCCGCCCCGTAGCATCACCCAGGGATTACACCTCCTTCCTGAAAGATGCTTCTCCTCCTGGTTCTATTCCTGCCTCACCACTGCTCCCCCAGTGCCTGGGCCAGCGCTTGCACAGCAGACATCTAGCATCCTTGTTGAGTGATGGGGTTGACATGCAAAAAGGTGTTTTCTTTCCCCCTCTCTCTGGCTCCCTTCCTGCCCCTCACGTTGTGTTGTGCTCATTCGCTCAGTTGTGTCCAATTCTTTGTGGCCCCATGGACTGTAGCCGACCAGGCCTCTCTGTCCGTGGCATTTTCCAGGCAAGAATACTGCAGTGAGGTGCCATTTCCTCTTCCAGGGCATCTTCCCAACCCAGTGATCACACCCGCGTCTCCTGCATTGGCAGGTGGGTTCTTTATCACTGGTGCCACCTGGGAAGCCCCATGTTGTGTTAGACAATATACATGGATCTCCAGTGCAGGAGACCTGGGTTCGATCCCCTGGGTTGGGAAGATCCCCTGGAGGAGGAAATGGCAACCCACTCCAGTATTCTTGCCTGGAGAATCCCATGGACAGAGGAGCCTGGCGGGCTCCAGTCTGTGGATTCTTCTTAGCCACTAAACAACAATATGGCTTCTAAAGGTAGGTGTGTATGCATGCATGGGAACAGGGCTTTTCTGTGCAGGAGGAGACCCGCAGGCAGGGTTTGGTGGGGCTGGGAGGGGCATTCAGGTGGAGTAAGGAAATACGTCTTTCTGAGTAATGATGATGGTGATGTTGAGAAGGGGAAATACCCCAGAACTGGCCTGGCTGGTCAGTTAGAGAAGAAACTGGAAAAGTAGCTGGGAGTGAAGCCTCCAGCACCAGACCCAGGGGGCAGGGCGGTGGAACTAACATGTTAGTTACTGGAAGCAAACGGAAGGGTTTGTTGTAGGTGGAAGTGATGCATCAGGATGTGTTCAGTGCTTGGGGCGGAATCCCTGGGGAGGGGGTGGACATCTGTGGGCAGGCCATGAACTTGGCCTGAAGGGTCTACCTCTCCCCTGTGTCCAAAGAGAAGCACAGCTGTGTGGAAAAGGGGATGATTTACGCTCCTTCTGGTGCTCTGTGGGGTGGGATGGTCCTGCAGTCAGCCTGGTCCAGCCCTTGGTGCCCTCTCCTGGAGGTCTAAGAACTGCTGAGCAGGACTTCCGCCTGTGGATTCTTCTTAGCCACTAAACAACAATATGGCTTCTAAAGGTAGGTGTGTATGCATGCATGGGAACAGGGCTTCTCTGTGCAGGAGGAGACCCGCAGGCAGACCCGCCTGTGGCTCCATCAGAAGCATAGTCAGCCCTTCTGTCAGTACTTTTTTAAAGGCCCAGATTCCTTCTTTTTAGGGAAAAAAAAAAGGTTTAACTCTCAAGGCCCAATGTCCAGCCCAATGCTCAAGCCCTCTTGTCCGGGGAGGACAGGCCTCCCTTCCTCGGTCTGGTCACGCCAGCCTCTGCTGACTCTACTGCAAGGAGGGGAGTTTGTCCAGCTGTGGCTGCAAGAGACGGTCCATTGTCCTCTTTTCCCCTCTGGCTGGTGGTACAGGCGAGCGCATTCTTGCAGGGAGGCAGTGCATCTGCTTAGGTAGCGTTTTTTTTCTTTTTTTAGTGTCCCCTGCCAACCACTCACCGCTGACCTTTTCGTGTGGCTTGGACTTTTTGGAGAGAAAGGTTGGGGATAGTACAGGAAAGTGTCCTAGCCGGGCTGACGTGTCTGCCTCGTTGGCTTTGTCTTGGTTCTCAAGCTTCTGTTTCAGACTGATGTTTTGATTTCCACTTTGCTTAGCAACCACCCGCCCCCCCCCACCCCCGCCCAGCAGCCTCCACCCGCCCCCCACCCGCCTGCCCGAGGAAGGCCATTGTCTTTCTGGAGCACTGCTTCAGCTCCCAACTGATAATTCTGGAAGGAACGGCCACAAGCCGGTCTGAGCTGAGCTCAGAATTAGCACATGAAGAAGACAGTGACCTGGATCTGAGTGATTCTGTCCTCTGGAGACCATGAAATAGAAGCTGGTATAATATCTGGCCCAGGGACACAGCCACAAGGGGTGGCAGTCTTGGGCCGTCTGCATGGTTAAATTGACCTACTTATTTTTCTGACCCGTGGGCTGGGCCTTGCTGGAATTTCCTTAAGGCGTGTGATTGTGGAAAATATTGTGAAAGAAAGAAGCACGTGTGCTTCGGTTGATGACTGGTCCAGACAGCTCGCCTGCTGACCCGGAGCACGGCCTGCTTGGCCTGAGTTTTAAGGAGCAGAGCAGATTCTGGCCGCATTGCTGAGCTCTGTGGCTCCCAGGAGCCCTGCCCCAGCCCTGGGACGTCTGACGACAGAACCCTGTCCTGGGAACCAGCATCTTGGACTGGCTTCGCTCTGCTGGGGCAAGCGCTGTCCCCTGCAGGGGAGCCCTTGCCCTTCCAGTGCCCTTGGCCCACTGGACCCAGGGGTGGGATGGTGGTCCCCCAGGCTCCTCTTTGCCACATCCAGGCTGTCCTCCTTCCCTCCGCTGTAAAAGCAGTCAGCTAGGAATCTCATGTCCAGCGTCCACCAGGAGGTCTTTCTAGGTTCATCTAAGCATCCAAACTGTCAACAGCCCACTCTGTACCCAGGACAGGAACCAGAGCTCCTGGCGGGGCCACACGGAGTGTTCTTCTGTGGAGTCACTGTCACAGCAGCCCTGTCACCGGCGTGCATGCTGGGCGGGGGGTGGGGTGGGGCGCGGGAAGGGCGTGGATGACAGGGTGTCTTGCTGAGATGCCTCACCCCTGCTCCCGGTCACCCCAGAATGCAGTGTTGGTGGCTCAGCTTCCAGGCTCCCTTAAAGGACTGCTCCATTCAAGGAGTCTTCCTGGGCCCTCATGATTGTTTCTGTCAGCTGTGATTCCTGCTAGTCCAGGGTTTGCTGCCAGGTGGTCCGTTTTTGCCGTACTGTCGTCTAGTAACATGGATGGTATTTATCAGTTTACGGGACTGGGAGGCTAACCTAGGGTCAGATTCTCTTGCAGGCTCTGTTGACCCTTTGTCCACGCACACCACGGAACCATATTGCCCTCTGTCCCTCCTTGAGAGTGCCTGTTTCCTTGCTGGTTTTACCTCCTTTTCTGTCAGCCCAGCCGCTCCATCTGCGTCAGACGTTGCCCTTTTCATCTGCTACCTTCGTCTTTCCAGCTCATCCCTCAGTTCTCCAATTCCACCCACTTTGACCCCAGTGAGACTGCGATCCCGTGAACCTGCCACCCCCTTTAAAATTTTTTTCCACATATATATATATTTTTTCCATTATGGTTTATCACAGGATATCAAATATAGTTCCCTCTGTGATATATAGTAGAAACTTGTGGTTGATTCTATATAATAGTTTGCATCTGCGAATCCCGAATCCCCAGTCCACCCCTCTCCCATCCTGTCTCCCTCTTGTTAACCGTAAGTCTGTTCTCTGTGTCTGAAGTCTGTTTCTGTTTTGTAGATTACTTCATTTGTGTCATATTTTATTTAAAAAAATTTTTAAATTTTATTTTTGGCTACACTGGGTGAAAGGAATGGCAAACCACTTCAGTCTTCTTGCCTCGAGAACCCCATGAACAGTATGAAAAGGCAAAAAGATATGACCCCGGAAAATGAGCCCCCCAGGTCAGTAGGTGTCCGATATGCTACTGGGGAAGAGCAGAGAAAGAGTGAAGAGGCTGGGCTCGAGCAGAAACGATGCTCAGCTGTAGGCGTGTCCAGCAGTGAAAGTAAAGCCTGCTGCTGTAAAAACCAGTACCCACAGGAACCTGGAATGCTAGGGCCATGAATCGAGGCAAATCAGATGTGTTCAAGCAGGAGGTAACAAGAGTGAACATCAACATTTTAGGAATCAGTGAACTAAAATGGATGGGAATAGGTGAATGTAATTCAGATGACCATTATATCTACTACTGTGGGCAAGAATCCCTTAGAAGAAGTGGAGTAGCGCTCATAGTCAACAAGAGTCCAAAATGGACTTGGGAGCAATCTAAAAAATGCCAAAATGATCTCGGTTCCTTTCCAAGGCAAACCATTCAACATCACACTAATCCAAGTCTATGCCCCAATGAAGAAGCTGAAGCTGTATAATTCTGTGAAGACCTACAACTCCTTCTAGAACTAACACCAAAAAAAGATGCCCTTTTCATCATAAGGGACTGGAATGCAAAAGTAGGAAGTCAAGAGATAGCTGGAGTAATAGGCAAGTTTGGCCTTGGAGTACAAAATGAATCAGGGCAAAGGCTGACAGAGTTTTGCCAAGAGAACACGCTGGTTTATCAGTTTACGGGACTGGGAGGCTAACCTAGGGTCAGATTCTCTTGCAGGCTCTGTTGACCCTTTGTTGACCCTTCCAAGAACACAAGAGACAACTCCACACACAGACATCACCAGATGGTCAATACTGAAATCAGATTGATTATATTCTTTGCAGTCAAAGATGGAAAACCTCTATACAGTCAGCAAAGACCTGGAGCTGC
The DNA here is from genome assembly GCF_001704415.2 of Capra hircus. NCBI lineage: Eukaryota > Metazoa > Chordata > Mammalia > Artiodactyla > Bovidae > Capra > Capra hircus. The sequence continues at coordinate 81,880,651 of NC_030816.1, forward strand.
CTGTGGCTCAGATCATGAACTCTTTATTGCAAAATTCAGGCTTAAATTGAAGAAAGTGGGTAAAACTACTAGACTATTCAGGTATGACCTAAATCAAATCCTTATGATTATACAGTGGAAGTGACAAATAGATTTGAGGGATTAGATCTGGTAGACAGAGGGCCTGAAGAACTATGGACTGAGGTTCCTGACATTGTATAGGAGGCAGGGACCAAAACCATCCCCAAGAAAAAGAAATGCAAGAAGGTAAAGTAGTTATCTGAGGAGGCCTTACAAAGAGCTGAGGAAAGAAGAGAAGCAAAAAGCATGGGAGAAAGGGAAAGACATACTCAATTGAATGTAGAGTTCCAGAGAATAGCAAGGAGAGATAAGAAGGCCTCTTAACTGAACAATGCAAAGAAATAGAGGAAAACAATAGAATGGGAAAGACTAGAGATCTCTTCAAGAAAATTGGAGATACCAAGATGGGCAAAATAAAGGACAGAAATGGTGGGGACCTAACAGAAGCAGAAGATATTAAGAAGTGGCAAGAATACATAGAATTATACAAAAAAGATCTTAGAAAGCATCACTACAAACAAAGCTGGTGGAGGGGGTGGAATTCCAGCTGAGTTATTTAAAATAATAAAAGATGATGCTGTTAAAAGTGCTGAACTCAATATGTCAGCAAATTTGGAAAACTTAGCAGTGGCCACGGGACTGGAAAAGGTCAGTTTTCATTCCAATCCCAAAGAAAGGCAATGCCAAAGAATGTTCAAACTACTTCACAATTGAGCTCATTTCACATGCTAGCAACGTAATGCTCAAAATCCTTCAGGCTAGGCTTCAACAGTACATGAACCGAGAACTTCCAGATGTACAAGCTAGATTTAGAAAAGGCAGAGGAACCAGAGATCAAATTGCTAACATCTGCTGGGTCATAAAAAAAAAGCAAGGGAATTCCAGAAAAACATCTACTTCTGCTTCATTGATTACACTAAAGCTTTTGACTCTGTGGATCACAACAAACTGGAAAGTTCTTAGAAGAGATGGGAATACCAGACCACCTGACCTGCCTCCTGAGAAAACTGTATGCAGGTCAGGAAGCAACAGTCGGAACTGGACACAGAACAACGGACTGGTTCCAAGTTGGGAAAGGAGTACGTCAAGGCTGTATATTGTCACCCTGCTTATTTAACTTCTAGGCATAGCACGTCATGTGAAATGTCGAGCTGGCTGAAGCACAAGCCATAATCAAGATTGCCAGGAGAAATATCAATAACCTCAGATATGCAGATGATACCACCCTAATGACAGAAAGCAAAGAGGAACTAAAGAGCCTCTTGATAAAGAAGAAAGAGGAGAGTGAAAAAAACTGCCTTAAAACTCAGCATTCGAAAAACTAGGTCATGGCATCTGAACCAATCACTTCATGGCAAATAGACAGGAAAAAAAAATGGAAACAGTGGTAGACTTTATTTTCTTGGGTTCCAAAATTGCTGTGGACAGTGACTGCAGCCATGAAATTCCAAGACACTTGCTCCTGGAAGAAAAGCTATGACAAACCTAGACAGCGTATTAAAAAGCAGAGACATCACTTTGCTGACAAAGGTCTGTATAGTCAAAGCTATGGTTTTTCCCATAGTCATGTACAGATGTGGGAGTTGGAGCCTAAAGAAGGCTAAGCACCAAAAAACTGATGTTGGTGTTGATGTTGTGGTGTTGGAGAAAACTCTGGAGAGTCCCTTGTGACAGCAAGGGGATCAAAGTAGTCAATCCTAAAGGAAATCAACCCTGAATATTCACTGGAAAGACTGATGCTGGGGTTGAAGCTCCAATACTCTTGATGCAAAGAGCCGACTCTTTGGAAAAGACCCTGATGCTGGGAAAGATTGGGGGCAGTTGAGGATGAGATGGTTGGATGGCATCACCAATTCAACGGACATGAGTTTGAGCAAACTCCGGGAGATAGTGAAGGTCAGGGAAGCCTGGCGTGCTACAGTCCATCGGGTTGCAAAGAGTCAAACATGGCTGTCAACACAGGGTGAGCGCGGGCTTTTTCTAGTTGCGGCATGCGGGGACTTCTCTCTAGTTGCGGTGCCCGGGCTTTTCACTGTGGTGGCTTCTCCTGTTGCGGAATATAGGCTCTCGGCAATGTGGGCTTCAGTAGCTGTGGAGCACGGGTTTTGTTGCCCCACAGCGTGTGAGATCTTCCTGGAGCAGGGATCAAACCAGTGTCCCTTGCATTTCGAGACGTATCCTTAACCACTGGACCATCAGGGAAGCCCAGGTATCACATTTTAGGTTGCCGATATAAGTGGTATCATATGGCCTTCGTCTTTCTCTGCCTGACTTCACTTCATATGATAATCTCTAGATCCATCCGTGTTGCTGAAAATGGCAGTTTCCTTCTTATTTATGGCTGAGTAGTATTCTATTTGTGTATGTATGTATGTGTATCAGGTAAAGCTATCATTCTTTACCTGATGGCTCAGTGGTAAAGAAACTTCCTGCCAAAGCAGGAGATGCGAGTTTGATCCCTGAGTCAGGAAGATCCCCTGGAGAAGAAAATGGCAACCCACTCTGCTATTCTTGCCTGGAAAATTCTATGGACAGAGGAGCCTGGCAGGCTACAATCCACGGAGTCACAAGAGTCAGACATAACTTAGCGACTGAAGAAATGATGAACGAATATATATTTTCATTTATCCAAAATGTTTATCCATTCATCTCTTGCTGGACATTAGGTTGTTTCCATGTCTTGGCTATTGTGAACAATGCTGCTGTGACATAGGGGTGCATGTATCTTTTTGAATTACAGTTCTGTCCGGATTTATGTCCAGGAGTGAGATTGCTGGATTCTATGGCAACTCTTTTTAGCTTTTTAAGGAACCTCCATTCTGTTCTCCATAGTGGCTGCACCAACTTACATTCCCACCAGCAGGACAGGAGGTGAACCTGCCTCCTCTTCCAATGCCTTCCCCACCCGCTTGCCCGCTTCCCTCCGCTCCCCTCCCCCTCCACCCCTGCCCCTCACTTGCGGGCCCTACTCCCCTGGGGAACCGCTGGGCAGGTCCTCCTGCCCTCGCCTGGACCTGCCTCCGTGTGGCTGGACGTCTCTGGAGCGGACCCACCGCCACGCTGGCAGTGGACCCCCCCCTTTGGGGTCCCCAGGCCCAGGCGGGCCCTCCAGTTACGCTCCTATGTCAGTTCACCCTCCCGCCTTCCCCGACGGCCCTTCCTGCTGAAGCTCCGCGCGCCTCCGCCTCCGCCTCCGCCAGGCTTTGAGCAGACGCCTTGCTTCTCAATTCACCGAGAAAGCCGGAGGCACCAGGAGAGCGTTTCCTCCCACGGCCTGTGCCGCCGCCACCCACCTCTGCCCCTGTGTCCTTCCGCTCTTCTGTCACCTTAGACGGACTCTCTGTTCAGGCAGCCCCCCAGTCACAGGTCAGGGCCTTGACCGCGTCCCGGGCGCTATCAGTGGGTCCCTTCTCTCCCCTCCAGAAGCCTTTACCTCCCCTGGATCAGTTCTGCCAGCGTGCAAACCGGTGTTAACTCCTCTTCTTAGGGAAACCTTTAGACCCCCACTTGCCGCTCCCAGCCTCCCATTTCTACACACACATGCACACCCACACGTGCAAATACACGCTTGCACACACACACCACACACACACACACACACACACGAATTCCTCAAGGAACTGCTTCTACTCCCAGCCTCCATTTTTGCCTCGTCCTCACCATTCAGGATTCTGCCCCTCATCTTTACCGAAGCTGCTTTTCCCCTGGCTCACCTCTGTGTGTAACTCGAATGATGAGCGCTTAGTCCTGCTGGGATGGGACTCAGGACAGCATGGGACCTCTTCGCCGACCCATCTCTCCTCCTTGACACGCTCACCCCTGGCTCCTGACTCCAGGCACTGCACCTTTCCCTTGTATCTTTTTGGCTTCTCCTCCGTCTCCCAGACCTTTAAGCACCTTGTCCACCTCCACGCTCTCCCAAGGCCATCTCCCCGAGTCTGTGACTTTAAGGAGCTTCTGTTGGCCAGGGGGTGCCCAGTTTGTCTCTTCAGCCGATGTGCCCGTGTGACTGCAGCTGGCACAACTGCATCCCCAGACTCTTTACCGGGCGGTCTGACCCCATGACAGATGGCTGGTCAGTCTCCATGGACACCAGGGGTGATGGTCACACCATCCTGTCGGTTGTTCAGCATCATCCTTGAAACCTGTCCTTCGCTCATGTCCCGTGTCCTGTCCGTCCACAAAGCCTTTTGCATTTGCCTTTGACGTATATGCAGGTATTTGATGATGTTAAGGAATTATGGTTACATTTTTAAAGATATGGTCATGGTATTGTGGTATATTTTTAAAAGGAAGCCTCATCTGTTAGAGATTCTTACTGAAATATTTATAGATAGAACAGTATGAAGTCTGGAATTAGAATAATCTTGGGCAGTGGTTCTCAAGTGGAGGACTCATGAAAACAGATTTCTGGGTCTCAAGGACAGAGTTTCTGATTTAGTGGGGTTAGGATGGGGTTTTTTTTTTTTTTAAACTCCTGACACCGATTGTTGCTTATTGTCTGAGCCCACAAGATGAGACTGCTGTGAGGTGTCGGAGATGGGATGTGATAGCTTATAGTGAACAATGTTGGATTCGTGATCTCCGAAGAAGGTTTAGCTTTGGGACCAGGGACCAGGCTTGATCACCCAAGAGCTTTTGTGTAGCAGAGTTGTATTAAAGGGAAAAGGGGACAGAGAAAGCTTCTGACATAGACATCAGAAGGGCGATGCCAAGTGCCCCCCTGCTAGTTTTTAGCAAGCTGTTTTATGTCTGTTAGAAAGCTATTAATCAGAAGAGAGACACCTCAAAGCTGAGGGAGTTTCACCAGGCCCCTCTCCCACAATATACATTTTTGAGATAGGATGGCATGAGGTATGTCATCCCCCAGCCATAAAACAATTGATATGAATACTGGTTTGTTCAGCTATTGTCAGCCCAAGGTTTGAGAAAAGAAAAAGTTAGTCTTAGGTGGAACCATTTTGAAGAAAGGCAAATTCCAAAGCAAATACTTAGTTTCATTCACATAGCTTAAGAAAAACATTTCCATAAGAAAAATGCATTGGGTAGCTCAAGGTTTGAGAAATGTGAAGTTCAGGTGGAACCAGGTGTCGTCATAGCAACACAGAATTTTGAGAGACACTTGCAGCCTGTTTCCTCCATTTGGAGACCCCTGGCCTTCCTGCCTGTTACCCTGTCAGATGGGAGATATGAATGAAGTAAGCTTGCGTGTGAATAGATACCAGTCAGAGCTGGTGGGCACGTAAAGTTATTACACTACTCTGCTTTTCTTTGGAAGTTTCAATAATAATAAGGTGTATCAGTGTGTGTGTGGTGTGTGTGTGTTCCCAGCACCTCCTGCCCCACCCCCCTAACCCCGCTCCAAGCATCCTCTCTGCAGGATCATTGTAGCGCCTCCTAATTGGTCTCCTTGCCTTTCTCTTGCCCCTCCTGGATTCAGAGTGATCCTCAAAACCCTGCAGTGCCTCCCTCTGGCTTGGTGCGAAACCCCAAGTCTTGTTATGACCTAGACCGTGCTTCGCAGCATGTCCCTGGCTCCATTCCCTCTGTCAGGAATGACCTCACTGAGCCTGCATATTCCAGGAATGCTTCAGCCCCAGGACCTTTGCACATGCTCTTCTGGGCCCACAGTGCTCCCCGGCCCTCCACTCAGCCGTCTCCCTCTTCTCCTTCATCTGCTTTCACAGATTGCCCCTGCAGTGAGACCTTGCCAAACCGCACTTACGTGAGAGTCCTCATTCCCCCGCTTCCCACCCCTCTTCCTTGTTCGCTTTTTTTTCTTAGCTCACGTCACTGTATTGTGCTGCTGGTTGCGTCTGCCCCCTTCGGCAGGAAGCTTGTGTGGTTCCTGGCCCCGAGTAGGCGCTGCCGCTCCACCACCTCTGTGACAGCCTTGTCGGGGCCGCTGCCCCTGGCTCCCACCTCCAGCAGGTTGGCTTCCACGGTTGTCACTCACCCATTCATGACACGTGTCCCTTCTTTGCCAAGGGCCCGCACCTGCCTCGCTGCCTCTGGGGTGGATGGGTTTGGGTCTGTTCGGATCCCTGCTGGGTCCCTGTGCCTAGCCGGCCTTCAGATACACACTCACTGGAACGAGTGGCTGAATCCCAGGGCAAGAGGTGGATGAGGACAAGGGTGGGTGAGTAAAGGGGAGGACTTCCTGGAAAGTTGTGGCCGATGGCTGGGGTTTGAGGGGCGGTGAGCAGGGGGAAGCAAAAACATTCTCACGTGGACGAACCCTCTGGAAATGCAACCAACAAAAGCGTGGAAGACAGGAAAATTCTATTTTTCAGACATTAAGTAAGGAAGGACAGAAGTTGCCAATGGGCAGACCAAATACAGTCTGCAGAGGTGTGTGCAGCCCACACAGAGCTTAAAATAAACCTGGGTTGGTTGCCAAGACTGAGAAATCAGAAGTGTCCTATTTCTCTCAAAAAACTGGAAACTCGCTGGTACCCAGGCTGGTCTGACCTCCTGGGGGCAGTGGGCAGAAACGGACCATGTGTCCCCGTTAGAAGGTGCGTATATCCTTGGGTCACCCACGGACCTCTTCCTGCAGCTTCGTTCCTTCATTACCTGCCTGAGGCTTTTGGTTTGTGAGCTCCCTTTTAAGAGCAAAATGGATTTGTTCTTCCTTTGACACGAAGTGAGGAAATACGGTTATCTGGGGCAAGCGGTGGTGTCGGGCGGTTTTGCAACAGGTTGCCTGGGAGGCCAGGCCTCTGGGGGTCCTGGGGGCTCACTGAGGAGGCCCTGTCTCCCAGACGTGGGACGTGTCCCGCTTACACATCGCAGGGGTGGGAAGGAGCTTTGGAGGGGAAGGCCTGGAGAAAAGGAGAGATGCTTTGCAGAAAGTCTGGACTTTTAACAGGGCTGGCTCATGGAAGGAAAAGGTTACTGAATCTTACAGGTTCAGCTGTGTTCCCCAAAAGATACATGCAAGTCCTAACTTCCAATACTTCAGAATGGGACCATGTTTGGGCATAGGGTCCTTCGTGTAATTAGGTTGAGATGTGGTCATCCTGGAGTAGGGTGGGCCCCCAATCTGATGCGATGAGTGTCCTTGCAAGAGGAGAGAGGCCCAGAGCCACACAGAGAGAAGATGGCCACGTGATGAAGGAGGCAGGGGTTGGAGTGAGACAGCTGCAGGCCAAGGAAGGTCCAGATTGACGGCCACCACCAGCCAGGATGGGGAGGGGAGGACCCTCCCCAGAGCCTGCAGAGGATGGTGGCCGGCTGACACCTTGCTTCCAGACTTCCAGCCTCCAGACTCAAGAGCTGAGAAAGTTCCGATGTTCTAAGCCCCCTGGTTTGTTTACAGTTCGTCTGTTTGTGATGGAGGAAAAGCATCTTCTCCCAAGCCTGGCACGTGCAGTCAGGTTGTGACCTTCCGTGAGGTGCCTTGTGTGAAAGCCAGGGATGATGGTGCTGATTCTGTATTAAGGAGTGGATCATTTACAGGATTCAGATGGGACAAGGTGGCCTGGTGGAGCTGTGCTTGTTTGTTTTTAAAATAGGGTGAGAAGCCTTTTTAAAATTTGTGTTTGTTTGGTTTTCCCAGCGCAGGGGGACCGGCTGTGGGTGCTTTTCTTCTGTGACCCAGCAGGGCAGGGGTCAGTTCTGTTCCCACAGCTTCTCCTGCGGTCCCGTTCCCACCTCGGAAGTGTGGATCTGACCAGGTTCCTTTGGCCGGCAGTTTCCCAGGGTTTTGTTTGTTTGGTTAGGACTGTTTGCAGAGGAACATAAAGGCACAAAGACCTCCTCATTCTAGGGTCAACAGGGTGAGACCCAGATGATACCCTGGCTTCAGGGTTCTGTGCAGAAGCTTTGTAAAGCTTTGCAGGTTGAAATATCATTTTGTGTGTGTGTCAGAATTATGCTCTTGCGTTGATCAATGTGTCCACTGCAGTGAGGACGGGAGCTGCCTGTCTACCTCTCTCTCTTTAGATCAGGAGACACCACGTGTGGCCCTGAACAGGCCTGCAGGGAGCAGTTCGCTTCCACCTGTGGGGATGGGATTTCACAGGCTTCACCTGCCCTAGAGTAGGGAGCAGGCCACTTCCAGGAGGGGTCCGTAGACACGTGGCACCAGGCTTGTCCCTGAACGGCGGACTCGTCATCACCTGGATGGAGGAGGCCTTCATCTCTTCAGGGAGCAGACCAGGGTGGGCAGGAAGGCTGCCTCGTCCTCCTCATTGTCATCATTGTTGGGGCAAAGACCTGTGGGCTCCAGGAAGTGGGTCGTGCCCATCTGTTGGCCCCTCAGTGCCCCCGTCCTGATGCCCACTTCCTGCAATGGTTCCCACGTTTGGCAGAAGGGGCCTTGCACTTGTGATTAAGCTAAGGGCCTTGGGATAGGAGATTGTTGGGGATGATCCAGGGGCCCAGTGTACTCACAATGGTCCTTAACAGATGGAAGAGGGAGGCGGGAGAGGGAGAGAGAGTGAGATGTGAAGGTGGAAGCAGGGATTGGAGGGAAGCGATTGCTAGTTTTGAAGAGAGAAGATGTAGACACGAGGGAGGGTGCAGTGAATTGGGAGATTGGGACTGACTTATATACACTTGTTTAGTGGCTGCTTTGCGACCCCATGGACCGTAGCCCGCCAGGCTCCTCAGTCCGTGGGATTCTCCAGGCAAGAATACTGGAGTGGGTAGCTGTTCCCTTCTCCAGGGGATCTTCCCAACCCAGGTATTGAAACCGAGTCTCCTGCATTGGCAGGTGGATTCTTCACTGCTGAGCCACCAGGGAAGCCCCGGCTTTGGGTAATTACCTTTAGGTTACTCTGCTCCCTCCTCCCCCAGCAAAAAACCCTTATTAGAAAAAGTCATGTGAATTTTGGAGGAAAATATCATTTATTAAACTAGTTCTTAACCTTAGAGCTCCTTGAAGATTCTGATGAAAATTACGATCCCAGTATATAAAAACATACATCAAAAAATTTGCATACAATTTTAGAGATTATAGGGCTTTCCCGGTAGCTCAGTTGGTAAAGAATCCGCCTACAATGCGGGAGACCTGGGTTGGGAAGATCCGCTGGAGAAGGGATAGGCTACCCACTCCAGTATTCTGGCCTAGAGAATTCCATGGACTGTATACAATCCATGGGGTTACAAAGAGTCAGACACGACTGAGCGACTTTCACTTTCACTTTTTAGAGATACAGAGCCCCCAAAACCTATCTGTGAAGCTGTGGTGTCTGCCAGGCTTTTCCCTCTGTCTCCCCAGCTGGAGAGCCCTTGTATTGGATGAATCCAGTTGAGGCTGAGTTTTTGCTTCCATATCAAGTCGCCCTAATGGTATTTGCGGGGCCCTTATTTAAGGATTCGTCCATGTGTGTGTTTTAGTCTATGCATTTAGAAACGTTCTTCTGAGAAAAGGGTGCAAAGGCCTGGCCCCTGTAAGCCCGTGGCACCTCCAACGGTGTCTGTGCTATCACTGTGAAGGTTAAGGGCTCCCTACTTTTCCTGGTCCTTCCCTCTGCCAGTTTTTCTTCTGCTTCCCAGCAGGCTGGGTGTGTTGTCCTGGGTGTTTCTAGTAACTCTGAAGACCCTGGGGACCTCTGCTCATCAGCCTGCCTTGGGATTCACTGGCCCCAGACCTGGAGCACAAGGGTCACCCAGGCCTCCTGCTCAGCCCTTGTGTGTTAGCAGGTCCCCAGGGGGTGGGTGAGCACTTGCACGATGTGGCCTCTGGTGGACGACACTTAGGAAGGAAGGTCCTCCCCATCAGGGAGCGATGACTCAGTGCTGTTTCTGAGCACGTGGGCTGCAGTACCAAGGGACGGGGCTGGCCTGAGACACCTGCTCCCACCTCAAACCCAGCACCTCCGCGGACCGGGGACTCCCCTCCGCCTCTGCAGCCCTCCCAGGACACTGCCGGAGCTTTCAGACAGCAGGTGGGAAGGTCTCAGTCCCTGGAGCTCGGCAATCTGCTGATCCACAAGCCTCCACACAGATGACTTGGGGCCGAGCAACCGACTCTGCGTTTTCTTTGCCGAGTGGGTGGGAGCCGCATTGGAAGCTGCAGTGAGTGAACTCCACCGGGAGGTTTGGCTGATGCTGTCTGTGCTGTGTTTCTCCCGCAGCCCCGGAAGAAAAGGAGGTCATTAAAGGCCAGTACGGGAAGCTCACCGATGCTTACGGCTGCCTAGGGGAGCTCAGGCTGAAGTCCGGTGAGTACCCGCGTGGAGGGCGGCAGCTGTCACACGCTCGGGGCTATAGACTTCAAGTGTCGGGCAGAGCTTCTCTTATGTGAGTTTGGAGAGGCTGTGGGATTTAGTCATTTTATTTCAGCAGCTACCCTCTTTTAAAATGTTTACTTCACTGAGCCGGCTCCTCCAGGCTAGGGCAGAGGTCGAGGTGAGAGCCTGGTCCTCCCCTGTTGGTACTCCTTCCCACCCTGGGCACAGAGGACCTTACCTTCTCTGGGTGCCCGCTGGGATCTAGGATCTTCCAGCCTGGTCTGGGGGGGGCGGGGGCGTCTCCCCAGGGGCTGGTGTGTTGTTTTACAGGAGATTTGTATTCTAGAAGGGGGTGGAGGTCAGAGGTCAGAAGCCCCTGGACCTGCTGAGTGTGTCTTTACGGAGTGGAACTGGGATGGAGCATCGTTGGCAAGGAGAGAAAAGCCACCAGCGCCTGACCATTGGGCACTGAGGTTGGGTGTGAGCGAGAGCAAGGAAACGAGCTCCAGAACTGGGCCACATGATCCGACTGGAAAGGGCAGAGGACTCACAGGAACGCGCGGGCATCCTTGCTCGGTGTAAGACGTGAGGGGCTGAGACATCAACACGGCTGCCGCTGGGGAGTCACAGTCTCCCCGTGAGGCCGCTCGGTCACCTCTGCACTCCTGGGCCTCACAGGAGCCCTGATGCAATGCTGGGACTCAGCAACCCCCTCCTTCCTCCCCTCTCTGCCTTCTGATTTACACTGTCCCTGCCCAGTGTCTCTGGTGACTTATGGGGCCAAGACCAGATCAGGCTGTGAGCTGCTCAAACACAGGCTCTTCCCAAGCCTACATCCACACAGCAGCTGTTTTCATCTCCACATCCACACAGCAGCTGTGTTCCCTGGTCTGAGGATTTTCACAGCAGACAGCACAGTGGTTTGCCATTACTTTTCTGGCTCTTTTTTCTTTAATCGGGTGGTTTTGTTTTTCCTCTGAACTATGGTGGTGATCATCTCCAAACAGTGTTTAGGAAAAACACTCAGTACCCACATGACAAAATGCATGTATTAAATGTCTTGTTTTGTGCCAATGGCTAAGTGTACATTAGCTTCTTTAATCCTAAAAACAAGCCAACGTGATACTGTGTCTTTATTCTCCTTTTCAGTAAAGGAAACAGACTCAGAAGGTAAAAATCACTTGCCTAAGAAGCTCAGCTAGAATTGAAACCTGGATCTAGCGGCCTCTAAACACTGACTTTTTTTTCATGAAGATGTGCTGCCTGCCAAGAGTTTCTGTTTGTTTTTTTCGGTTTTTTTCCCCTTGCCATGATTTTTATTTTCTGAGGTTATAAAAAATTCCTGTGGCCTTTCCTTAATCACGAGGATGTGAAGATGACAGCTGACCTTATGTGGTGCTTACTCTGTGCTGGGCCCAGTTTTAAGTGTTTTAATTTATTAGCTCAGCTCTCCCAACAACTTGAGGTAGGAACTGGAACTGTTAGAAAGCTTAAGAGTTGTAATTCCTCTATTCCATGACACATTTTTTTATATTATAACATCTGGGTGTTTCAGATATGTTACGGTTGTTGGCATTTTACAATTATGATTGGCAATATTTTTCTTGTGTGTAAATTAATGGTCCTTTTTGCATCGGTGACTTGCTGGTGGCAAGTGGGTTTTTAAAAAATTTTAATGTATTTATTTTTAATTGGAGGATAATTGCTTTGCAATGTTGAGTTGGTTTCTGCCATATGAATCAGCCAACGTGAATCAGCCACGGGTATACATATGCCCCCTCCCTCTTGAACCTATGAAAGTGAAAGTTGCTCAGTCATGTCCAACCCTTTGCGACCCCGTGGACTTTACAGTCCATGGAATTCTCCAGGCCAGAATACTGGAGTGGGTAGCCTTTCCTTTCTCCAGGAGATCTTCGCAACCCAGGGATTGAACCCAGGTCTCCTGCATTGCAGGCAGATTCTTTACCAGCTGAGCCACAAGGGAAGCCCCTTGAACCTGTGACTAGGTTTTAAACTCCTTTTTTATGGTATCAGGGGCTGCCTTCACCGGCTAGGCTGTTCTGTCCTGAAAGGGGCAGGAAGGCTGAGGTTCCAAGACCAGGGAAGTGATACCTTGCCTGTATCCCAGGGGAAAGCTTGTCTTCCTGGGCTGAGATTGGAGATCAGCTCTAGGAAACCGGTCCTGACAGGGAAGGCTGGCAGCCCCCACAGACAGTGTCTGTGAGCCAGGCTGTCTGTGGGTGCCAGCTATGGCAGGCTCATCCCAGGGCAGGGAGTGGAGAGAGGTGACCAGCTCATAGTGCTGCCCCAGACAAGGCCATCCTCCCTGCCTGCGGCCCCCACCACCCGCCTGCTCCTCCCCGCGAGGGGGCAGCGAGCACAGCCCCTGGTCCCCGGCCATGTCTGGTGTCCTCTGAACACCCCAGCCCTGCCTGGCTGTGTCACCCTCCAGGGGGCCCGGTGAAGGCTCCCTGAGTGTGGTGAGAGTGTGTTTGACTTGGAATGTCAGGCCTTTCTCAACACATTTCTGAAAGTGCCCAGGGTATCTGAAGGATGCGGGCTTCCCTGGTGGCTCAGTGGTAAAGAACCCGCCTATCAATGCAGGAGACTCGGGTTCCATCCCTGGGTCGGGAAGATGCCCTGGAGGAGGACATGGCAACCCACTCCAGTAATCCTGCCTGGGGAATCCCATGGACAGAGGAGCCTGGCGGGCTACAGTCCATGGCGTCACAAAACAGTCGGTCAGACATGACTGAGCGACCGAACTACAGTCTGAAGGATGGAAGGACTGGGCCTTGCCATTGAGTTTTTCCAGTTCTCTTCGGTTATGCTGAGGAATGTTTGGCTTGAACTTGATCTTCTTTCCCATCTGCAAGTCCCTATCCCAGAACTACGATGTGTTGTGTTTTCTTCCCCATCTGTTGAGGGTGCTGGCAGTACAGAGTGAAACTCCAGCTTTCGTCTGCCACCAGGATGACCAGCCCGAGTAGGAGGTGGGCCCCCTTTTGACTCTTTTAGACTGAAGGTCTCTGTACAGAGAGAGACTTCTGCTCAGGTTCTTACTTAACTTGGGGAAGTTGTTCTCTTTCAGTCTACCTAAGTGAACACAGCCTTTTATGTTAGAAATTAAGAAATGTTCAGAAGCTCGTAGATTTCCATGGAGAGCTCAGAGTCCCTCCTTCCTCTCTGAAATGCTAGCAGGAAGGGGTTGGAGTCCCCATGATAAGCCCTGGAGTTGGGCTTCCTGTTGTTGTTCAGCCACTCAGTCGTGTCCGACTCTTTGTGACCCCATGGACTGCAACACACCAGGCTTCCCTGTCATTCACCATCTCCCAGAGCTTGCTCAAACTCATGTCCATTGAGTCGGTGATGCCATCCAACCATCTCATCCTCTGTCGTGCCTTTCTCCTCTTGCCTTCAATCTTTCCCAGCATCAGGGTCTTTTCCAGTGAGTCGGCTCTTTGCATCAGATGGCCAAAGTATTGGAGCTTCAGCGTCAGTCCTTCCAATGACTATAGGAAGGTCCATATAGTCAGAGCTATGGTTTTCCCAGGAGTCATGTATGGATATGAGAGTCGGGCTTCCTGACACATATACAATACAAAGCATAGAAAGTGAGACTGTTGCTATAAAAAGAATTTATCCCAATGATTACAGGGATTTAACTCCCTTTTTCCCTAAGCTCTCAAGGCTTCCCTGTTTCATAGCCTTGGAAGTTGAATACATTGAGGTCTCTGTTGAACTGTGTTTCCTGGAGCTGGGCAGTGCACAGCCTGTAAAGCTGTACTTGACAGTCCTGTAAGCCTTCCACCAGACAGCCCTCCTCAAGTCTAATTTCAGCTTCTCGACAGACTGACCTTCTTGGTTCATTCAATATCTCGAGGGCTGTTTTCACACCTCTAAAAGCAGGAAAACTGCCTCATCTCTATCTTACATAGTTCTGAAGATTTTTATTAATACCTGAGAAAATGAACATGGACTGAACTTGGGTACTGAGTGGGTGTGAAGGGCTGTCCTGCAGGAGGTCTCTCAGGGAGAACTAGGCGTGGGGCCCAGGCTGAGCGCCTTTGGGTCTGTGACTCCTGGTGGTAGTCAGCCACGGCTGACTTCTCTGGGCAGTCACTGCAGGATGGACCACCTCTGGAGGGGGACCTTTGACAGTCTTTAGGACTCCTTTGAGATTTGGAAAATGCAGTATTCTCTAGCAAGTCTTGAAATGGCCATCAGTCTTAGTAATTTAACTCTTACACCCAGTGGTGGGCCGGTCATTACCGGCTCTCTGGTGGGGAATCCCTGACAGTCTGTGTTTGCCAGTTTCCGTCATGTAAGTGTATCCAGCATGGGTGGTTTCAGACCAGGATGGAATTGGGATGCGCTGTGCTCAGCCGGCTCCCAGAAGCTGGTGAAATTAGCCAGCACACCGCTGCCTTCACTGCGCTCGTGTTCTCGGCAGGGAGGGGACAGATAACTGGTGGATCCAGGTATTCAGGATTCTGAGCTCGCTGGTAAGGGGTGGGGGTGGGCGGCTTGGGCTCCTCCAGCCACAGCTGCCGACTTCACAGGTGGGGAAGCCTCAGCTCCCACGTCCTCTGTTCACAGATCTGAGAGGATCCCAGACCGGCAGTCAAGAGGCGGGGTTGGTGTGTAGGCACCCAGGGTTGAGATCCCTTGTACCTGGCTGGGGAGAGAACTCCTAGGCTGAGCAAACAGAAATTCCAACGCAGAACACGCCCGGCACCGTCTCTGAATGAACCATTGTGTGTGCTTGTGACTCATGGTGGCCCCAGCACCCGACCTTCCCGGCCGGATGACAAGTGGCCACAGCTGGATGAAACTCGGGACCTGTCCCTGCAGGGCTTGGAGTTTCTCCCAGAAAGCTCTGACTTGGAGCTGGGCTTTGAAGACGGCTCTCTTGAGAGAGAGGATTTCTAAATTGAGGTTTTGGAGGTTTTTACAAATTGTGATGAAATATACATAAGATAGGGCTTCCCAGGTGGCTCAGATGGTAAAGAATCTGCCTGCAATGCAGGAGACCCAGGTTCAATCTCTGGGCTAGGAAGATCCCCTGGAGAAGGGAATGGCAGCCCACTCCAGTGGGATTCTCTTGCCTGGAGAACCCCATGGACAGAGGAGCCTGATGGGTTACAGCCCATGGGATTGCAAAGAGTTGGACGTGACTGAGCAACTAACATATATAAGATAAAAAAATTTACCCTTTTTAAAAACTACTTATTTATTTATCTATTTGGCTGCTCCTGGTCTTAGTTATGGCATGCGAGATCTTTGATTTTGGTTGTGATCCTGCAATCAGATCCTGTGAGATCTGATTCCTTGACCAGGGATTGAGTCCAGGCCTCCTGCACTGGGAGCGTGGCATCTTAGCCACTGGACCACCAGTGAAAGTGAAAGTCGCTCAGTCATGTCCAGCTCTTTCCAACCCCGTGGACTATATACAGTCCATGGAATTTTCCAGGCCAGAATAGTGGAACAGGTAGCCGTTCCCTTCTCCAGGGGATCTTCCCAACCCAGGGGTCAAACTCAGGTCTCCCACATTGCAGGCACATTCTTTACAAGCGGAGCCACAAGGGAGGTCCCTAAAAGTTACCATTTTAACCATTTAAGCATTACACGTCAGTGACATGAAGGCCATTCACGTTCTTGAGCAGCTATCACCACCGTCCTTCTCTAGAACATTTTTCATCGTCTCAAACTGAAACCCCATCCCAGTTAACCTATATATATAATGTGCTCAGTCATGTCCGACTCTTTTGAGACCCCATGGACTGTAGCCCACCAGGCCCCTCTCTCCATGGAATTTTCCAGGCAAGAATACTGGAGCAGGCTTGCCATTTCCCACTCCAGGGGATCTTCCTGACCCAGGGATCGAACCCTTGTATCTCCTGCATTGGCAGGTGGATTCTTTACTCCTTGAGCCACCTGGGAAGCCCATATATATATTGAGGTAGTTGCAATCCACTGCCCCACCCTGCTCACCCAGGCTGCCTCTGTGTGCGGGTATGGCCTTCCCAGTTCTGGCATAGACGTCTTTTTGGTCTGTGACCCATTTTTTGCCCTCGCCACGACTTCACCTGACTCTGGCCAGTATCCTCTGACCCAGGCATGGTCTTGCTGCGGCTGGAGCCCTGGAACCAGAGAGTCGGAGCTGAAAGGGATGGGGAGCCGGTCTGGTGCCCAGAGTCGGCCTGAGGCTTGCCTGTTGAAAGCCTGAGGCAGGCTGTTCAAAGGTGTGCGCAGCCCTATCTTCTCAGGCCAAGGCAAGCCTGACTTTCGTCTTTGCCTTGCTTCAACATCCTATCTGGTTTCAAGGCCCCAGACTCAGCCTTGACTGATGACGTCTGAGACCCCCAACCCCCAAGCGGGCCCCCCGCCCCCAGCCCCACCAAGGCCCATTTCACTTCTGGGCTGTGAGAAAATTGATCCCGAGTTACTGAAAACACAGCTGGGATCCCGTGCTAAAGGGGATTTCTCCCTCGCCTGGGGCAGGTGAGTCCTGCCAGCCTGTTTTACCCCTGGAGACACCTTCTGTGTGGGCTCATGGGCCGACAGCATCCTGACAGCCTTGCTCTCTACGTCCCACCTCCTGCAGCGTGTGAGAGCCAGGGGGCTCTTACACAGATGGGGGGGACATGGTAATACCAGGACTGACTGACCCCTGCCAGGCTGAGGGGCCGTTTTCTTGGGGTCACGGAGACTGTGAGCACGGACGTGGTTAGATCTGAGGAAAACAACTTCTGCTCCTCAGCGCCTCCCGGTCCTCAGTTTGCCTAAGAACGTCCTGGGATGTGGAGCTGGCTTCTCACCCTCCCTGTTCCATCATAACCACCCTTCTGCTGTCTTATTTCGCACAGCATCTCACCATGCTGTGTTGTTCCGGATGTAAATGCCTCTAGGTTGCCAAACAAAGGGACAGTTCAGAATATTGTCAGCAGCTGAGCAAGTCAGTCACCTCAATGACTAGGTGACAGATTTGTTGACAAGTCAGATGACAGTCAATTGTTTTCTTTCCATAAAATGGAAGAAGTAAGTGGGGTGTCAGCTGATGCATTAACAGCGCTTGTGTCAATAATTCATTGTGATTTCTTTTTTTCTTAACGTGTACCTCAGAAGGACTTTGAAGAATTGAGTGACGTTTCTCTAATGAAGCCCTTTCTGTTCCCATCTGTTTATCAATGCGAACAAGGTTCCTCAGCGTTTACATTTATAAAAATGAAAAATAGAACCAGAATTGGAATCTAGTTTCATTCTACCAATAAATATGTGCCCGTGAATGAGAAATACCATTCATCTCATTAAAAGAAGCCTTTCCAGCAAATCTTTACTTTCTATGTTAAATGCTCATTTAACAAAAATGTTTTGTTTACACTGTTTGACCAATCGCTACTGAAAATCATTGCAGGGATAACTCAAGCCCGAAGAAAAACTTTTTAAAGACTCGGAACTTTAGGATCAAAGTGCTATACAATATGATCGAGTGAAGCACAGAATGTAACATTAGGATGAAATTCCGTGGGGAAAGTGGACGGCAAATAGGAGCAAAAATCCCATCTGTTCAAGAAGATCTTGTTCATGATTCCTTAAAAAAAATAGATGATGATGAATATAAATCACCACCTGGATTCCTCTGGATGCTGGTACAGAGGCCCACAACAGTTTTATTTTTACACGTCAATATTTAGCACATGCTGGAAAATATATTACTCACAACCATTTAAACTAATGATGAAAACTTCTGGTGTCAATTTGAAAATGAGCGAGGGGAGCATTGGCCAACCACAATTCTTAGACAACAGCCGAAGTGGTTGAAGGCCACCAGCCCGCAGGGCTGGACGGAGCCTGGGCCGAGGTGAGACCCCTGTTTGCACCTTGGGTCCAACAGAGATGAGCTGTGCACTGGACAGGCAGTTCAGCTCCTCGCGGGCCAGTCCCCAAGTCTAAAACAGCGGTGCTCTTAGACAGGTTGGCTGTACTTCTGCAAGGACATGGTCAGGAGCCCCCGGCCCTGGAACCAGACTTGGCTTGAGTGACTTGCCTGGGGTGGGCTAGAAAGTGGCTTTGAATCCCAGCTCCCCGCTGTGTTGCCTTGGGCAGGCTACTCACCCTCCCTGTGCCTCCATCTCCCTGCCTGTAAAATGGGACCTCCCCGTTGCGGGTGCTGGGAGCAGGTTTGTGGAGCGGTGCGTGGCACACGGTAAGCATCCCTGAGGACTGAGTGTCACTAAAGCATCTGCTTCCAGCTTGCTCCCACGCAGCGGCTCTTTCCTGCATCTTCTCTCGAGCCCCTCGGCCCAGGACTGCCTCCTCGGTGGTGACTGCCCTTCCCCTTGCGCTCATTTATTTCAAGAGCCTTTTCACGCCTGCTGTCGCACGCCCGCCCCGAGCCTCCCCCGGGCCGCTGCCCTGCACAGAAAGTGCCTGCTGTCTTCAGAGCAACCTGGGACTCCTGCCAGGGACTCGGTCCCCCCACGCAGAGGCTGTTGAGGAAGCGGGGCTAGAAACCCACTGCACGACGCGGGTGGAGAGGTAGAGAGGAGCATTGCCCATCCTCCCCCGGGACCCGCCCCCTTCCGGCGTCCTGTCCCGGGTGCGCAGCCTCAACCGCTGGGCTGTCCCTCTGGCCCGTGCGAGGGGACGGTGCCTGAACTCCGCCGTGCCCGTGAGGAGCCAGATGAGATGCTTGCGCGCTGGTTCTAGCACAGGCCGCCAGCCCCACACAAACCCCACCTGTTTTCCAGAAACAACACCGGTTCTCCTTAAGAGACTCAGCCCCTGACCCCTGTCACTGTCCACAGCCATAACCACCTTATTCCTGCTGCTGCTAAGTCGCTTCAGTCGTGTCCGACTCTGTGCGACCCCATAGATGGCCTTATTCTTACGCTGTTTCAAAGTGGTTTCCCCGGCTTCCCTCGTGGCTCAGTGGGAAAGAATCCGCCTGCCAGGGTAGGAGACGCAGGTTCGAGCCTTGGTCCGGGATGATCCCACAGGCCGCAGAGCAGCTAAGCCCCTGTGCTGTAACTGCTGAAGCCCACACGCCCTGGAGCCTGTGCTCTGCTATGAGAAGCCTGCACTGCAGCAAAGATCCAACACAGCCAAAAATAAAGAAATAAAGGATTCCTGATCATATGACCAGAGAGGTGGTTTGTGAACCGGTATGGTCGCCTGTTTTATGTGACCTCCTCCCCTACGCCCGAAGCCTATGGGAGTGGGTGACCTATTTATTGAATGAAGGGGTCTTTAATGAAACCTGACGTTCCCTGGCCCCCAGCAGTGCTGTCTTCCTGTGAAGTGTGAGGAGGAGGGCGGATCTAGGGTGGGTGAGCAGAGAGACTGGCAGGCTTCGGGGTCTCAGCGGAGTGTCCAGAGATCTGAGAACGCTGACCACCACGGCTCCAGATGGTGACCACAGGTCATCCGGAGTAGGTCTTGATGGGAGCGAGTCCCTTAAACCTCAGTGGGACGAGGATTCTGGCTGGCTTGCTGGAATCACGCCAGTCCCTCGAGGCCAGTTACCCACCAAATTGTCTCCTGGGCCTTCTCCTGAAATAGAGGGCAGTGGGGCAGTGTGCCCACCGTCTCCGCCCCTAGCGCGTCTTCGAGCACCTTTGTGTGCCTGGACCTGCTGCACTCTGGGGACATGGAACAGAAAACAGCCGTGGGTGGTGCGGTGGGGTCCCCAGAAGGAGGATGTCTCTCCTCCTCCAAACAACAGGGTCTGCAGTGGTTGGGGTAGCCTTTCATGGGGAGGGGTGAGGGGGCTTGAGCCGCTGTCTCATTGGCCTATTTAGGGCGTTTTCATCAAACACTTGCTGTGTGAAGTGCCGGCTTGCCGGGATATGACAACCAGAGTCCGTCCCTAAGGAACCCCCAGTTGGCTGGGGGACACGTGCAGGGAAGGAGGCTGTTAGCTTTGTGTGTGATGAGAACTAAGGGGGAGCATCTGAGTGCTCCTCGTAGTGTCTAAGGGGCACCTGGCGGTGTCTCAGGAGAGCAGGGAAGGCTCCCTGGAGGAGGTGCTGCAGACTTGACCCCAGAAGGGTGGAGAGGAGTTCTCCTGGGAAGGGGGTGGGGTGGGTGGAGACATCAAGGAGGCCCCAGCTGGTCTAGAGGGTGGGGGCAGGAAGGTGAGTGGGAAGGAAGGCCCTGCTGGTAGAAGTCCAGGGATGCAAGGGTGCTTTGGGGGAGCCACAGAGATGGCCCATAAGAGCGGCTGGACTCTGTGCTGTGTGGTGGGGAGAGGCAGGAAGTCGGTCTGTGATCAGGCGGCTCCATTAGTGGTGCTTGGAGAACCAAGCCCTGGGGGCCTTGGGGGTTAGTGGGGAGGGTGGATTTGAGAGGTTTGGGGTGTGGGCTGGGCAGGCTGCAGGCAGTATCTCAGGCTTGGAGGTGGGGGGAGGACCCACCTGGAACCCCTAGGCTTGTTAAGAGCAGGGTGCTGGCCCTGCCCCCGAGGCCTGGCGGGGTGGGGCTGAGAGTTCCAGTTTCTAACAGGGTCCAGGTGGCTCTCTTGCTGATGGGCCAGGCTGGGCTCGGGAACCACGGCTCCAGGCTTTGGGCTCAGGTGGCAGGCGCATCCCTTAGCTGAAGGCGGGGTGCGGGGAGATGAGGGAGAGAATAGGTAGTCTGTCTCGTGGTTGCAGCTGTCCGTCGCCCATGTCACCACCTGCGATCCTCAGTCCCCGTGTCTCACTTGCCTTCCAGGTGGCACCTCCCTGAGCTTCCTGGTTCTGGTGACAGGCTGCACATCCGTGGGCAGAATCCCAGAGGCCGAGATCTACAAAATCACCGCCACCGACTTTTACCCTCTCCAGGAAGAGGCCAAGGAGGAGGACCGCCTCGCGGCCTTGCGGAAGATCCTCAGCTCGGGGGCCTTCTACTTCTCCTGTCCCAACGATGGGTCTTGCTTCGACCTCACCGTCCGAGCGCAGAAGCAGGGCGACGACAGCTCCGAGTGGGGGAACTCCTTCTTCTGGTGAGGCCCTGGTCCTCTGCCCTGGCTCACACGGAGGGCGGGCTCTGATGAGCACCTGCGTCTTCTGTCTCTTAGCATCATCCCCGGGCACATGGGTTACCTGTAGGAGCTGTGATTGGTGCCCACGCTCTCTGCACCATGAGAGGAAAACTAGCCCCCGCTGGCATCAGGGAGGGTGTTCAATGTGGTCTTATGTAGACTCCGGGAGGAAAATCTGCTCCGTAACTAAGGAGCACAAGTGCCGCCATCTGCCGGTGCTCCCTAAGCGCCTGGGCCTGTGCTCAGCGCCTCCCCGGTCCCCTCAGTTCTCGTGGTGATCCTCCAGTGTACGGACGTTTGTAAAGCAGGCAACTCTTCTAAGTTCTCTGCGGGTCATAACTCACATACTCCTCATAGGAAACAATGAGGTAGGGTCTGTTATTCCCATTTTACAGGTGAGGAGACTGAGGCTTGAATGAGGCAGGGAATTTGAACCCAGGCATCCTGGCTCCAGGTCCCAGGCTGTTAATCCCACAACCAAACCTGTCGGTTTCAGTGGCAGAGCCGAGTCATCCTGCCAAGGTGATGGGCAGTAATGGGCCCCTTCGGAGACCAGCGGGGCGTGGATGACCCCTAAATGCGTCAGTTGTCACCCTTTGTGGGCCCTGGGGGTTATGACCTTTGACGGGTCCTGTGGAAGACCTGGGGTGGGGCGTGGTGATTTGCATACAATGGAGCTGCTCCCTTCAGATTTACCAGGAGATTCGAGCCAGAAGCAGAAGTGATGAAAGTCCCGCTGCAGGAATTGTTCAGAGACGTCTCACAGGACGGGGTGTTCTTGGTTCCAATGCTGGCCTTCGGGGCCTTTCCAGCCCTGAGTCAGGGCTGATGAGCCATCTTTGTGCCCTCTGTTTGTTCCTTCCTCCCTTTGCCCAGAGGAGGTCACAGGTTTCATCACCTGTTAAGTGTACTTTCCTTGGCGCTTGGGACCCCACAGGTGAGTTCCTGACTTCCACTTGGAGAAAGAGGGGTTCACAGTGTCCTTGCGTACGTGCCCATGCTCCCTGTCCCCCAGATCCCCTTAGGTTCTCTGGTTATGTGGGGTTTGGGGGGGTAGTAGCGTGCTCAGACGTCAAGGACGTGAATCTTGTTAAAAATGCAGATTCTGATTGAGCAGGACTGGGCTGGGGCCTGAGACTCTGCATTTCCAGCAAGCAGCCAACAGTGGTGCCAGGGCCGCTGGTTCAAGGACCACACTCT
Source organism: Capra hircus (assembly GCF_001704415.2). Classification (NCBI taxonomy): domain Eukaryota; kingdom Metazoa; phylum Chordata; class Mammalia; order Artiodactyla; family Bovidae; genus Capra; species Capra hircus. The sequence continues at coordinate 81,903,118 of NC_030816.1, forward strand.
GGATATCAGGTCCAGCGGACGGTGCGCCGGACGGTGTGTTTGAATCACTAGCTCCGTTTTGTGGGTGTCTGTGCTCCTGAAGGGAGCCAAGCTCAGGGACGCAGGGGCTGTGGATTATGAAGGGGTCTTTGGTTGGGCCACAGGGCCGTTTTCAGCTGGGACTGCCCGATGAGCCGAGGCTAGAGGTCTCAGAAGCTGTAACAAGCCTTGAATGCCTGGGGAATCTGCGTCACCCTTTGTACCTACTCTTCCCAGGCCTCCTTGTGCCAGCTCTGTGGTTGGAGATTTGAGGTACACAGGGAAGAGAAAGACAAAGCAGGGAATCACCGAGTGAAGACTGAGAGGGACTTGGGAAGGGGGAGGCCCCGGGTGGACTCTGGACTGTCTCCAGTTGGCCAGGAGAAGCCAGCTCTGGAGGGTGCATGGTGTTTGGGTTCAGGGCATCCCCCGTAGAGCTGACCACAATTGAGTCAGGCCCGGCTACGTGGTCTTGGGCTTGATTGCGTGAACCCACCATTAGGGGTGCTGGGTTCAAGGTCTGAGCCCACATCTGGAGTCAGATGAGGTCAGCAATGGACGTGGCTGGTGCATGAGAGTGAGGGTTTGGTGGATGAAGGCATTTTTCTGGGTGGTTACTGTTCCCCACCGATAACTGCTTCCCGGTACAATCAAGTCCTGGAAGGAGATGCAAGCTCTTTTCCTTTATAGGTTTGAGTCTCTTCCTTCAAGGTTATGAGCCGTCCCCCTACAGGAGTCAGGCCAGTGTGACTACAACAGGGATTGTTTAGAGTTGTCTGTTTAGCAGAAGGTTGCTTTGACCCCTGCTGACTGATGGCAGCCATCACTGTGTGGCTGGAAGACCCTGGAACATTCTGGAGACCTTCCCTTGATACAGATTTAATACATGGGTTACTAAAGTTGATTTAGTGCAGATGTGAGAGTTGGACCGTAAAGAAGGCTGAGCACCAAAGAACTGTTGCTTTCAAACTATGATGTTGGAGAAGACTCTTGAGAGTCCCTTGGACAGCAAGGAGATCCAACCAGTCAATCCTAAAAGAAATCAACCCTGAATATTCATTGGAAGGATTGATGCTGAAGCTGAAGCTCCAGTACTCTGGCCACCTGATGCAAAGGGCTGACTCTTTGGAAAAGACTCTGATGCTGGGAGGGATTGAGGGCAGGAGAAGGGGATGACAGAGGATGAGATGGTGGATGGCATCACCAACTCGATGGACATGAGTTTGAGCAAGCTCGGGGAGATGGTGATGGGCAGGGAAGCCTGGTGTGCTGCAGTCCATGGGGTCACAAGGAGTCAGACACAACTGAGCCGCTGAACAACAATAAAGTTGGTTCATCAGCTGAATTTCAGAGAGGGATTCAGAAGAGGAGAAGGTGTTTTTGTAAAGTTGATGCTTTGTGCTCATCGTTCTCAGGCAGCTCAGCGCCCTGGAGTGAGAGCTCAGACGTGGCCCTGCTTCCCGGGGGGCAGTGTGTCCCTTAGTGCCCACGTGGCCATGTCAGGGAGGAGGCTGCCTGAGAGTGGGGAGCGGCTGCTCTTGCCGCTTGGAGAAGCCGCCTGGGATGTCAGAGCTCCCAGCACACTGCTCCAGAAACGAGGGCGCTGCGTCTTTGATGAGGGCTCGGGGCAGGAACGGTGCTGCTGTTTTAAATACATAGCACGCTGTGATCTAGACGAGCTCGCTACACTGTGGGGGTCCCTGCCTCCCAGGGGAGCATGTTAAAGATCTCAGAACCGCACAGCTCAGGTCCCCTGGGTGAAACGTGTAGAGTCTGGAAGCAGCCTGAGGTTCGTACCACTCCAGTCCCCACTTCTCAGCCATCACCTGCTCAGTAAGCTCCTGTGGGTGTCGGGGAGGCAAGTGAGACACGAGAGCTGGTGTGACTGTGAGCAGGTGCGGCTCTATAGGTAGGGCCTTCGGTGGGAGAGGCTTGGGCTGAAGAGCACAGCTTCCATGCCACGCTGCCGCTTACCTGGCTCTGTGACCTTGGGCAAACGTTTCTCCTCTGTGCCTCAGTTTCTTCATCTGTAAAATGGGGTGAATGATAATGCCTATACCTAGGCCGATAGAGGATGAAATGAGTCGATCCGTCCCAAAGCACTTAGAATAAAGCTCAGTGCCCTTGCTAAACACTGGCTATTATCCCATGAAGATCACCATGGACGCCAGAGACCCAGAACCATCCGCTAGGTTTGGGGAGGAAGTACTGGAACTTTAAGTTTTATGTTCATCTCTTCCTTTTTATTTAATTCCCATTGCTTTGTAATGCTCTCATCATGTTCACCTTGTGGGATCTGTATAATTTAAATAAGCATGCATATATTTAATTATTTTTATCATTTGTTATTTATCATTATTCTTTCATCATAAAACATGATTAAATTTTTACTGAAGGGATTTGTGTTCAAAAACTGCAGAAGGCAGTGGTGTAAACAGAGACGCCTTTGTGGTTCCCTGAAAGCCCAGTGACTGGCTGACACCCGCACCCGGGCACCTGGATGCCCGTCACGGCTGCTGATGCCCAGGAGCAGCCCTTTCCCGCTGCCCGCGTCCTGGGGGCCCTGCCGTTTGGGGTGCCTCTAGAGCACGTGGACATCCTTGCTGCGTGTCCCGAGTGTGGCGTTCACGGGGCATGTGCAGTGCAGGAATACGGCCCCCAGGCACCTCCCCTGCTTGCTACGGGTGCAGTGCTTCCTGGAGGGTGTGAGGCGGCCCGAGTCACCGTGGGCTCCGTTTTGCAGGAACCAGCTGCTGCACGTGCCCCTGAGGCAGCACCAGGTGAACTGCTGTGACTGGCTGCTGAAGGTCATCTGCGGGGTGGTGGCCATCCGCACGGTGTATGCCTCTCACAAGCAGGCCAAGGCCTGCCTCATCTCCCGCATCAGCTGCGAGCGTGCCGGCGCTCGCTTCCACACCCGCGGCGTGAACGACGACGGCCACGTGTCCAACTTCGTGGAGACGGAGCAGGTCAGTGCCCAGGCCAGCCTGGGGTCCCCAGTGGCTCAGAGGGGATGCACCCACTCGAAGCAAATGTGTTTCCACTCGGGGTGTTGGGGGCAGTCTCTGATGAGCGTGGCTCCTCACTCTCCCAGGAGGACAGAAAGCGTCGCTGGGGCTGTCTGCAAGCATGGCCTCTGGTTTGCATGGTGTTCTCTTTCTTAATTCTCTCCTCATGCTGGAAAAACGAGGCTTACCTGGGGTGATTGCAGCTAAAAAGCAGCAGGAATTTTTGCTGTGATCAGGAAGGGTGGTGGTTATTCAGAGAGCAGCTGATGGATAAAAATAGGATTTGAAAATCTTTTTAAGACAAAAGTAAATAGACGAATGGGCTTTCCAGGTGGCTCAGTGGTAAAGACTGTGCCTGCAATGCAGGAGACCTGGGTTTGATCCCTGGTTTGAGAAGATCCCCTTGCAAAAGGAAACAGCAATTCACTCCAGTATTCTTGCCTGGAGAATCCCACGGACAGAGGATCCTGGCAGGCTCTAGTCGTGAAAGAGTTGGACGTGGCTTAGCAACTAAACAGGAAACAATATAAGTAGATGAGTAATGGCAGGATGAGAGAAGAAAGTTATATTTCATTCTTGATCTGCTGAGGCTTCATCCTAGAAGCAAGTCTTAGCAGCTGAGGTTTGTGAAAGTTCTGTTGGGCATCAGTTGCTTTCAGCTCCGTGGAGTAGAATCATCTGCTTAATCTCTTACTGACTTCATCCCCCTAAATTCTGTTCTCATTCCCAGAGATGCTTTATTTATTTATGTTTTTTGCCACCACGTGATTTGTAGGATAATACCACCATGTAGACTGGCAGTGGAGTAAGTCATGAGGGAAAGCCCGTGAAAGGCACGTGTGCGGTGTTGCTGTGCGTGTCGAGCTGCAAACAGCCTGTGTCTAGTTAGTGGAGATGTGACTTCGCATCCCCTCTTACTGCTGCAGCTGCACCAGGTGGCTCCTACCAGGACTTGAGTGATTTAATTCAGCACAGGTTTGAGTCCCTGCCCCTGGTGTGTGAGCTGCAGCTGCCTGGGCTTTCCGAAGGCACAGTTCGCGGGAGGGTTCTCTAGGGGTCATGCTGAGTAGGAGGACCTCAGTCAGCAGCCTGAAGATGAGTCACAGGGGCAGTTTCTTGCCTGTGACTTCTGTTTTCCCACTGTCTGCTCTCCTGGACATAGATGAGGGTGGTAAGTGAACACCTGGTTAAAAATGACAGAGGATGGGCCTTCACTGGGTGGTCCAGTGGCTAAGACCCTGCACTCCCAACTCAGGGGCCCTGGGTTCAATCCCTGGTCAGGGGACTAGATCCCACGTGCTGCAACTAGGACCAGGCACACGCAGAAATATTTTTTAAAAACGGAGAGAGGAAACATGGCCCCCATCTCCTCTCTTATAACCATGAGGTTTTTTAAAAAATAAGTATGTTTGGTTTTGGCTGCCTCAGGTCATATTAGTCATGGCGTGTGGCAGTTATATGGGCTCCTCTGGGTTTGCAGGTGTCTCTCTAGTTGCAGCATGCTGGCTTAGTTGCCCTGAGACATGTGCAATCTGAGTTCCCCAACCAGGGCCTGAACCCACGTCCCCTGTATTGGAAGGCAGATTCTTAACCACTGGACCGCCAGGGAAGTCCCTCAACCAGGTTTTTTTTTTTTTTAATTGGGGCCCCATCTACTGTGTCTTGTCAAGGAAGTCATTGGGAAAGCAACTGCCCTCCTGATCACTGTCCATTCCTGAAAGATAAGACATTTAAACACTGAAAATGTCAAGAAGATGGTGGTACTTCCCTGGAGCTGTTGTAACAAGTACCACAAATTGCGGGGCAGCGGGGGGAGTTTGGGGTGGGGGGGTGCTTAAAGCAGCTGAAATGCATTGTCTCTCAGTTTTGGAAGCTAGAGTCCGAAATCGGGGCGTGGGCAGAGCTGTGCCCCTTCTGGAGCCTTGGGGGAGGGTCCACCTCTCCTTGTCCAGCTTCAGGTGGCCCAGCCGTGGCAGCATCACGCCAGTCTCTCTCTCTCCCTCCACGTGGCTCTTCTCCCCTTTCCAGGACACCAGGCAGGTTGGATGATGGTGTCCTACCCCAACCTGACCGTGCTTACCTAATTGTACCTGCAGTGACTCTTCTGTCCACATCAGGTCACGTCTGCAGTGCTGGGGGTTAGGACGTCAGCGTATCCTTTGTCGGTGGGGGGACACAATTCAGTCCGTTGCAAGCGCGTCATCTGACCTTAGCAGATTAGGACTCTGCTTTAAATGCAGTAGTACAAAAAATAAATAAATAAATAAATGCAGTAGTACACTGAGCTGTATGAGAAATCCCGATAGTCGTTGCTTTTCTTATTTCTCTACAGACAGGGCTTGAGCCTCTGCTCTTTGTTTCACCTAAGGTGCCTGGTGACTTGCGTTGGTCCCCCCGCGGGCCCAGTTTCTGGGCAACAAGTCTGGAGTTTTGTCGCCTCCAGTACCACGTGGCGGCCCAGCGAGGCTTTAGAGATGACCACACCTGCCCCACGGCTCCTGGTGTCTGCAGCCCTGTGATTTCATTTTCACAGACCCAGACGGGGCAGGAGGTTGTGGGCTGGCAGCCAGGGCAGTTTCTCATGGGGTGTGTCCATTTCAGGCTGCTCTGCAGGGGCCCCGTGCTCTCCACCATGGAAGGGAGGAGCTGGGGATGGTTCACGCCCATCGGGGGCCACCCCACCCCTGAACAGCTTGACTACCCTGGCATGTGGGGGAGAAGGGGACACCGGGGAGGAGTCGGTTTCCAGAGCTGATGCCAGGAGCATCCTCATTGGCAACTGGATGTACATCCTTAGTTTGATCGTGAACCTGCCAGCTGGGGACACTGCAGGAAGGAAACGAACCAGCTGGCCCCTCGCAGGCAGGCGTTTGTATCTTGGGGCTGTCTCCCAGGGTGAGTGGTCAGTGCTCAGCTGCCAGCCTCCTGCCTGGAGAGAGACAAGAAAGATAGCAGAGCAGCTGGGGGCAGGGAGAGGTCTGTGTGCTAGGAGGAGCCTGGAGCCGTAGCGGAAGTCCCACGGGGCGAGAGGAAGACAAGGTGTTGCCTGCTTGCTGACCTGGCATTTAGAGAAACGGCAAGGTCTGAAACCCCACGTCCGCACCCAAGGGTGGCAGGTGGTGGCTTTGGTTGGTACTGAGCCTGAGGCAGGAAGGCGCCCTAACTCTGGCGGCTCAGCCCCTTGTGATGCCGGTGGGTCACCTCCAGCCTGTGTCCCCTGCTAATGGGCTGGGAGGGGGCTCCCGTAGCAGACGCCTGAGGGCGGTTAACGGGCCGTGGTGCCCCCGTCGTCCAGACAAGGGATGGGGCGAGATGGAGCTGGCTGGATCCCCGATGCGGAGACTCTTGAAAGCAAATGGGCTTCTCCTGAATCAGACTCTTGGGAAGCCAGAAAAGGGAGGTGTTTCAAACCACCTACTCCTGCCTTTTATGTTTTTTCTCTCAGAGGAAAGAGCAGTCCTTCTCCATCAAGGCAGGCTATGTGTGTGTGAACTCTGGGTAGGGGGCTTTTGTTGGGGGGGGTGGGAGGCGTGCCAGCATATGTATGCTGTGTACATGCTTGTGTGTGCACGTGTATACATTGTGTGTGCATTTGTGCTCTGGACACACATCAGTGTGCAGGGGTGGATGGCATCTTGGTCTCCTTAGCGACAGGGAGGAAGGGTCTGGAGTCTTGGCCACTCAGCTGGCCAAGACTGGTGGGCATGTTCTGCCACCGTGACTCAGCCCAGAAGGTCCCCTCGTCTACCCGAAGAAAGCAAAAGCTAAAGCTAAATATTTGGCTCCTGAAGATAAGGCCACTGATTAATCAGGGAGGTCGGGAGGGATGTGAGTGCAGACCTGGAAAGAACTGATTTGCAAACACCTCATCCTGCAACAGAAGTTCAGCCGAAAGCCTTTTAGAGAAAAGCATCAGTCCCACTGGTGAGTCTTCCTGCTGTCCCTTTCTCTTGGGGGTTGTTGGGTCGCTGCTCCCACCTCTCTGTGAAAGAGGGCATGCAGGTGCCAGGTCCAGGGGTCCCAGGCCTGGCCTCGAGCCACACTCTGCCGTGACTCCCCCTTCCTGAAGTCCCGCCTGCTCTGTGGCACCCCCGCCTCTGTCTTCCCCCACTAGATTCCCTCTCCTGCCTGCAGCCTGAGCCCTGCCCTACTCACCCCCTCCCCTGCGGGGCCTCATCCACACCTCTGTGACCCAGGTGATGCAAACTCTGTTGAGAGAGGGAAACCGAGGCTCAGGTGGTTAAAGAACATAGCCAAGGCCACCCCACAATCAGATGAGCATGAGACCCAGGTTGGTGGTGTCCCAGAGCCCGCAAGCTCACCTGTGTTCACCCTTCATCTTGCCTCCCCTCCCCTCCGCCAGGTACCCGCTGTTAAAATTACCTTTGTGAAGCTAGGCCACCGGTGTTGAATCTCCCACTAGCGTCAACACGTGTGTTCTTTCACCCAGAAAGGAAAGCCCTGCAAATCCGTCACTACTGGGTGACAGTTGGGGCTGTCCTGTCACCTTGGGAACCAAGAGACGGGTGTTCCTGACGACAGGATGGGGCACAGAGCGGGGCATTTTCATGCGGGGGGAGGAATGGAGGAGTCTGGAGGCATCTTTCTTTCCTGCCCCGGGCGTGGGGTCTGCAGTGCTGGGACTGCCTGTCGGGGTTTTCCTGAAGCTAGTTCTGTGCAAGTCCCAGCTCAGGAGGGGCGTGGTCTAACGCTGGAAGCTGTGCTTTTAGCGCTTGTTAAATAAAGTGGAGGTGGCTTAGCGGTAAAGAGTCTGCCTGCCAGAGCAGGAGACACTGGTCCAATCCCTGGGTCGGGAAGATCCCCTGAAGAAGGAAATGGCAACTCTCTCCAGTTTTCTTGCCTGGGAAACCCCATGGACCAAGGAGCCGGGCGGACTGCAGCCCATGGGGTTGCAAAGAGTCAGACACGACTGAGTGACTAAAATAACAACAAAATAAAGTGAAGGGTAATAGTTCCTTGAAAGCGAACGTGTTAGTAGCTCAGTCGTGTCCAACTCTTTGCGACCCCTTGGACTGTAACCTGCCAGGCTCCTCTGTGCATGGAAATCTCCAGGCAAGAACACTGGACGGGGTTGCCATTCCCTCCTCCAGGGGATCATCCCGACCCAGGGATTGAACCTAGGTCTCCTGCATTACAGGCAGATTCTATACCATCTGAGCCACCAGGGAAGTCCTTAGCATACACCAAATCCTGGGCTCGGTTATGAGTTGCCTTTACGTGGAGACATTGGCCAGATTGGTGATCTCTCAAGAGTCTGGACGTGCGCGTGGTTGTATGCATTTAATCTCCTTGTAGCCAACAGTACTTTAAACAGCCTGCTACTTTCTTCTGCTTTTGTCAGTAAAACAGTGGCAGGTAACCCACTTGCTGGTGATCAGTATCTGGAAACAGACAAGTTCTTAACCCAGTGCATTTTTTCCTTTGGAGATGAAGGGATAGAGTTTCAGCCTAACCTAATGACGACCAGGCTCATGTGGTTCCTGTAGTCCAGGGAACCTTCACGTCTAATGTTCAGGTCCTCCACTGCAGAATTACTAATGCATGTGTGATCTGAGCGTGATCTAGCTGCATGGAAAGCTACTCTGTGAGGGAGCAGGCTGGTAAGAAATAGAAAGAGCCAGCGGCATCGCCCAGGCTGGCCCAGCCAGGCCAGGGTAGAGTTACCCAGATAAAGGGCAGCAACTGATAGCTGCTGCAGCCTCCCCCTCGTGATGCTCAGGACCGTACTTTTTGTCTGTTTAAACCTCCCTGGTGCTAGAGCATCCATGAGGGCCCGCAGGCAGGTGAAGAGTTGGTACGCCCTGAAGGAACTGTGTGCGGTGGGGGTGGGGGTTGGGGGTGACACTTTAACTTGTAAGAATCACCTGTGTCCTGCAGGTGCTGTCACCCTGGAAGCTTGTGGAAGGGGTGTGTGTGTGTGGAAGCTTGTGGAAGGGGTGTGTGTGTGTGGAAGATGTGTGTGTGTGTAAGCTTAAGGGGTGTGTGTGTGTAAGTTGTGGAAGGTGTGTTGTGTTTGGAAGGTGTGTGTGTGGAAGGGGTGTATGTGTGTAAGCTTGTGGAAGGTGTGTGTAAGGTGTGGTGTGTGTGTAAGCTTGTGGAAGGTGTGTGTGTGTAAGGTTGCGGGAGGAGTGTGTGTGTGGGTGTGGGTGTGGACTCTGTGACACAGTTAGGCACACAGCGGCGTGGGGCCGGGACCGACTGTGAGGTCAGGTCGAGTCTGGATCGCGCGGCTAGGTGCTGCCAGCTGGGCTTTGCGCCACCGCTGGTCCCTTTCACTTCCTCTGGTTCTTTTCCAGGGGCGCCTGGTACTTGGCTGGCTGACTGGCTGACAGTCGAGGGCTTCCAGGAAGGTCTTAGTTAAGTCCCGGAGCCCATCTGCTTCTGTTCCTGAAGCTGGTGGGGAGGGGACTGCGGGGCTTTTCGGGGAAGGTGGATCAGGTTGTGGGAACTCCCGTCCGTCCTCGGAGGCTGGGGTCGGCCAGCAGGCCCGTGAGCTGGGCTGGCCTTCAGGGCGGGGAGCGGGCCAGGCAGGGTGAGGGGCAGAGGGCGCCCCAGCCCGCGGCCGCTTTCCCTCTGGCTGGTGTTGGGTCTCAGCAGCCAGATCCGGTTACCCGGCCCCGGAACGTTCGCTTTCATTGAAGAATACCTCTCCCCTTCTGTCTCCCTGCGGTGCAGACGATTTACATGGATGATGGCGCGTCCTCTTTTGTCCAGATCCGAGGCTCCGTTCCGCTGTTTTGGGAGCAGCCAGGGCTTCAGGTAAGTGATCGGGAAGCCTGTCTGGGCGTGTCCTTGTCCACCTGCTCTTGCACACCGGTGTGGGTTGTTTCTTTTCATCGTGTTTCTTTCCTGGCACAGTTTCAGGTCTTCTTCCCCAGCCCAGCTGGATCGAGCTGAGCTGTCAGTGTGTGTGCACGCATGCATGACTGTGCACATGTGCATGTGAGCGTTGCACGTGTATGTGGTGTTGTACACAGAGACACAGGCGTTGTGTGATTCTCCCACCTCGAGCTCCCTGATGACACTGGTGAGGTGGGAGGTCTGTGGGTAAGTGGGCCACGTTGTGTGATCGCAGTTCCCTCTGCTCAGACCCCAGTTTGGTGAGTTGAAAATGTGGCCTCTGATGTCTTTTGAGACCTGTGACCCTCCTGGAAAGCTTTGAAAGGTTTTGGGGGCCCCAGTGGCCATGCAGCAGGTCTGGTGTTTGAAGGTGCCTGTTGCTGGGCCACCTGAGAACCACACACCAGTTTCTCGTGATTTCTAAAAATACCCCTCGCTGTTCCACATGGGGCTCTGGCTAGTGCCAGGGCTGTTTGGCCTTCTGTCTCCTGGGAAGTGTTCAGGGTATGAGGCCAACTACATGTTTGTCGTCAACCGAATAGCACGCAGCCCCACTGAGTGAGTTCCTACCCAGGAGGGTCTCGGCCGCGTCCCCTTGGGCCTTCCTCCCTGGCCAGAGGGGACGTAGGTGCCTTCACAAGACCCCTGTGCCCGGCTTCCATCGCTTTGGCCCTTCTTCCTGAGGGCTCGAGGCCTAGGGCCACCTGCCAGATCCTTGGGAGCCATTGACACGCGAGTCTCACCGCCCTTGACCTGACCTAGCCTCAGCTGTGGGCACTTTGTCCTCACACAGTTGGCAGCCGTGGGAAGGAAGCATGTCCGCCCTTCAGGGAGACAGGTGGGCGAATGTCTTACGTGGGCTCTGAGTTCTACAGAAAAAGCTCTGAGAACGTTCAGTTTCTCCAACAGAAAGGAACTCCTCAGACGTGTACGGCAGCTGGTGGCATTAAGTGGCTGCAGAGAGAGGCACTTCCGGGGACTGATAGAGTGTTCGCTGAAGCCTGTCCCAAGAGAGCTGTGTTTTTAAACAGCTCAGCTGAGATATAATTTACACAGGGAAACCTGGAGAAGCCTGTGAACTGTACAATTCTCTGGGTTTTAGTCCATTTACAGAGTTGTATAACCATCACCATGGGCTAATTTTAGAACACATTCCTCACCACCGAGAAACCCTGCGCCCATCAGCGGTCACTCCTCATCCCCTCCAGCCCTACCCGAAGCCTCGGCAACCGCTCATCTATTTTTTGTCTCTATAATTTGCCTATTTTAGACATTCTAAAAGGGGTTTTGAAGTTTAATTTTCTTTAGATGTGGAGTTTTCCTGGGTGGGTGTGGGGGCAGTTATGAGAGCATCTCAGAACTTGGGAAGGACCCTTTGGAATTCATCTGTTTTGGCGTCTCACCCAGTTTGGGGTTCCTCTTCCAGGCTTGAGGTCATGATGCAGGATGACTCCATCATCATTAGTATTATCATCAGCTAGTTTCTCCTTGCGTTGCACAGTCTGCCTCTGCAGGGGCCATGCCGCACGAAGTCTGCATCCTCAGACCTTCACGGTCCCCCTTTTTCCACTTCATCTTCTCCAGGACCCTCCTTCATCATCTCTGTCTTGTTTCTAGGACTCTCCATGCTCTGGTCTCCCTCTTCTGAAAACAAAGCTTGTCATTCCCTTCTTTAATTTCCGTCTTCACGATGAACCCGCAGATGCTCTAGACGCAGCCTGACCCTGCCATGGAGCGACCGTGCATCTGCGGACCTTGGCTGTCCACTTTTCTGCAGCTATAGCACCTCTTGGACTCATGACGATTGTTAAGGCTCCTTCACAGCCTTCGTGGTTTCTTCAAAATAAGTTTCAAAAGACTTCAGTGTTCATGAATCTTTTGCTAACCTTTGGGTTTGATACCTGTGTTTACCCTCTAAATATTATTCTGCATCAAAGGCAGATGAGGTCCTCTTTGGAGGGGGTTAGCTCTCAAACCCCCTACCTGGACTATCAGTAGCAAGGCTGATGACCAGTCCTGGTGTTTTTTTTCCATTTTAAAAAACTCTCACTCCATCTTCACTTAGGTTAGATGAACTGTGTAAAGATTTGGGGGTGAATAGCTTACATTTTAAGTTGCAATGTTGTAGCTCTTACACTCGCCCCAGAGAGCAGATGAGCCCTGGTTGTGGGGTGGCGGGGGGTGGGGGGCGGGTATGGGGGTGTGCGGAGAGGTCTGTGGACAGTGATTTGTCTACACGTTTTCACAGGCCCAGGACCTTCATTGCAAACTCCTGGGTCCCAACTGCGTTTCCAGCAACCACGTTCCTTTCACAGTTCATCTTTGTCATGTCAGCAGGCTGTGCCGTTTATAAAGAGCCACATCGAAAGCTAGCTGCTCTTCCAGTCCAGTCTGTTTAGTGATGTTTTTATACAGGGTTCGTTTGAAGACTTTGCTGCGCTTGTTGCTTTAGCGTCTTCCTCCCTGTAAGATGCACACACAGACAGATCTTGCACAGGTGGGTCAGGTCTGTGTTTTGAAGCTTCATGCGGCTCACCCAAGGAGGATGGAGAAGACCGCTCCCCTCTGCAGCTCCCACCTTGCCCATGTCCACCTCCTCCCCAGCAAAGCCTGTTCATCGAGCTCCGGGCTACGCAGCCCTGCGTGTGCTCAGTTGGGTGGTTGTACCTTCCTTTGTTCCAAAGATGATGTGAGGTGGATCATACTGCAGCAGTTTTAGAAATAATGACGAGGTTGGGATGAGGAGGAAAGTGCTTTAAATGGATGTGAGCTGAAGCCAGCATGGTGTGGTGCACGCAGTGCAGACCACGGGCCTCGCACAGAGCTCCTGGGCTCAGCAGCAACGTCACAGAAAGAAACAAGACCGCTTCTTGTGTGGTTCAAAGCATAGGCTCTGACGTTATAGGGACCTGGGTTCCAGTTCAGGTTCTGGTTCCCCTACGCAGGAACCGTATACTGCTGAGAAGTTTTTATCTCAAAAAGAAAAGTGGAGAAACTCTTACTTGCTAAGCCTTAATTTACGCTTCCGTAAAATGGGGTTGACTGTACCAGTCTCATAGGGTTATGGGGAGGATTGAATATCATAAAATGTATTAGAATTCAGTACAGTATCTAGAGTCTAAAAAGTACGAAAAATGGTAGTTGTTGATGTTATTCATAGCATAAAATGTAGCATCTAAGAGACAAAAGGGCTTCCCAGGTGGCTCTGGTAAAGAATCAGCCCACCGATACTGGAGACGCAGGTTCAGTCCCTGGGTTGGGTAGATCCTCTGGAAGAAATGGCGACCCACTACCTGTATTCTTGCCTGGGAAATCGCACGGATGGAGGAGCCTGGAGGGCTCCAGTTCATAGGGTCACAAAGAGTCAGGCGCGACTGAGCACAGAGGCAGAGAAAAGAGCCCAAGTTGCACTAGGAGAGGCGTGGCTCTGCGCCCTGGGGGTCGGGTAGGAGCTTCACACTGAGTCCCCGCGAGGATGCTGTGTGGTGTAGAGACAGTGTCCTCACCTCTCTGAGTTCACGTGCAGCGCGAGGACCAGTCTCCGGGCTCTTCCACCACCCAGCCCTCATACACACCCCCGGGGAAGCCGTTTTTTCATCGTCTGGTATGTTCAGACACCTGACATCACCGGTTACCCCTGCCTTCCGGGAGGAGGGGACAGGTCGTGACAAGTGTGGTATGAGCAGAGCCAGGAGAGAGAGCGGCTGAGGTCCCTGTGCTGCGGGAGTGGGCGTCTGAACTGACCTGGGAGGGGTGGGGTGGGATCACCCCGGCCAGGAAGGCAGAGGGGACCACGACGCAGATGCTGCAACCCCTGCGTCAGACCACATTCAGGAGCTGCGCTGGCTCGGCCACCTACAGCTCGGCCTGGGGGACAGGCTCGCGGTGAGAGGTGTGGCTGGAGAAGCCAGCGAGGTCCCGATGAGTGTGGGCTTTGTACGTTACACTGAGAAGTTTGAATTTTGCCCCAGTGGTGCCCAAACTGCTACACGTTAAAACTACTGGGCAACTCATAAAATTCCTGGTGCTCAGGGCGCGTGCTGTCCCAGTTATATCACCCCAGGTGGGAGCAGCCATCCATGCTGTTTTGAAGATGCTTAGATGGCGCCAGTGTGCAGAAGGCTTGGAAACCACTCAAGGTTATGGTGGTAAACCAGTTTTTCTGGGGCCAGGAGGGAGAAGTTTGGGGTTGTTGCCTTTGCCCATTTTTGTGGTATAAATGCTCCCATCATGGCTGATTTAAAGCCAGCGGCTTAGCCGTGGAGCTGGGACACCATGGCTTGTGAAGATCAAGGTAAAGCCACCAGGTAGGACGATGGCAAGGATCCAGACCAGAGGGGCTGGCATCTTTAACTAGGGGTGGCGCGGGGAGATGTTCGGAGTCGCCCTTTGTGGCTCTGGGACCCTCTCAGGAGCTGGTGGAGACTCCATGTCCACCCAGCCAGGCACTATTCTTCCAGCCACTTCCTCAGGCTCAGCCTGGGGCATTTAGGATTGCACCTCTGGCTTTAGGGACAAAAAGGAGGTGGTTGGTCATGCGTCCAGCTGGCTGGGGGAGGAAGGTAGGTGAAGGAGGAGGGGGGAGACTAAAAAAAGCAGCGAGGTCAGTTCCTGTGTGTGGGGCCAGCAGTGGTTTCATTCCAGCCCTGCCCAAAGCTGCTCCCTGCGGCTCTGACCCAACAGCGGCTTCAGGACTAAGTGACATCGGAGAGGAGCACTGCAGGTCAGTGTCTGAGCCGGGCAAGGGCAGAGGCAGGGCCCAGCGTGGGGAGGCCGGACATGAGGCCTCAGGCAGCCGGACTAAAGGGCTGTCCAGGTGACAGAGGAAGGGTGACCTTCCAAAGAGCGTCACAGGCCCGCTTCTGCCCAAGGACCACGTCCTCAGAGAGTCCATCCCGTCTGGGAGCCCACAGTGTCCCTTGGCCCCTCATCCGTGATGTTACTTTCAATCACCTGTGCCAGGTGTTCTTCAGTTTCTCCACTTAATGTCTTTTCAACCAAGAAGCGATTTACAGGGACACTTTGCGACCGTGCAAATATCCTGCTCCTCATCAAACTCCCTTAAGATGTACGGTCAATGGATGATTTTTGCCGAACAGTTTTTTCCCGGGATGGTTATAAGGCGATGATTTCCCATCACTCTCTCTGTGTTTATTGGTTGGTATTTGCTGTAAAAACCCTCCCTTCTCCCCATCCCTGTTCCCCACCCAGCTAGCCATCTCACCAGGTGGCCACCGCCCTATCCACCTGCCCGCATCCATCTGTCCATCCACTCATCCACCCAGCCAGCCAGCTTGCCTCTGTAGAGATTCTTGGATTCCTGTTCTCTTCATCAGGTTATAATCCACTACTGTCCTTAACACTGTTCCGTGTCAGGTTGTCCTAGGTTTGTCCAGTGGCAGAGGCCCTCAGCCAATAACAACGCGTAGTTTCAAGTTTGCGTTTTAAGCAGCCGGTGTGAAGTAGTTCTAGACAGTAAGGCAGATTCGTTTGTGGGTAGTTACGACAGCTCAGATGTGAGGGGCAGTCAAGGTCCCTGGCCTCACAGAAGAGGCTGGAGGCTGGTTTCTCTCTCCCGGTTGGCTGGGCCGCATCTCAGCCCCATGGAAGGGTCTGTGGATCCAACGTGGGCCTCCTGGTCTGTCTTCTGTGAACGAGTCCAGCCAGCATGGTCCACGCGGCACTTAGGATAGGGCCACAGCAGAGCTGGACTCGGGTTCAGGGTCTGGCCATCCTGAGCTGTAAACGGACCATGGAGGGGCCGTGGGGCTCCTGCTCTGGCCTGGCTGGTGGTGGAGGGCGAATGGGAAGGCGATCGCTTCCTGGGCCGGAGGAATCACCAGCGTCATCTCTCTTTGATTTAGGTTGGCTCCCATCATCTGAGACTCAGCAGAGGCCTGGAGGCCAGCGCCCCTGCCTTCGACAGGTAGGGCCGTCAAGTCCATCCTTCCTCCTATCAGACAGCGGGACAGGGTGCCAGGGAGTGGCCAGAAGGGGGAGACCCCAAATGTGCGCTCTGAATCTTTCAGTCTGGTTCTTTCTGCCAAAAGGCAGTTTACAAAGTGGAATTTTCCCCTTGCTCTCAGGTTTCCCTGCAGGTTCATTTAATAAATTGCTCAGGTAAAACTTTGCAGTTTTTTTATCCATTCCTTCTGCAGTGACGCTTTTATCTATTTGTCCTAGTTAATAAGAGATCATCTAAACTATAGGGTATTTCTAAGCCAGTTTCCTTTTGTTTTTGAAGTTATATATTCCCAGGCTTTACAAAGTCATGGTATAGAAAGGTATAAGGGAAAAGGCAGAAGTGCCCTAACTTGCAGTTCCCACTGTTAGTTTATTTTATTTTATTTATTTTATTTTTATTTTTCCCACTATTAGCTTTTATGTATCATTCTAGAAGAAATTCTGGTTCAGTTCAGTCGCATAGTCGTGTCCGACTCTTTGTGACCCCATGGACAACAGCACCCCAGGCTTCCCTGTCCATCACCAACTCCCGAAGCTTGCTCAAACTTGTGTCCGTCGAGATGGTAATGCCATCCAACCATCTCATCCTCTGTCGTCCCTTCTCAATTCTGGGTCATACATAGTTAATTTTTAAAAACACCGATTGGATCATTGAGTGCTTCCTGTTTTTCAGCTAGCTTAAGAAAAGCCATCACTAACCTGAACTCTTGGTAATTTGTACTTGAAAGTTATTAGCTTCTTAAAATATATGTTGTCTTTTCCCCTGGTAGCTCAGACAGTAAAGCATCTTGCCTATAATGCAGGAGACCTGGGTTCGATCCCTGGGTCGGGAAAATCCCCTGGAGAAGGAAATGGCAACCCACTCCAGTATTCTTGCCTGGAAAATCCCATGGACTGAGGAGCCTGGTAGGCTCCTCAGTCCATGGGGTTGCAAAGAGTCGGACACGACTGAGTGACTTCACTTTACTCTGAATGCTAATTTTAAAGTGATCTTAATGGCTATAAAAATAATTTTCAAAGTAATTTTTTAAGTGTTCTAATCATGCTACCTGAAGCTTCATTTGGACTTTAAATTTGCTTGCAGCCTTCTTCTTGACCTTAAAATTGGTAACACCATCCCACCTGTGTCCCCCAGGTGGCATATTACTACTCACCTGAGCAGGCCCTGCTCCAACTCCACATGTTAGACCTCAGGCCAGGACGCACCTTCTCTGGGCAGGAGGAACCACAGAGCGTGGAGTAGCCAGGCCATGCATGTCCTGTTCTTCCAGCACCCGCCTCCCGGGGCTGCCTGGTTCCAGGGCTGGGGTGCAGCCTGCCGGCTTGTGGGGAGGCTTTGATCGCCTACATCTGATCCAGCCCTGCATCTTCCCGGGGAAGGGACTGCAACAAGGCAGGGTTGCTAGGACCATGGCCCTGGGAGGATTCCTCCCCATGGAGGCAGAAGCCCATCTGAAGAAGAGCAGGCAGGCTAATCGTCAACCGTCTGCAGAGCAGCATAGACTGCCCACTTTCAAATCCTTGTTCTTCTCTGCAGTGTTGTCCTTCAGAGCTAGTAAGACAGGTTTTTTGTGTTTTTCACCCCCTTATGGGGCCAAAATGGTTCTTTTGTGATAATTTACTTTAAAATATTCCATTTATGAGAGAAACGTTATTGTAGACACTGGGACAATGCAAAACTGTTTAAAGAAGAAAAGAATCTAAAAGCACATAAAATTCCACCACTTTTAACATTGTCCTCTGTTGTCTTCCGGTTTTTTCTAGTTTCAGATGTGAAGATTGCGTTACTAAATCAGTTTTACATCTGTTTTTTGCATTATGTCTTTTCCTTATTTTTTTTAAAAGCTACATTTAGCTATTCTAACATTGATGAAAGTGAAAGAGGAGAGTGAAAAAGTTGGCTTAAAGCTCAACATTCAGAAAACGAAGATCATGGCATCGGGTCCCATCATTTCATGGGAAATAGATGGGGAAACAGTGGAAACAGTGTCAGACTTTATTTTTTTGGGCTCCGAAATCACTGCAGATGGTGATTGCAGCCATGAAATTAAAAGATGCTTACTCCTTGGAAGGAAAGTTTTGACCAACCTAGATAGCATATTCAAAAGCAGAGACATTACTTTGCCAACAAAGGTCCGTCTAGTCAAGGCTACAGTTTCTCCAGTGGTCATGTATGGATATGAGAGTTGGACTGTAAAGAAAGCTGAGCACCGAAGAATTGATGCTTTTGAACTGTGGTGTTGGAGAGGACTCTTGAGAGTCCCTTGGACTGCAAGGAGATCCAACCAGTCCATTCTAAAGGAGATCAGTCCTGGGTGTTCATTGGAAGGACTGATGCTAAAACTGAAACTCCAATACTTTGGCCACCTCGTGCGAAGAGTTGACTCATTGGAAAAGACCCTGATGCTGGGAGGGATTGGGGGCAGGAGGAGAAGGGGATGACAGAGGATGAGATGGCTGGATGGCATCACCGACTCGATGCACATGAGTTTGGGTAAACTCTGGGAGTTGGTGATGGACAGGGAGGCCTGGTGTGCTGCGATTCATGGGGTCGCAAAGAGTTGGACATGACTGAGCAACTGAACTAAACATTATTAAAATTATAGTTACTTTTCAATAGCTGGTGGTAAGAATATTGGAGTCTCCCCCTACTATTTCAATATATGTGTAATAGTCTCTGATATGCAGAGAATTTTCCTAAAGATGGAAATTTTCTTCTAACCTTCTTGCTGAGTTTAAACATCATGGAATGCAGCACTTAGATGAAAAGACTGGGCCCCGAGGTTGATGGCTCCCCTACTGGTTTTTCTAGATTTGAGAAAGTACCAGGTGAAATAGGTTAACTTTGGAGATATGCACATTGCATTTTTGAGGCTTTGTTCATGAGAGGCAGGTTAGCAGTTCTGGATTTAAGGGGGGACTGTATAGAAGTCCAGCGTATCCTTGTCTGACACCACGCGTGTTCAGAAGTCCGATCTGCTGTTCCTCTCGGGCGCTGCCTTTCCTAGGGCCAGCTCACTCTGGACCGCTAGTGCCCAGCTGGTGCCCTCGAGGGCGCAGTCGTCAGTGTGTGTCCCAGGGGCCGGGACATCACAGACTGCCCTGCTCTGTTGCAGGCATATGGTGCTTCTGAAGGAGCAATACGGGAAGCAGGTGGTCGTGAACCTGCTGGGCAGCAGAGGCGGAGAGGAGGTGCTCAACAGAGCCTTTAAGGTAACTGGCCCCCTGCCCAGGGTGAGGCCGAGCGAGGAGGTGGGGGGCGGGCTGCTCAGGGTGGGCTTCCCTGGGGACTGGAGACAGTGGCCTGCTCGCCCCATCTTTGGGGAGACCTTTTTCCTTCAGAGCTTCAGCATTAAGTGATCTGGGCTCCTGACGAATGAAGTTTAATTTTTGTGAACCCATGGTTGGGTGAATTTGCTCAGAATGAGAACAGAGCATCTCCTAGCTCCAGCTGCCTTTTCTCCCCACTGGGTCATTGAGGACTCAGCACGGCCGGGCCTTTCCCCAGCTATCTTGGACAAACATACACATGTGTGCACACATACATGCATGCATACATGTATGTTTGGGCTCCACCCCGTGCATCCCTGACCCCCTCGGGGAGCTGGGGTCCCCTGCTCACTCGTCGGGCGGGCCCAGACACTGGCCCACACCTCCTGGCAAGTCCACACAAACACCCACAGGACACTTGTACCTAAGTAGCTCTTCAGAGCCCCTGCTGGGTTTAACGCGAGCAGCCTAACATGATTTCCTCCTGTGAACTTGGAGGCTTCGAGTCGTCATCCAGCCTTGTTTGGGCTGCCCGCCCGCTCACTGTCCCCAGCTCCCTGTGGGCTCCCCGTGGCTTTTGGCACATGTTCCCCACCCTGGGAAGATGCAGGGAGAAGCCCTGGATGGAGAGGGGGGCCGTGAGCAGAAGGCTCCCCCGACCTCCAAGCATCTCTCCCTATTCCCAGTGCCCCCGTGTGCATTTGGTCTTCTCTGGGCCGCGTGGGCTGTGGGCCTACACAGTCCTTTCAGCCCGTGTCCCCTCCTGGATGGGAAAGAGAAAACCCTGTGGTTGTTCAGAGCTCAGGGAAGCCCCTTATGGAGAGTGTGAAGTCAGCCCTGGCTTCACAGGAAGTGTGTCCCCTGTGGTCCTGGCCCCTGGCCAGTGGAAGCTGAATCCACTGGGGAAGCCCCGTGCTTGGAGCAGACTTTCTGGTGGCCAGTTTCACTTGGCCAGACCTGCTTTTCCTGTTTGGTTTGTTGCTATGGGCAACAAGCTTGGCAAGTATCTCCCCTCCCATTCGTCTTGGCAGCAGTATTGGCAGCTTATTTTAAGGAAACAGAAGGGGAAAAAAAAACCCTCAAGAATCTTTACCCCTTTATGCCTCGATTTTGGGGAGAAGGTGTTCTTAGCTGCCCCAGCAGCTGGTGGACCCCCGGGCCAGAATGTCAAATGATGACAGCTGACCTGGGGCCCAATGCAGGAGGCCAGTCTTCTGGGCAGGGAGGGGGTGAGAGGCAGGCACTAACTGGACAGCCTGGGTCACGGTCCCCACTGGAGTCGCATCAAAGAAACTCCCTCAGCCCATCAGCTCCACCACACTGAGGTCCACGCACCGGCAGCTGGCCTGTGACCCGTGGCTCTCAGGCCACAGGGGACAAGGCACTTCTTCAGCTCGTTAAGCTGCCAAGCATGCCTGCTTTGGGTTAGCTGACGACCTCAGAGCGAGACCTTAATGTCGATGGTTGTGTGTTGATTTGCATCTAGCCCGTGGGGATCAGGCACTCGGAGTCGTAGGGACTAGACTGCCCGAAGCCCTTCCCGCCCCTTAGAGTCACTAGACTCTGGCTGGGCACGTGGTGGACAAGTCTGACCTGAAGTCACACCCTGGGATGGCAGCGCGTCATCCTTGGCCCCCAGGGCTTCCCGGTGAGAGCGCTGGGGTACCCGGTGTGGAGGGCAGACCTCTGCCCAGCACCCACCTGCGTGCTTCCCCACCTCTGGCCCTGCCTTCAGTCCGGCTCACCTGCCAGATCTAGGCCCCAGGAGGCCCTGAGCCCCCGTCTCCCCCGGGGTTTCGCTGGGCCAGACCTCCCCCACCCTGGATGGTCTGGAGGACCCTCCTGGAGGCTTGGCTTGTAGGGATGGGACTGGTTACCAGGGCAACGGGAGCTGGATTATGAGCTCTGCAACCTGCTTCACTGCCCCGGGTCCTGGGGCACCAGGCACTGCGGGGCCTGCAGAACGGAGCCATCCTTCCCCGCGGGTGCCCTCCAGAGAGCCCTGTGGGAGGTGATGTCCCTGCCGGACCCGGGGCTGCCCCGAGGAGCCACGGGGCGGAGCCACAGAGCCGCAGAGCCACAGTCTGGCTGTCTTCCGTCCGAGGTGGACCTCCGGCCCTTCTGCAGGCGAGACGCGCTTGGTGGTTTCGTCCCCAGGGTCATGTTCTGTGCTGCCCCTTTCTGGATCAGGGCTGGTAAACCGCCTGGTCCACCGTAACCCTTCAGGCTGAGCCCCCGGGCTCTGCTGAGTGATGCGGTTAAGCAGTCAGATGCCCTGCCACCGTCTCCTGTCCCCTTTCAGAAGCTGCTCTGGGCTTCCTGCCACGCCGGTGACACGCCTATGATCAACTTTGACTTCCATCAGTTTGCCAAAGGCGGGAAGCTCGAGAAATTGGAGAACCTCCTGCGGCCCCACTTGAAGCTGCACTGGGATGAGTTTGACGTGTTCACCAGGGGCGAGAATGTAAGTCCACGGTGAGTCTAACCTGTGTCCTTTCCTCCCGCTGGATGGGCTGGCCAAAGGGCAGGCGACTCCCGGGAACGCACCTCCCAACCCTCGCTGCTCCTGCTTTAGCCAGTGGGCAGACCTGTGGCGTGTCCTGTTGGGGAACCTCCACTGGGGTTTCCGTGGGAAAGACAGAGCCGGGCGGGCAGCTTAGGATCTGCTCGTCTGCATCATGCTGGTGACTCTGGGCTGCAGGGGTGGGCTACCAGGCAGGAGGTGAGGCATTCTCTCTCGATGAGTTTCCTTGGGGGCCTTCAGTCCCACAGGCTTCTTCCAACACAACTTGTAACTCGTATCCATTGGTTTCCTAAGTTTTCAGAAAGGCACTTTGCGGATGAACTGTCTCGACTGCCTGGACCGAACCAACGCAGTGCAAAGCTTCATCGCCCTCGAGGTCTGTCTCTCAGGCCATCTGTATCCTGTCCTGGGCCGTTGGGGGGATGGGCTGGGCTCAGCACCCTCGTGGGCTCTTGTGGTCACTGTGGGGAGGGGACAGCCATGTGCCCGGCATCTAGAGAGGGGTCTCCCTGAGGCGTCAGGTGGCTGGAGGCATGATGGGCCTTTTACACACTCTTTGGAAGGCACCCCAGACACGGTGGCCCACAGGTGCCACCTGGAGGAAAGATAGGCTGTAGTGATTGTTGTGGACCTTCCCGTGAACAAAGGCGGAGTAACGCTGCCTGAGGTGAGGCTGGGTTTGCAGCCTGCTGCCCTGGTGACCTCCCCTGGCTCCCTGCTGGGAGGAGGCATGGGGTCAGTGCTGCCCGCCATCCAGCCTTGGCTGTCCTGCTTGCTGGGGCTGTCGGGGGAGGGCTGGGTGGTGTAGATGAAGTCGAGTGGGCCCTGGCGGGAGGCCCCATCCTCCGCTGCGAGGGGGCCCTGTCCTCTGAGAGCGCGGAGTCAGCCCTGCAGTCACTGAGTAGGAGCTCACGGGGGGTGGCGCCTGGTGGTGTCCCCTGGGCAGCTTCCGGGGGGCACGTCGGTGACCGCTGGCCCCTCCGGCTCTCCCAGGTCCTCCATCTGCAGCTCAAGAGCCTTGGGCTGAACTCAAGGCCCATCGCTGACCGCTTCGTGGAGTCCTTCAAGGCCATGTGGTCTCTGAACGGGCACAGCCTGAGCAAGATGTTCACAGGCAGCCGGGCCCTGGAGGGGAAGGCCAAGGTAGGGCCAGGCCCCCGGGGGTGGCGGGTGGGCAGATGGGCGGGGGCCCACTCAGGCCCCTCTCACAGCTGTCTGTCTGTCTGTCTGTCCGTCGTCCGGCTGGTGGCAGGTGGGCAAGCTGAAGGACGGGGCCCGGTCCGTGTCTCGCACAATCCAGTCCAACTTCTTCGACGGGGTGAAGCAGGAGGCCATCAAGCTGCTGCTGGTTGGCGACGTCTACAGCGAGGAGTCTGCGGACAAGGGGAGGATGCTGCTGGACAACCCAGCCCTGTTGGGTGAGGGACTCCCGCTTGCCTGGAGCTGGATGTAGGGGTGTCCGGCTGCCCTGCCATCCAGAGGGCGTGTGGCAAGTCCAGCCAGCCTGCCCAACCTCACATAATCCTAGATGGCAGGTGGCAGGCAGCCCCTGAGCGAGCTTCTGTGCTCAGAACCTGACCCTTGACTCTAGCTTGGCCCGTCTCACGGTCTGACCAGATGATCTAAGCAACCAGCTGCCTTGTTTTGTGTGAGATGCTCAGCCAGGTGCAGCTGCAAGCGGAGGCTGAGGAGAGGCTCAGGAGAACGCACTCATTTCGCTCACAAGTCTTGGAGATGCTGCGTGAGGCCACGTAGAGAACCCCAGGGTGGTCAGGAGGCAGAAGGGCGCTTAAGCCATGGTTATTATTGGGGTTTTCACAGGGAAGGCTGGGTGGGGTAGACAGCATGGCACTGGCTGGCTGGGATAACTCTGGAGCTTTGGGCTACAGCCGTGGGCTCTAGGTGGATGGTTGCTCAGTTGTGTCTGACTCTGCAGCCCCATGGACTGCAGCACACCAGGCTTCCCTGTCCTTCACTATCTCCCAGAGTTTGCTCAAACTCATGTCCATTGAGTTGGTGATGCCATCCAACCACCTTATCCTCTGTTGCTCCCTTCTCCTCCTGCCCTCAGTCTTTCCCAGCATCAGGGTCTTCTCCAATGTGTCGGCTCTTTGCATCAGGTGGCCTAAGCATTGGAGCTTCAGCTTCAGCATCAGTCCTTCCAATGAACATTCAGGGTGGATTTCCTTTAGGGTGGACTGGTTTGCTCTTGCTGGGAGGACGTCGCCTCCAGGGAGTGGGGGCCGGAAAGAGGAGGTGCAGCCCTGGACTGGTTGTGTGCGCGGAACAGGCTCTGGCTGACTCTGAGAACTGGCTTAACCCCAGGAGGCACAGTCCTTCCCCATCCAAAGGTCGAGCTCCACAATATACAGAAGATTAAATTGTTTACACGATACCAGCTGTCACTCTGGTTCCCGGGAGCCTGTTCTTCTGGACTCACGGAAGTACTCATGCTCCTCCTTTGTTAGTTTGGACCGTTTTC
Source organism: Capra hircus (assembly GCF_001704415.2). Classification (NCBI taxonomy): domain Eukaryota; kingdom Metazoa; phylum Chordata; class Mammalia; order Artiodactyla; family Bovidae; genus Capra; species Capra hircus. The sequence goes on from NC_030816.1 coordinate 81,927,245, forward strand.
CAAACTGAGAGGCTGGGAGACAGAGAGTGGGCTCCCCAGGAGCTGATGTCTTTGAATGTTAACTTACTCCAGGAATCTTTCTCAGCTAGAAAGGGTTCTTGATCCCATCGCCACGTGTCATTTGTAGGGATTCTCCCCTGAGGGTAACCTCCTGTTTCTGTTATGACCGGGACCCTAGCAATCTTGCAGTAGGCAGGCTGCCTTCCGCTCTTCGGGGCAGGACTGTCATGTTTCCCTCAATAGCTCGAGGGGTCTTCTCTTTTTTTTCCGATTAGTTATACTTGACATATTAGTTTCAGGTGTATAACATAATGATTCGCTATTTGTATGTGTTCAGTTCAGTTCAGTTGCTCAGCCGTGTCCGACTCTTTGCAACCCCATGAATCACAGCACGCCAGGCCTCCCTGTCCATCACCAACTCTTGGAGTTTACCCAAACCTATGTGCATTGAGTCGGTCGGTGATGCCATCCCATCCTCTCATCCTCTGTCGTTCCCTTCTCCTCCTGCCCCCAATCCCTCCCAGCATCAGGGTCTTTTCAAATGAGTCAGCTCTTCACATTAGGTCTGGCCAAAGCATTGGAGTTTCAGCTTCAACATCAGTCCTTCCAATGAATACCCTGGACTGATTTCCTTTAGGATGGACTGGTTGGATCTCCTTGCAGTCCAAGGGACTCTCAAGAGTCTTCTCCAACACCACAGTTCAAAAGCATCAATTCTTCGGCGCTCAGCCTTCTTCACAGTCCAACTCTCACATCCATACATGACCACAGGAAAAACCATAGCCTTGACTAGACGGACCTCTGTGGACAAAGTACTGTCTCTGTTTTTTAACATGCTGTCTAGGTTGGTCATCACCACAATAATTCTAGTTCACATCCATCACCACACAGAGCTACAAAAGTTTTGTTTTTTTTTTCCCTTGTGATGAGAATTTTTAAGATCTATAATACAATGTTGTTAGCTACAATCATCACTCTGTACATCACATCCCCAGGCTGCTGCTTTTATAGCTAGAAGTTTGTACCTTTTGACCACCTTGATCCACTGCCCCTTATCTCCACCTCAGCCTCTGGCAACTGTTCTCTGCATCTGTGACTGAATTTTTTCTTAAGGTTTGTTTAGGGGGATGTGTTGAAGATTCCACATAAAAGTGCATTGGGGATTTCTTTGGGAAATTTTTAATGGCCTCTTACCTCCTAGAGCTTCCCTGGTTGCACAGACATAAAGAATCTGCTTGCTATGCAGGAAACCCCTGCATAGGTTCGATCCCTGGGTCAAGAAGATCCTCTGGAGAAGGGCATGGCAACCCACTCCAGTGTTCTTGCCTGGAGAATCCTGTGGACAGAGCAGCCCAGCAGGCTGTAGTCCATGGGGTCGCAAAGAGTGGAACACGACTGAACGACGAACAGTTTCACTCTCCCCTAGAGCAGGGGTCCCCATCCTCCAGGATCTAATGCCTGATGATATGAGGTGGAGCTGATCTAACAATAATAAAGTGGACAATAAATGTAATGCACTTGAGTCATCCTGAAACCACCCCACCCCACCCCCGCCCTGGTCCTTGGAAAAACTATCTTCCACAAAAACTAGTCCCTGATGCCAAAAAGGTTGGGGACCGCTTCCCTAGAGCCGGTAAACATTATAAGGTTTGTGGAAAAGAAGAGGAAACCTAGCAGTTTTCCTTATAAAGGTGTATAACTCTGGTCTTAGAAATTTTTGGAGTTTTTGAAAAATTGGTTTGCTCATGCTGAAAATGGCTTCACACCCCTTTTGTGCTTTTATTCCTCCATTGCTGGGGAAATTCCTGTTTGGCTTCTGATAGCCAAGGTGACGTTTGTGTCAACCCTGGAGACAAGGCTACCTCAGGACAAGTGGCAAGAAGCTCTGAGTAGTACAGTGCATCTCATTTCATAGCAGAGTGTATGTGATGGAGATTTGAGTTAAGTGCCCGGTTTGAAAAATGGAATATATTTTGGCCATCTAGAGGACGGACCTGGTTCAGAGTAATGATTTTTTAAAGGCTTGCGTCTGGGGTACCACAGACCGCTGCTGGCGCTTGGACTGGAAGATGGGGAGTGCAAAGTGGGTGTCAGAGCCGTAGTTCCATGCCGGAAGTTGCAGGGTGCCCGTTGGTAAAATTCCCGTGGAATTGTGTCGTGACTGCGGAGGATGCTCGTCCCTGTGACCTGATGTCACAGCCCGTGTGGCCCTGCTGGGGGAAGGGTGTGGAGGGGACTTTGCGGCAGAAGGCCACAGGGAGGTGCTCTGCTCGTGGTGGGTTTTAGCTTCATCCTCATAAGACATGGCCACTGGTCCCTGTGGATGGCCTCAGTGTCCCTCTCCGGCAGCAGGCTTGGCTGGGTTTCTGGGGGTGTGGGGGAAATACATGAGGTTTGGGGTCCAGACAGAGACGCCCTTTCTATGCCCCCCGATAGTGACTCCCAAGATCCTAAATGCCATGTCGGAGCGCCAGTCGGAGTTCACGAATTTCAAGCCGGTGCATGTGGCTGTGGGCACGTGGAACGTGAACGGCGGGAAGCAGTTCAGGAGTAACCTGCTGGGCACGGCCGAGCTGGCCGACTGGCTGCTGGACACGCCCTCGCTGTGCCGAGTCGCAGGACCCCCGGGTGAGTGCAGCCGGGTCAGGGTAATGGGTGTAGACCCCCCTCGCTGCGGGCCTCGCCCACAGGTGGGAAGTTGGGTGTTTGGCCTTCTCGCTCCTCAGAATGTTTAGCAAATGCTGTGGTCTGACTTTCCAGAAGATGTCTGGCAAGTTACATATGTGGCACCTTTTCTTTCCCAAGTGTTTGGAAGGGTTACCTATGCGGTGAATCTCCCTTTTCTTTTCACATGTATATTTTGCACTTTCTCGGTTTTGATGACTAGAACCTTCGGGCTGTAAGAAGTGAGTGAGATGCCGGACCGGGCCCACACCCTGACCCAGGACACACACCCCTGCCTTTTCTCAGACTCCCTGTGATGACACGTGTTTGCTTCAGCAGTCACGAAGAAGTTGTGTTCCCTTTTAAGAATAAGATAATTGCGAGGTTGGACACCTCACCTTTTATCCTGTGTCATGCAAGATAGTATTTAATGGCCTCAGAGGTCAGGATCCACACATGCTTTTTCTCTGAGAGTCAGCTGTTTATCTAGGCCTTTGGCTTTTCTCCTGCTCATCTGGGTTCTGGAAAGCCTCGTGGGCCAGTTCCCTGCCTGCCGTGTGCAGTGCTGGGGGGCGTGTGGGGGGCTGCACTAATGTACCTTGAAGACGATCAGAGCCCAGAGCCCCGTTTCCGCTGTCTGTGCCCTGTCTGCATGGGGCAGGGGGCAGGGTACCGCAAGGACACGGCTCAGATTCACGGGGATGGCTTAGGGCTCGTTGAGAGGGATGTGGCAGGTGGCTGCAGGGCTTCTGTTCACCGAAGGCCCCCCATTCAAGGGAAGAAAGAGCTGAGCAAAGAGCTGATGAGAAGCCCCTCTGCTCACTCTGCAGTCTGTAAACCAGCATTTCTGGGGCAGACTTCATCAGAGCAGGTCCGCCCCCTGACCCCTAGGACAGCAGTCCTCTGGGAGAGGACCGCAGTCGGACATTAACCCAGAGGGGCTGGTCCAAGGCTGTGAGAGTACTCAGGGCCACACAGGTTTGAGCCAATGCCCCCCACCCCTCGGGAGCTTAGGGCCTACCAGGTTGGAGGGGGCAGGTCTGCTGGCATGGAAGTTATGAGTCCAGGCACTTTCCATGTGTCCTCTGACTTCACGACCACCCTTCAGGGTGACCGTTAAACCGTCCCTTTTGAAGAGCAAGCCACAGAGAGGTTAGCGATGCTCCTGGGATTCAGGCAGGGAAGGGCCGTGTGCACAGTGGGAGCTGGAGGGAGGTGGGTGTGTGCTCGCCTGTGGCCAGGAGGGCTTGCCCAGGCCGCGGGGCTCTGGCCCTCGAGTCGGCCACACCGGCCCTGGTGGGTCTGACTTCCTCCGTCTTCTGCTTGTTCCGCAGATGACACCGGCAGCCCAGCTGACATATTTGCCGTGGGGTTCGAAGAGATGGTGGAGCTGAGTGCGGGGAACATCGTCAACGCCAGGTGGGCGGCGGGGCCTGGGGTGTGGGGTCCTGAGCTGGGGTGCCACTAACCTGCGACCCTTGGTGCTGCCTGAGTTCCTGAAGTCCTCCCAGACATGCTCGTCCCTGTTCCTCTCTCTGCTGATTGAGGGAATAGAAGGAAGGGTGGGGGAGGCTCTGTGCTCCCAGAGCTGCCTGGCTGGGAGGGCTGAGTCACAATTTGCCTGCAGTGTGTGTGAGCCCCGAGGACGTGGGCTGGGCTGGGCGGGGGCTGACTCACGTTTCCTGGGGAAAGATGGAGAGGTGTACGAAACCCGTACAAAGGAAAGAAAACCGCTGGACTAACATTTGGTGTGAACTCAGCTGGACTCTTTTTTCGTAGTCCATTGTAAGGCACTTTCTGAACGAATAATAAAACCTGGTTTTATGGAGGTCTCGTGGTCAAGAACCCACCTGCCCGTGCAGGAGACCTAAGAAGCTCTGATTTGATCCTTGGTCCAGGAAGATTCCCCTGGAGGAGGAAATGGCAACACACTCCAGTATATTCTTGCCTGGAGAATCCCACAGACGGAGGAGTCTGTCGGGCTACATACAGTCCGTGGGGTCACAAAGAGTCGGACAAGACTGAAGTGACCTAGCACGCACATGTGGAGGTCTTACGAGTAAGGCCCTGAGCTGGGTGGCAGGAGGCAGGGGTAGAGGTGATATGCGGAACACAACCAGAAACACGCAGATAGTCCGCTGTGAGGACTGAGGCTCAGAGGGCCCTGACGCAGGCGTGCAAGCGATATGATGTCAGTTTGGTAAAAAAGAACCAGCTCAGGGCTGGAGGAGTCTCCAGGCGGGAGAGTCTGCGTCCAGCTAACTGTGAACAGCATCGTTGCTTTCTCTCCTCCAGTACCACCAACAGGAAGATGTGGGGTGAGCAGCTCCAGAAGGCCATCTCGCGCGCTCATCGGTACATTCTCTTGACTTCAGCGCAGCTGGTGGGCGTCTGTCTTTACATCTTTGTGCGTCCACACCACATCCCCTTCATCAGGTAAGAACATTTCATTGACAGACATCTGGGGGAACCCAGGATTGTTTTATTCCCACTTCCTTTCCCCCCCGCCCCACTTCCTGCAGCAGGAATCAGGACCTGCCATTATTTTAGTCAAATGTAACACAACCCCCAGGGAAAAACCAGGCCGAATAGAATATTGTCTAGCATTTAAAAAGCCTCAATGGGAACTTCTAGCTCAGGAAGCTGGACCCTTTTAGGAGGAGCATTTCACCATCGCTGGCAGCCAGGCTCAGTTGGGCCCAGGGAAGGGGTTCCTCGCGGCAGTGTTAGACAGGAAACCTCTGACCTAGAGCTGGGTAACTCATCAGGAAATGAGTTGTTGTCTCTTTTCAAAAGAATTCTACTTTTCAAAAGATGTGTGGGCAGAAACTCTCTACCGCTGTCACCCCATTACTCAGTCTCCAAAGTGACAGCTTTGTGAATGGCATGCGGGGAAAAGCCTTGGAACAGGATGTCTTTTAGGAAAGGGCGTGTGTGTGTGCACGCGCATGCATGGATGAGTTTTAAGGTTGGGAGGAACTCCCCTTCTCCCTCAGCTGTCTCATAGCCTTCCCTTGCTCCCTGGTCTCACTCATGTTGTTAGAATCCCCGCTACTCGTTCTCTTTGCCGATACCTGGCACTGAGCTGGCCTGACCCCTGAACCCAATAGGGTCACACTGGTTGTGCATCGCCTCGGAGGTCGAGGACCACAGACTGCCCCGGGCAGCACCTGGAGAGCAAAATGCTCTGTGTTCCTAATAATCTCTTCTGTGACTTTTGGGAAACTTTACGGTTCGTGTCCCCATGCTTGCTGTAACAGCCTGACAGTGTCGACAGGGAGTGGGTAAAGGTCAGTTATGGTTGGAGTGAGGCTGTGGTTGGGGTTGGGATCAGAGATGGACCACGAGGAAGGGATCCATGCCGAGGGGCTCCGGGTTTCCCAGGTGCCCGCTGAGGTCCCAACCCCGGTGTCCTTGGCCCCGTGGCCCTCCAGCCTCGAGCTGGGTGAGCTCGCACCCTTGCTGGCAGGCTACCCCCGTACCTTGTCTGTTGGGCACCAGTCCCAGGGAGCAGGTGGAGGCTCCGTGGTCCTGTGGACCCACGCACTCACTTGTGTGCATTATAAGTCAGCATCTTAACACCAGCAGGCCACTGCTTGGAAGCCACCCCTCTCCACCAGGCCAGCACAGATAACTGGATGGCTCCTGTTTCTAATACATTGATTATCTGAGGGCCCCTCCTGTGCTTTCCAAAAAGCTGTGTAGGATGTAGTGGCTGCTCCTGCTGTAGTTGGGAGACTGGAAGCAGGTGGTGGGGGAGGTGATTCAACTCCAAGGTGCTTCGTGGGTGCTTGTGTGAGCAACCTGGATGGAGCTGGGACCACAGGATGCTCCCGTCTGCCCCAGGGGGCTGGCCCCGGGGCGAGGAAGGGGAGGGGTGATGTGGAGTGGACGGTGATGCGGGTCCCCCGTGCGGCCTGGTCCCTGGCGATGGGAGCCTCTGCACGGATGGTGTCGGGGGTTCTCAGAGCCTTCAGCCCATGACGCCACCAGGTGGCTCGTCTCTGTAGCAGAACAGCGTCTGCTTTTCCTTCAGAGCCACTGGGAAGACGCCCCCACCGCGTGTGCGTTCTCTGTTCCAGGGACGTGGCGATCGACACGGTGAAGACGGGCATGGGCGGGAAGGCGGGGAACAAGGGCGCCGTGGCCATCCGCTTCCAGTTCCACAGCACCAGCTTCTGCTTCGTCTGTTGCCACCTGACAGCCGGGCAGTCCCAGGTGAAGGAGCGGAACGAGGACTACAGGGAGATCACCCAGAAGCTGAGCTTCCCCGTGGTGAGCAGGGCAGTGGGCGTGGCTGGGTCCCTGCTCGGGTCAGCCCCGCCCAGGGGGCCTGAGCTGCTGCAGGAGGGTGGGGCACATGGCTCTAGGAGCATCCCTGCCCTGGGGGCTCAGCACTCCAGGCGGGGGAACCAGCCAGGGAAGCTGAGATAGAGGTGAGCGGGGCGTCCAGCCCAGGAGTGTTGGGGTCCCCCTGTATCTCTGTACTGTTTGAAAACGCTGCCCTGCGTGTTCTTCTTCTGAGGCAACTGCGTGGAACTGGGAAGGAGAACCCCTGTGCTCTGTCTTAAGTTGGTGAAGAACGTTTGAATCCAAACCCAGTGAACGATTTGGTTTTCCTGAGACTCACATGTACCTTCTTGTGGTGGCTCAGAAAAGAATACCCGGTTTCGAAACCAGTCCTTTTGGGAGCCCCCGGATCCTGGTCTGGTTTCTTGCTTGCCAATATCATGCGTCATGCGCCCTCTAGCGGGGGTTCCGAAGTTTTCATTCAGAAGCCGGGGGCATCTCTGCGAATTCAGATTTGAATGTTTTCCTGTCTATGCAGAGATGATGGTCTCACACACCTTCAGCCCCCTGCAGACACACCTGTTTCCCGGCAGTGAGAGTAGATTTCAGCCGTTCCTGCCACGGATTCTGTCTGAGACACGGCTGGGTCACAGAGCTCTTCTGTGTAAGGCCAGATCCCTTAAAACTGACATCCTGTTCACTGGTCTGCACTCAAGGCAAGAATTCCTTAGTTTTCATGAAGAAGAGCTTGAAGTTGTTCAACAAGTAATCCTTGTTGAAGCTTTTATTTCTTGGAATAAAAAGAAAGAAGTGAGTTGGGAAATTTGTCATTGTAGTTTTCCAGATTCTGTAGGACTGATATTTCTTTTTGTGTCTGTGTAACTTAAAAAAGAGTAAAATCCAACTGTTCTCACTTGAAGAGTGCTATTTTGAAGTAGAAAACACGGAACACAGTTTCAATAATTAAAGAGTTGATAATATAGTTTTTTTTTTCGGTAGAAATATTGAGGGTACCTGTACTCTATACCTGTGCTGATCAATAGAGTAGCCACTAGCCACAAGTAGCTATTTAAATGTAAAATAGATAAAATAAAGCTGAAAGCCCTCAGTCACAGTGGCTGCATTTCACGTGCGTGGCCCCATGTGGCTGGGCTTTGGACAGCTGGGGTTCAGAGCCTTTCTATCACCACGGAGCGTTCTTTTAGGCAGGGCTGCTCCGCATGGCTCTTTTATTGGGCTGTGACAATTTCAGTCTTCTGTCCAGAATATTGTTGCGGGCTGAGGGGAGTGGAAGTACCACGCAGTGTAGTGAACAGAAACAGGTTTCAGGGCATGGCAGATCTGAGTTCATATCTTGTCTATATCATGTACTACTGATGTAACCTTCAGCAAAGTTTTTGAACTTTTTTTTTTTTCTTTTAATCTGTCAGAGAACCAAGAGTATGTGCTTTGCAGGGCCACTGTGAGGACAGGACACCCCAGAACAGAGTCCAGCATTGTGGGCGGCAGATACTGTGCTGCTATTGTTGTGATTCCTGGGTGGGGGAAGGGGAAGATGTCTGAGATTGACAGGGCTGCCCTGGGTGTGGACACAGAGCTGACTGGGCAGGCTGGGGGCAGGGGGACTGATCAAGGGGAGTGATGGAAGATCAAGGATAAAAATGTATGAAATCCACCAGCTTTTATAGAATTGCATGTCCTGAGCATTTATACTTATTTTCTTAAACCTCATTCTCATAACACTGCATATTTGGGCCATTGTTGTTAGGATACAGACATAACGAAGCAGGGGTACAGCCTGGAGGCCGAGATCTGATGGGCAGAGCGAATACTAGCCATCATGCGCCTTGTATTAGGGATAGCGCTTTCCCCAGACCACTCAAAAACACTATTTAAAATGTAAAAAGTAAGCCACGTGCAAGGCTATCAGCAGGTTTTTATGGCATTAGTGAAAAATGAGATGCTTTAGCAGACTCTTATTTTAAAAATAACATTTTAAGAAAAACATATGTGCTTACCTTCTGTATAGTGAATTTGTTTTTCCCCGTCTCCCACATTCCTTGCAAGATGGGTCAAATCATCAGGATTTCTTTCTTTTTATGACTTAGGGAAGAAACGTTTTCTCTCACGATTATGTGTTTTGGTGTGGTGATTTCAACTACCGCATTGATCTCACGTACGAAGAAGTCTTCTATTTTGTTAAACGCCAGGACTGGAAGAGGCTTCTGGAATTTGATCAGCTACAGCTGCAGAAGTCAAGTGGAAAAGTAAGTTGTGCTTTTGAAATGGTTTTTAACACCTGCTCCAATGTGGAGTGTGCGTGCGTGCATTCTGTGTTGCTTCCGTCCTCTCCAACTCTTTGCGACCCCATCAACTGTAGCCCACCAGGCTCGTCTGTCCATGGGATTCTCCAGGCAGGAATACTGGAGTGGGTTGCCATTCCCTTCTCCAGGGGATCTTCTGACCCAGGGATCGAACCCGCGTCTCTTCTGTATCCTGCATTGGCAGACAGGTTCTTTACTACTAGCGCCACCTGGGAGCCCCCAGTGTGGAACATTGTTTACTGAATATACATGCTCGTGTTTGCATTAAGCTTCATGCGCGGATATAACTGATTCTGATATCGTAGAAAACGTGCCTGGCAGAAGAAGCTAGAGACACATGAGCTCCGTCCACACTCGTGTCCTGCTCTGCTTTCCTGGCCACAGTCAAGGTCTGCGTCTTCTCGTGGCCAGAGGGGCTGTCGCTGTATGAAAGGACACTGGCTACACGCAAGCCGCCGGAGGAGCTCAGGGTGATAGGAGCCTCTATGCCCCGGCTCTGTGGTTGGAGGGGCAGCAAGCCGTCCCTTCCTCCTCCAGACAAGCTGAACCCTGGTCCAGGGCTTCCCAGGGAGTAAGTTTGAATCCAAGCTGATTCAAACAGCCCCACATCAGGCTCTGCGCACACAGCTGATGAGGATGGCGGGTCTGATGTACACAGTCCAAGCACCCTGGACTCGGGCTGAGGCTCGTAGGTACGGCTGTATGTCAGGCGCACTAAACCAGCTAGTGACATGCTAGACTCTGCTCAAAGCAATTCATTTCAGTGATATCTCTGTTTCTTGGTAGTGAGTATGCTAACAAATTCATTTAATACACCGTCTAATATACTCCACACACCGATTTGTACATATAAGACCATCCTACAGATTAGGCATTGTACCCATTTTATAGATAAGAAGACTGAGGCCAAGGTCACATAACATGTCCAAGATCACAGAGTCAGTAAACAGAGCCATGATACAGCCGGAGACAGTCAGAGTTCAGCTCAGACTTCCCTTGTGCGACCCCAGGAAGATTCAGCTATAGGATTCGTCTTCAGTTCAAGGTCACACTGGCGGGCCTCCACATCTCGGCGCCTGTTTACTTCCTAGCAGAACTACTTCCTAGCAGGATGGACTGAGGGGAGGGAAGCGCAGCTAGTTCCATTCACCAGGTGAAAGTGCAGTGGGTTAGATGGCGCGGGCAGGGAGGGCAAGACCCCTTCTGCAGCGAGATCTGGTCATTCCTACGGGTTTTCTGTCTTCCCCCTTGGGGACGTGGGTCGCTGGGGTTGGCCAGAGGGCAAAGGGACCTTTACAGGCCTTTCTGCTAAGGGTCCTTCTTCCTTCCTCCTGCCAGTGTCCTCCACACCCTTCCACTAGAACACCGAGTGAGCGTCTGTTCCCGGTCTGCCCACAGCATCAGGGCTGGACCAGGGTTAATTGAAGATGGAGAGGAACTGGGCTTCCTTTCTGAGCCGCTCCTTACCTGTGTTGACTAAAAAGATGGGCAATATGAGAGTTGTGAATTAAGTTTTATTTGGGGCAAAATGAGGACTGCAGCCTGGGAGATAGCACCTCAGAGAGCTCTGAGAGACTGCTTCAAAGAGGCAGTGGGGAGAATTCAATATATAGGATTTTGGTGAAGGAGGAGTTCAGTTCAATCAAGCACTCACTTTACAAAAGGTTTTCTGCTAGTCGTGAAGGGATTTAGTGATTTTCTCGATATGAAGGGATGCAAGGATTGGGATCAGGAAATCAGTTCCTGAAAATATCTATCAAAGACCTGTCCCACTGGATTTCCTGGAGCACTGAGTGCCTCACTCTCCACCCTGAACTTCCTCAGTTCAGTTCAGTTGGTCAGTTGTGTCCAGCTCTTTGCGACTCCATGGACTACAGCACGCCAGGCCTCCCTGTCCATCACCAACTCCCGGAGCTTGCTCAAACTTGTGTCCATTGAGTTGGTGATGCCATCCAACCATCTCATCCCCTTCTCCTCCCGCCCTCAATCTTTCCCAGCATCAGAGTCTTTTCCAGTGAGTCAGTTCTTCGCATCAGGTGGCCAAAGTATTGGAATTTCAGCTTCAGCATCAGTCCTTTCAGTGAATATTCAGGGTGGATTTCCTTTAGGATGGACTGGTTGAATCTCCTTGCAGTCCAAGGGACTCTCAAGAGTCTTCTCCCTGAACTCCCTCAGGGGGTGTTGAAGTTCACCAGCTGCAGCAGCACAGAGCTCAATCTGCAGATGCAGATGGGAAACGTCCTTGGCGAGCACCGATTTGCAGTTGACAGCCAGTTGGTTTAGTTAACAGATACAGATCAAGGCCTTGCCGGGGCCGGGCTGGACAGTCCTCTCGCGTGGAAGCGGCCTCGTGCCTGTGTCTCTCACTGTCTCCCATGTGACAGAGCCGGTGCTGAGAGGGTGGGAGGCCCAGTGGTGTGTCCATCGGCAGAACAAAGAGATGATCGTCACTTTCTTTGCTAATTAAAAGGCATTCAGATATCCCGTTTTCGACATGCCTGCCACTATGATGTAGATTCTGTCCCTGTGGGAGACGAAAAGAACCGCTCTGGGACATGCCCTCTGGTGTGTGTAATGGACATGACCTAGAAGAACTGAGATGGTCCTGTGACTTCTCCCAATAGATTTTTAAAGACTTTCACGAGGGCACCATCGACTTTGGACCCACCTACAAGTATGATGTGGGCTCCGCTGCCTACGACACCAGTGACAAGTGCCGCACCCCCGCCTGGACAGACAGGGTCCTGTGGTGGAGAAAGAGGTACCCTTCCGACAGAACAGGTGGGTGACCCGTGTGCACAGACGCGGAGCGGGGCGGTGACCCGTGTGCCACAGGCTATATCACGTTTCTTTAGTCCAGTGCTCTTCGCTCTTTAAAGAACAAGGCTCCTGTTAACCCAGAACTACGTGAAACTCATTCCAGATGTTACCCCTAAGCTTTGGGAGTGGTGCTTTGGGGGAGCCCCCCCTGGCCTCTTTCTAGAGACTCCAGCCTGCGAGTGTGCGGGCTCCTGGGTCTCTGCATCTGTGCCTCATGGCTCTCTGCCCACACCACCCCACCCCGCTGCCTTTTGTTCACAGTGGGGATCAGGGGAGAGGTCCTGGGTCCTCCTCTCGGGCACCTTTGCCTCTCACACTTGTGCCCTTTCTCCAGCCCGTTTTGTTCAGCCCAGCTCTTACCTGCTGAAAGCCCCAACTCTAGATCACACATGAGCAAGACACAGGGAAGATAAATTTCATTCGTTAGTCATCGATTGAGTTTTGAACGATTATTGAGGCCCAGCAAGAAGTGCAGTTTGTTAAAAAATTCAAACACCTATAAACTGATACATAAACAATAAAACTGTCCTGGTGAGACGGATGCTGAGATTGCAAAGCCCAGAAATCTCACCTGCAGATTGAGAAGATGCGTTTTTGTCCAGATCAGTTTGTGGACATCTGCGCAAGAAGCCTTGTGTCCTTAGTCTCTGCCTCTCCTACTGTACAAAGAGCTGCAGGTGTCCTGTTTACCGTGGGCCCGGGGCAGAATGCCTGCAGCCGTGACTGCTGTGTTCTCACCCACTCTGCCTGCTCAGGACGAGTGTTTTTTGTTCTTTCGGCCGCACCTCGAGACACATGGGATCTTGGGTTTCAGTCAGGGATCGAACCCACACCCCCTGCATTGGAAGCCCGGAGTCTTAACCCTGGGACTGCTAGGGAAGTCCCGGGCGAGGGGTTTTTACCCCAGGCCCCAAAGCCGCCTTGACCCAGTTTCAAGTCCAAGGGGTTAGAGCCACTGAGATAGGAGGTGGTCCATGACATGGACCCCCGCTCTGTAATCAGCGTTTGTTCATGTTGATACAATTGTGTCCTATATGTCCCTGTGTGTATCTCTTGATTGGAATCTCCACGAGCAGCTGGAGAACTCAACCTTCTAGACAGCGATCTGGACGCTGGCACCCAACTCAGACACACCTGGTCTCCTGGTGCCCTCAAGTATTACGGCCGGGCAGAGCTGCAAGCGTCTGACCACAGGTAAGGTCCTGGCCGCCATCAGCATGTCCACTGCTGGAGAAGGGGGGTCTGGTGCTCCCTGCAGAGAAGAGACCTGCCCATCCGAATGCGTGTGTGTGCACGTGCGACACGTGGTAGAGTAGCGAACGTGTGCAAGCAGCTGTGTGCTTGCCACCAAGAATTAATCAGTGTTAGCCTTTTGTCATCACTCCGCATCAAAAGTGACTTCATTTATGAAAATTGCCAAGATACAGCCTGAATGGCGGTTTGTGTCATTTAAGTTTCGATAAATTATGTCGTTGTGCAACTTGCCTTTTTGTTACTTAAGTGTTTTTGAGATAGTGATGTCGCTGTTAGAGATCTGACTCTCATTTGCAACCACTGTCCTGTATTCCACTAAATATACCCACTGAATTTGCCCACTCACCTACTGATGAATATTTTCCTAATATTTTATTATTAAAAACACCATAGAGTTTATAGTATTAGATTCAGGAGTTGGGGTTTTTTTTTAATTGACGTATAGTTGATTTATGTTGTATTTCTGCTACACAGCAAAGTGACTCAGTTATACATACATATACATTCTTTCTTACGTTCTTTTCCATTATGGTTTATCCCACGATATTAGAGTTTCGCTTATCCACTTAATATGGTAGATGTCTTCAATAAGATGATGTCATCTGCCTAATAGAGGATTTTATAAATTTTTTGTAGAGTAAACCCATCCCTATGTAAAAATTACAAGGTTTGCTTTATTTCCTGCTGATCTGTTTTCAGTGAATGTCAGGTAGATTTCTACAACGTTGTACTTAGTGAGCGCATAGCACGTGGTTGTGTGGCTTCGTCGTAACTCCTTCCCTCTCCTGGGACAGTTAGATGTTATTCCTTTGTCCGTCCCATCAACAGTGCTGCAGAGATCAACCTTGTGTATAAATCTTTGTCTGACTCTGGTCATTTCCTCAGAACAAAATTCTAGAACTGAATTTGTTGGTCAAAAGATGCTCACTTTTGAGGTTCTTAATGCAAACCTAATAGCGTTAAGTTGTAACCTAACCTTTAACCTACTCCAAATAGCGCGCCCTACAAAACGCTTGAACCCCCCCAGCCCAGGGAAAATCCCCGCTTTTCCGCATCCCCAGTGGTCCTGTGTGTGGTAGTTGCTCCGTTGTGTCCGACTCTTTGTGACCCTATGGACTGTAGCCCACCAGGCTCCTCTGTCCATGGGATTCATTCTCCAGGCAGGAATGCTGGGGTGGGTCGCCATTTTCTTCTCCAGCAGTCCTGGGATTACATGCAAATAGCCTTTGCTGATGGCTGGTACGGATTTTCTCTCAGGTCATCCTTAGATAGGAAAGCTAAGATAACGCCAAGGTTAGGGAAAGATGGGCAGAAACCCCAGGACTGGAGAGCTCAGTTCCAGGCCCTAGGGGGTGCCACACGCTTGGGCTGCGTTGTCAATGTTTCCTGTTGACAGCGGAATCGGGATGGCGGTCGGGCTGGGGGACGGTCTTGCCCTGGGTTAACGGTGCCCTCTCTTCCTTTCATGTCTAACGCAGACCTGTGCTGGCCATCGTGGAGGTGGAAGTGCAAGAAGTCGATGTGGGGGCTCGGGACAGGGTGTTCCAGGAAGTGTCCTCTTTCCAGGGCCCCCCGGATGCCACGGTCGTCGTCAACCTGCAGTCACCAAGCTCAGAAGAGAAGGACGAGTTTCCTGAGGACGTGCGCCTAGAGCTCATGCAGACCCTGGGGAATTACGGCACAATCGTGCTTGTCAGGTGGCGACACGCTTGGGTGGAGCTGGGTGCTCATCGCTGGAGAGCGTGTCCCCGGGGCTGACCTGGCAAATCACCTCTCTTCCAGGATCAACCGAGGGCAGATGCTCGTGACTTTTGCCGACAGTCACTCAGCGCTCAGTGTCCTAGATGTGGACGGAATGAAGGTGAGGCATGCTTGGTCACCCGTGGAGCGTGCTCGTCCCCTCCGGCTTCTTGTGCTTGTACGTGGCCGGTTTCTGCGAACGTAGACACCCACAGGAGGGCAAGGGCTGGGTCTCTCTTTACCACATCTTTAAAAAAAATCATTATTTTTGTAAATGTTTGGCTGTGCTGGGTCTCAGTTGCTGCATGGGCTTTCCCTAGTTGTAGCGTGCAAGATTCTGTTCCCTAGTTGAGGTGTGTGGGCTTCTGACTATAGTGGCTTCTCTGGTTGTGGGGCACGGGCTTTGGGGCACACGAGATGCGCTCACTGTGGCTCCCAGCCTCTGGAGCACAGGCTCAGGGGTTGTGACCCACGGCCTTAGTTGCTGTGTGCCAGGTGGGACTGAGACTAGAGATCGGACCGTGCATCATGCGTTGGCAGGTGGATTCTTTACCACTGAGCCACCAGGGAAGCCCCGCATCTTTTTTTCTTTTAATAAAAAATTTTTAATTTAGTTTTTGGCCATGCCACGAGACATGTGGGATCTTAGTTCTCTGATCAGGGATCAAACCCATGCCCCCTGCATTGGAAGCCTAGAGTCTTAACCACCAGATCACCAGAGAAGTCCCCTCATTACCACATCTGCTTCTGGTATCTACCCTCCAGCCCCGGCTCCTTGCAGGACTGGGGAGAAACAGCAAGTTTTGGAGCACCATGCCCCCTGCGTGACTGGGGCTCCCTGCACTCACCCCCCAACCCTCAACAAGAATATTGGGGTCATGCTCTCTCCATGGGTTTCCCTTGTGGCTCAGCTGGTAAAGAATCCGCCTGCAGTGTGGGAGACCTGGGTTTGATCCCTGGGTTGGGAAGATTCCCCTGGAAAAGGGAAAGGCTACCCACTCCAGTATTCTGGCCTGGAGAATTCCACGGACTGTATAGTCCATGGGGTCGCGAAGAGTCAGACATGACTGAGCGACTTTCTTTTTTCTTTCTCCATGGTTTGGGACATGCAGCTCATAGGTGGTTCCCATTTTGATGGATAATGTGCTGGTTTTAAATTCACACCGAATGAAAAGCTTAGGATGACAGTTCGACTTCTGTTCAAACCAAATGTGAGCTGTGCCAGGCCTGCCCGAGGTCTAGACCCTCTGGGCAGAAAGTGAAGGTGGACTGGCTCCTGGTACGTGCCTTCGAGTGAGAAGCACTTTGGGGTCAGAGGGTCTAAGGTCAGCGATCATTCTCGGGGGGCTGCTCTGTCCTCAGGTGAAGGGCCGAGCCGTGAAGATCAGACCAAAGACCAAGGACTGGCTGAAAGGTTTGCAAGAGGAGATCATCCGAAAGCGGGACAGCGTGGCCTCCGTGTCCCCCACGGCCAACTCCTGTCTGCTGGAGGAGAACTTCGACTTCACGAGTCTGGACTATGAGTCAGAAGGTGAGTCACCCCGCCAGGACTTCCCGCTCCCGTGGCGAGGCAGGCAGACGAGACCTTCTCCCAGCACGAGAGCCTCAAGAGCCTTCTGAGACCCCACCTGGGGAAGGTTCCAGAGACCCCTGGAAGTGCAGGCTCACTCTCCAGGCCAGAGTTGGGGGCATTCATGCAGACGGGTGCTACCTGCAGCGCTAAGACTGGAGGCGTCTGAAGGTTCACTGAAGACAGTGAGTTGTGGATGTCAGGGCTGTGGGCCTGGTCCTGTGTCTCAGACTTCCGTGGAATTAGGGTCCCAGCCTTGCTGCCACGTGGGTGCCTGGGGCTGCTGGTGGCTGTGCCTCGGGGACCTCGGGGGTCCTAACACCAGCCACAGGCCTCGATGACGAAACAGACCCATCGATGAATGACTTGGCGCTTTCCCCCTAATTGTTCGCTGTGACATTTCCTTCCCCAAGGGGATATTCTCGAAGATGATGAAGACTATCTGGCGGATGAGCTGAGTCAGCCTGTGGTCTCAGACAGTGATCCAGGGGGAGACGAGGTCTCCACTGCCCCCGGCTCCACCTCCGCGGCACCTCCCGCCAGGTCACCAACACTCGCCAAGAAGAAGCAGCGTCCAACCTACAAAGGTAGCGTGGACCTTCCTTTTCTAACTCGCCTCTGGTGCAGTGTTCACTTGCTCAGCAGCTGGGCGTCACGTAAAGCCACCATCCAGTGTACTCGGCCCGTGAACAGAGGGGCAAAATGAGTCATAGCAAGAGATGGACACTGGGCTCTGGGAAGGCAGTTGCCACCACACCGATTTCCTCTAGTGATTTCATTTTTCTCCAACAACTGGTACCCCTCTAACACACCAGATTCATGACCATTCAGTTCAGTTCAATCGCTCAGACATGTCTGATTCTGCGATCCCATTGACTGTAGCACACCAGGCCTCCCTGTCCATCACCATCTCCCAGAGTTGCCCAAACTCATGTCCATCGAGTCGGTGATGCCATCCAACCGTCTCATCCTCTGTCATCCCCTTCTCCCACCTTCAATATTTCCCAGCATCAGGGTCTTTTCCAATGAGTCAGTTAGTTTCCTCTATTTAAATTGGCATGGCTCTGAACTGGTTTTACATTTGTGATTTTTCTCCCCGCCACTCCAAGACTTTTCTGATTCAGTCCCATAAGACACATACTCACTATCAACGTCCTGAGTTGTTGGTGTCTGGTTATATTTGTGTAACATTATATTGTTATCCAGTAATTTTACATCTTAGCATCATTATGTCATTTTAGACTTGAGAGGGACTGAAAGTCACTGGGACCAAACTGCCGGTCCCTAGATGATTAGAGTGGTTCACATTCTGCATCAAACTCTTCAGCTCCATTTCAGCCACAGCCACCAGTACCTTCCAGCTGTTGGACATTGTATCTCCTTGTTGGTGGCGAGCAGGTGCAGGGGCTTAGCTGTGTGTCAGGACCCTTTGAGCTGGGGCTGAGAACAAAAAACAGGGGTGACAATTAGATACTTCCCAGGAGGTACAGAGACCACCCCCAAACCCCTTTGACGGTTTTTGGTCCCAAAGCCAGTCAGTAGCCTGGCTGCATTGAACTGTCAAGAGCTTAATAGACTGCTGAGGCCTGATCAGTTGCCACATTATAGAGATGTGGGCCTGGCAGGTGAGGCTGGGACCCTGGAAACCTGGTGACTCATGGAGCTCCCAGGTGACTCGGATGCACATCCAGGTGTGAGTTCAGTTCAGTTCAGTAGCTCAGTCGTGTCCAACTCTTTGTGACCCCATGAACTGCAGCACGCCAGGCCTCCCTGTCCATCACCAACTCCCAGGGTCTACCCAAACCAATGGTGTGAGACTGCTGCCAGTTCAGAGGCAACAGCCTTCTTTAGCAAATCAAGGTGCTTCTATACGCTGCACGTCCAGAGGGCTCCTGCCCTAGAGCAGAAGTGGCTGAAGGGATGTGCCCTTGAGACAGGAAGTGGTCCTCTTCTCCAGGGTGGCCATCATTCAGGCATCCTTTGGAGGCAGAGCAGGTGTGTACTTGAAGCGGCTTGGGGTTCTGACATGTGGGCAGACTCGCCCCCTGGTGGACCTCGAGGGAATATCTCCTTGATGCTTTAAGGCCCTCAGTCCAGGTGCTCAGTCATGCCTGACTCTGCGACCCCATGGGCTGCAGCACACCAAGCTTCCCTGTCCTTCACTGTCTCCTGGAGTTTGCTCAAACTCATGTGCCTTGAGTCAGTGATGCCATCCAACCATCTCATCCTCTGTCATCCCCTTCTCCTGCCTTCTTGGGTCTTTCCCAGCATCAGGGTCTTTTCCAGGGGGTTGGAAAAGGGCCCTCAGGCACTCCCTTTAGAAGGAGACATCCTGCCTCCCCCAGCAGAGCTCATGAGATGCACCTCGCTTTTAGATTTGAGGGATGGGAGGATGAGCCACGATGAAATGAATCGAGGTGTGCTGTGGTGTGGAAGAGAAGACCAAAAACTGTCCTGAATTTAAATGTAAAAAGTGAAAAAAGTCGCTCAGTCATGTCTGACTCTTTGACTCATGGGAACAGACCATGGAATTCTCCAGGCCAGGATACTGGAGTGGGTAGCTTTTCCCTTCTCCAGGGGATCTTCCCAAACCAAGGATCGAACCCAGGTCTCCCGCCTTGCAGGCAGCTTCTTTATCAGCTGAGCCACAGGGGAAGCCCCAAAAGTAATAAATGTAATAAAACAGAAGCAGTCCCCTCCCCATGCCCCTGGTGAGTCAGGATGGTGAACACTCAGGCAGTTGCTGGCGCGGGCTGTGGGATTTGGGTCTTGAGTGAGCAGGGACCTTCCATGCTGGACCTTGCCGCTGGACTGCAGACTGCCCCACCAGCAGAGAAGTGAAAATGTTCCCAACGCCAAAACTGTCACTGCCCTGTTTCAGAGTGGGGAATGAAAAATGAGGGGCTCTAGGGTCTTCCCTGCTGGTCCAGTGGTTGAGACTCTAGGCTCCCAGTGCAGAGGATACAGGTTCGATCCCTGGTCAAGGAACTGAGATCCCACATGCTACACAGCTCAATCTAAAAAAAAAAAAAGAAAAGTGGAGGGGCTCTGGTTTTCAGCTGTCATTCTGTGTGGAAGTCTTGTGGATTATTTGGGAAGGAAGCGCGCCTACACTTTAAAGTTCTTCGGTGTCTCGTGTATGGACATCACACCTTGTCCACGGCTCACCAAGTGTTCCAAGCAGGCATTAGGTGCCCTTTCCCCACCCCCATGCCAGCAGAAAGGGACCCTTCAAGCTGTCCTGCGGGAGGGGTCCCTGCAGACCCGAGTCTGACTGCCCTGACTCACGTCCCGCCGTGTCCTCCAGATGATGCCGACCTGGTGGAGTTAAAGCAGGAGCTGGAAGCAGTTGGGGACTTCCGCCACCGCTCTCCAAGCAGGTCTCTGTCGGTTCCCAGTCGGCCTCGGCCACCTCACCCACCGCAGAGACCCCCCCCTCCAAGTAAGACTCTGCTTGCTTTCCACTCACCACGATGCCTGCTGGGAATAACCGCGCCCTTCCTACCTGCTGAGCGAATGGCTTTAAAATCCTGCTGTTGGGTTTTCACAGCGCTTTCTCCCCTCCTCGGGCTCCTCTTCGTCCTAAATCCTTGGCGAGTTTGGTATCAGAGATCGCTTTGTGTCTTGCAAGCAAGTCAAAGCAGCCCTTGCTAAAGCTGCTCTTTGCCCTCTTGTGGCTGTGCTTTTGTTTGAAGCTGCTTTCAGTTTGAAACCTTATAGGTTGGAGAACTGGGGCCACAAATGAGCTGGGGACATTTTGAGCTCCTTCTCCCCCCAACCCCCAACGGCATCTCTCAGCACCTTCTCTCCTGGACCACTGCCCACCCTCTCTGCTCACGAGGACGCGAGTAAGCCCAGGTGCCCTGACTCGGAAGGTGGCCACGCACGCGCCTCTAAGCGGGCACCACTCCATCTGTGAGCCCGAGCCCGAGTCTGCTGAGAACGGCTTTTCCCGGTCTGGGTCTCAGCGTAGCACTTTTCTTCCTGACTCCCCCAAAAAACAATGCTTTGCTCATAAAACACTCCTCAATAATCGGAAATAAGGTTGTACCATGCTTTTGATCAGTTACCATTTACCTCCACTGCTTACTTCTCCCCACCTCCACCCCGCCGTGACAGTAAAGATTTTCCTAAGCCCTACTTTCAGAATTGGGTTCATCGTGGGTTACATCACAATAGTAATCAACGGCAAGTCAGAAACCCATGACTTGTTTAAGCATATTTTTTTTACTTTTCAGAGTTCATGCTCAGAAAATAAATTAAAATATTAAATAAAAATAAAGTGATATCCTATATTATGGTGGAGGTTTACAAAAAGAGATAATAGAAACAATAAAAAATTTAATTTCACTTACCTAGTGATGATAGTTGTTAACCAAAAAATTTCCATCCTTTTTCCAATTAGATATATCTATGTCTATGTAAAATCAATTTTTATTAACAGAATTGGTATCCATTTTTTTTTTGTCATCTGTCTTTTCATCTAGTGTTTCTGTCACTAAATGTTGTTCTAAATATGATTAATTAATGGCTATAAGTATTATTAAATATAGTTTATTCTCCTTCTTTAGGAATTTTTTTAAGACTTTGCCCATGAAACATCTTTAAAATTTAGTCCTAATAACAGTAGTGTGTTTTAAACCGCTTAAAAGTGATGGATTAGGTTTTATGTCAGATTTAACATCCCCCCGCCCAGGATGTTAGATTAAAATTTTCATTCAAACACTGCTTCTCCAGAGAATCTACATTAATAGGCCCAAGTTATTAGAGAATCAGAAGACAGCCTTGAAGCACCTCTGAATCGCTGAAGGCCATGGATGTACTCAGACCATGACCTTGCTCTCGCTCTCGGCTGGCTGGGAATTTTGTGTTGAAGTAGCTGTGACTTCACTGAGATGGAATCTCTGCGCTCCTTGGTTTTTACAGCTGGTTTCATGGTGAAAAAATCAGCCTCGGATGCCTCCATCTCCTCTGGCACCCACGGGCAGTACTCGATTTTGCAGACGGCAAAACTCCTGCCGGGAGCCCCTCAGCAAGCGGTGAGTTCTCCTTTCTCAGATCAGAGCGAAACGGGCCAGCTTCTGAAACCCATGAGGTCTGCCCCGTGGTCCATGCATAGCCCCTAACATCATGCCGGGTCAACTCTTCCCGGTGAATACATAGAGTTCTGTCTCCAACTCTCTGCCTATCCACCATTTACCCCCCCAAACCCTATAACTTACTACCAGGTCCTTTGTAGGGGTTTTTAATGGTCGTCCAGAGTGTGAGAGAGAAAATCACATTTGAAGAAAACTCCCAAGCGCCCCTTCATGGAGGGACTGTTGGTTTCCAGACATACCTGCTTCTCTCCCTTCTGACGCTCGCGTTTGACCTTGGTGTATAGAGCAGGGGCTGGTAGAAGGAGAAATATGAGAAGTTCAGATCAGTTGTCTTGAGAGAAGAGACTAAAAAGAGATCTAAGTAGTGCAGTAAGGATGCTGGTTTAGTAACAATAGGATTTTAGAGGCGGGGCGTTCTAGAGGGTGGCATTGAGCTCTAAAGAAGACTGTGGGTGAAGGTCAGTGGACTAGAGTTAAGGAAGGAGGGAGGTGCCATTGGGAGCCGGGTGGAAGGGAGAGTGAGGAGAGCTGGGCCAGCTGATGGCCACGGTCATGCTCACAGCAGGGGTAGGAGGCTGACTTGACCTCTGTGGTTTACAGTGATGAAGGCAGGTCCTCAAAGGCGACTCAGAGGTGGAGGTTAAGAGGTAGAACAGTGAAGAAGTAGAATCAGCACTTTTGAGAAACATCTGGAAAGTGTTGCGTGACTCATTGGACCTTGGAAGGAGTGACTTCTGACTAATCTTTCTTGCTTTTTTACCTGGTTATCGAAGTAAAGATAGAGGATGGTTGGTCCATGTTGCACAATCCTCGAACCACCCGGTTGGGGAGACCAGATCATCTGAATGTTATTGCATCCCTCCCCCCGGGTATTCGAATGCTCCGAGGGAAAGAGACTTGAAGGGTGCAGTTTCGATGGGAGCTGTGCCTTCATCGCTGATGGAGCTCTGTCAACCTCACGCTCATGTATGGATCCGTAGGCGACGCTGTTTTCCCACTTGTGCTAATATGTATTTCTTCCTGATTTTTGTCCTCAAGCCCAAAGCAAGGACTGGGATAAGTAAGCCTTATAATGTCAAGCAGATCAAAACAACCAACGCTCAGGAGGCGGAAGCAGCCATCCGATGTCTCCTGGAAGCCAGAGGAGGTAGGTGCTCCCCCAGGTCGCCTTCAAGATTCTGCTCTTCTTCTCATATTCTTGCAAAAAGGGGCCTAGAAAAGAACAGAACTCTTTTTCTGGAGGCAGTATTCAGTAAAAGTACCCTTTAGCAACATTTTATAAAATTCATCTACGAAGATTTATCGTCCATTTAGAATTATATATTTAAAATTCAGTAAGTATCAATAGATAAAAATAATCCCAAGATTATTAAGGAGCACTTAGGGGAGAGACAGAAATAAACGAAAATGAGTTTTAGAAGAGGTTCTTGCTCAAGGCACTAACTCATCCTGCTGGCTCAGTAGAAAGAGATGGTTAAGTAGGCGTTCTCCTTCAGGCAAGACATCTCGTCTTTTAATTACCAGCATTCCTCGATTCTTCACTGTCAGGCAGGGACCTCTTCTCTGCCATACTGCCTGCTCATTTTTTGTTGCAGTCACTTCACCTAACCCTTGTTAACCATGTTTTAACTTAGAATCTCCCCTATGCATTCAAAATCACTGGTAACTAGCAATTTGGGGTTTGTTTGTTTGTTTGTTTGTTTGTTTTGACTTTATACTAGACTCTCTTTTGAAGAGGGCAAAGTATGCCCTCTGAAAAGCCAGATGCAGTTACAGTTGCCCGATTTGTTTCCAGTCTGGATATTTCATTTATTTGAAATTCCCAAATAACATTTAAAGAGGGCATGGATTAAGAGGCGGAGAAACACTGTTGCGTGATAACACCATGGTTTCTCTCTTATTTAAAAAAAACAACGAAAACTCATTGTATGGATGAAACAGCCCATCAGCTCTCTTCCACCCAGCCCCCAGTGGCACTCCCTCCTTCCTCACCTCTAGTCCGTTGACCTTCACCCATAGTTTTCTCCAGAGCTCAGTGCCACCCTCTAGAATGCGCACCTCTAAAATCCTATTGCTGTTATTACCAGCATCCCTGCTGCATTGTTTAGGCCCCACTAGGTCTCTTTATTGGAGAAGGCGATGGCCCCCATGCCAGCACTCTCGCCTGGAAAATCCCATGGACGGAGGAGCCTGGTGGGCTGCAGTCCATGGGGTCGCTGAGGGTCGGGCACGACTGAGCGACTTCACTTTCACTTTTCACTTTCCTGCATTGGAGAAGGAAATGGCAACCCACTCCAGTGTTCTTGCCTGGAGAATCCTAGGGACGGGGGAACCTGGTGGACTGCCCTCTATGGGGTCGCACAGAGTCAGACATGACTGAAGTGACTTAGCAGTAGTAGCAGGTCTCTTTATAGCCTCTTCTCTCAAGACAACTGACCTGAACTTCTCATACTTACCTCTTCTGTCAGCCCCTGCTCTATATGCCAAGGTCAAATGGATAAAGTGAAGCATATCCATCCCATGAAATATTATTCAGCCGTAAAAAAGAATAGAGTGCTAACACATGCTCTGTCATGGGTGAATCGTGAAGATACTGTGCTGAGTGAAAGAAAACAGACCCAAAAGGCCATGTGTTGTATGATTCCATTTATGTGAACTGTCCAGAAGAGTCAGATCTATATAGAGAAAATTATAGTGGTTTTTCAGGAGCGAGAGGAGAGGAGGGACTGGGCAGTGACTGCTGTGGAAACGTGTGGGGTCTCTTTTTGAGGTGATGAAGATGTTCTGGGGACCATATGGTGATGGTTGTACAACTTTGTGACTATAACCACCAAAGTATAATCGTTGAAAAAGGGCAAATTTTGTGGTATGTTAATTAGATTACAGTCAAGGGTTTTTTTTTCTAAGTCTGTATAGACGTGGAGAGTGGGAAAGGTTTGAGGTTTGAACTCTACCCTGCATCGCAACTTAATATTTTCCTTCTCATGGGCCCTGCTAAGATTTCAAGGAGTTCTACCATCATCTCCCCTGAGCAACATGGGTACACATTAAACTTTGCACCTGATCTTAGGGTCTCACTGATTCTCCCCTACACAGACCCCCAGATCACCATCCCTGTTGAGAAGGTGAGCGTGAGAAGCTGGGGCCAAGCCTAGCTGGTTGGTCCTGACAACCCTCAGAGATTTAGATCAAAGAGAAATACATTGCGTTATCCTTTAAATAATGCCTTGTCCTATATGCGTCCACCATGCCATTCCATGCTTCAGGTGTCCCAGGAGAAGCCCTAAATGCTCCAGCCTTGAGGGACCAGGAATCTTCCAAACCAGAGCCCACAGCGGGGGTGGCGCCTCTTCTGCCCCGTCGGCCCGCCCCCAGGGTTCCTGCCATCAAGAAACCAACCTTGAGGAGGACAGGAAAGGTAAGAACCTGGTCATGTAAGCCTGTTGCTCCTGGGCTGCTCAGATGTCTCCTTAGATAAGAATTATGTCTCCGATGAGTCTGGTCTCTTTATACACGTTCACGACTCCCAGCCACAGCCCCATCTTTGAGGTACATGCCCGGCAATTGCTTTCTCCCTCTCATCCCTGCTGCTTCTTGGCTCTCGCTGAGCAGAAACTTTGGGAATTTTTCACCAAGACAGGAACAGCTTGGAGGTATCATTCTGTCTAAATGTTCCATTTCTGTTCCCAAACCAAGCCAGCGTGGGACGCTGTATTCCACGTGTCCCAGTAATTCCCATTTGTGTGTGTGGTCTGTGTCCTATGCCCACGGTTCACGTGTACAGATCTTATTTGCATTAGAAAAACAGTCACCGGTCTCCGGATGGGCCCTGTTTGACAAGCGCATGTGTGGCCTCGGATCCTGGAGGCGCGACAGCTCTTGCCACTTTTCTTGCAGATTGTTTTCTGCTCTCGCTCTCAAGCTTCTCAGCCTTGCTTGCTGCTTCAGAGACATGAGTTTGTCAGGACAGTAGCAGCCCAAAGACTGGCACCTCTAGAGACATCTGGATCTTCCGTTTGAGCTCAGTGTGCCAGTCACGGACACTCGGTAATCCTTGGCTGGTCATTACAGAATGGTTGCTTGTCCACCTGGAGGAAGTGTGAGCGTGGCTTGGGAGCCTGGCTCTTCCAGAGCCGGCTTTGTGTTTTCTGGGTTGCTCTGCTGTTCCACGTCTGCTCATTCATCCGCCCATTTTCCACGCCTCCTTGCACTTGCAGACCTTTTTCCTCAGCCTCTTCCCTGTTCTCACTTTGTCTTTTCAAGGCCAGAGGTAGAAATGAGTTCGTTTTCCTCACCAGCTGCACAGGAGCTGAAGTAAAAGGCTGTCAGAGAACAGGTTGTCTTTTGCAGCTGGTTTATCTAAAGAACCAGTGGCAATACTGAAACGCTGATGTTTAAGCTACCGACAGCCATGTCTGTACAAAAGCTCCCTCTGGTCTCATGCAGTTGTTTCCTTTGTGGTCCGTTTGAATCAGAGCCGAGGAAGGGAAGTCCCTGTGTGAAATCTGCCATTCTTCTATATTTGAATAGCAAAGATTCAAGGAGCCAGTATACCCTTCAATGAGTCCTTCAATTAGCTTAACACTGTGACATAAGCTACTTCACTGAATCATCAAAGCTGCAGCCTCCAGGAAGAGTTTTCAGAGAGGTTCGCTGTTTAATAAAGGAAGACTATAATCCCGTTTCCTAGGTAACAGAGAAACTTGTTTCAGATTATTCCCTGTGGTGGGTTTAAAGCTTCTACTCATATTTCATTGGACCTGCTGTTCCTCCTTGATACCTGTGTGTTTCTCCCATGCTCTTTCATGCCTGATGACACCCCCGCATCCCAGACATTCTCAAATCCTGAATTTGCTAGAATGTCCGCGTGGCCCCATCTCGCGTGTGCTGATCGATTCCCAGTTCCCTGGGCAGGCTGCTGATTGACGCTCTTTGTCGTACCTTTTCTCAGCCCGCGTCACCGGAAGAACAGCTTGGGCATCAGGCCGTCCATTTTACAATCGGGCCCCCGGAGTTGAGCCCTGACACCCCTCCACTAGCGACAGTCCCTCCGGTTCCCAAACCGAGAACGTTTCAGCTGCGGAAAGGTGCCGCCAGGAAGGCCACTCCGGACGAGGCCCCGCCCACTCCGGAGGCCCCGCCCACTGCCACCCCGCCCACTCCGGAGGCCCCGCCCCTCGTGCCGCAGGTGCCCCCACGCAGGAAGAAGTCGGCGCCAGCGGCCTTCCACCTGCAGGTGCTGCAGAGCAGCTGCCAGCTTCTCCAGGGGCTCCCCTGCAGCGACGGTTCACCCACAGCCCCACCTGCTGGGGGTGCGCTATCTCCACAGCCGGCTTTCCTGGGCATTTCATCATCACCTGCAAGCCCCGAGGCTGATGGCACCACGGACAGAAAATCAGTGGGTGCCCCCCTTCTCGGTGACTATCAGGATCCCTTCTGGAGCCTCCTCCACCACCCTAACCTGTTGAATAATTCCTGGCTTTCCAAGAGCTCCGATTCCTCGGACTCGGGGACTGGGAACCTCGGAAGGGTGCACTCAGCCCCGTTGCAAGTCAGTGCCTCACCAGCCCAGGAGCCGCCCCCGGAGCACAGACCAAAAGACTTTGGTACCTGGGTGACAATCAGTGACAAGGACAAGAGAACGGTGCTGCAGGTGTTTGACCCACTGGCGAAAACCTGACGGGGAATCCCAGGGCCGCTCCTCCGCAGGATGCCTGCCTTCTCCCCTCGGCTCCACTTTACAGGGGGAAGGCCCACTGCCCTTAACCCCACGTGGAAAGAGGCATTAGTTAAAGGCACACTGAAAACACATGGGTACTCCTGTGTAGTTTACAAAACTTGTGTCTCTTCCTCCATACGATTATTATTCAGCCACCAAGATATGTTTTATTGCAGACTTGAGCATGTTCTCTCTCCTCTCAGGGTATGAGAAACCTCCAGGCAGATTCAGCCTGTGGATTTTAGGAAAGGAAACCTAGCCCATAATGCCCAGGAAGCTCCTTCCCACCGAATTTTAAATGATTGTTTAAATTATGTGTGTATGTGGTGTGGTTTTTAGAAAAATATTGTTTGCAGCTTACAGATTTGGAATAACTTTTTGGTGACCCACTGAAGGTTGATGTGTACAAGATTACACTAGAAGGTGGTTGGGACCATTGTGAGCTGGACCTGGCCAACACCAGGTTAAAAAAAAAAATACGAGAGTAGGAAGCAGCAAATAGGTCCACCAAAAGACAAGACTGTCATTCCCAGCAGCCCTTGTGTTTGTTAATGTACATGTATATTAACCACTGTGGTGTGCAGGTCTTAGGGGAGATGGTGGCATTCCCTGGATCATCTAGCTTCACCCGAGCTCCAGCTGGCTAGAGCCTCCTGTACCATGTCTTAGACTTGGCATGTCCCATGTCTTAGACTTTGCATGTCCCATAAATTGCTGCAGTCCTAATCTCTGGTGTGCTACTCATTGTTCACACTCTCTATTCCCTATTGAATAAAACCTCATGGACTTCTCTTCCCCTTTATATTCCATACCTGGTAAAAGCACAGATTGTGAAAATACCGGCACATAATCCTGAGTCTCATTGTTAGAATTTGAAGAATATTTGTTTTAGTTTGGTCTACCTGACTGTGGTTTCAGGAAGGAAAACACCATATGTCCCCAAGTATAAGAAACGCCAGGATATCCTGAGTTAACTTATCATCTACATTAGGGTTTTTCCCCCTGTATACATTTCCAGCACCACCTCTTAACTATTCAGTTCAGTTCAGTTTAGTCGCTCAGTCATGCCTGACTCTTTGCAGCCCCATGGACTGCAGGACACCAGGCTCCCCTGTCCATCACCAACTCCTGAAGCTTGCTTAAACTCATGTCCATTGAGTCAGTGATGCCATCCAACCATCTCATCCTCTGTTGCCCCCTTCTCCTCCTGCCTTCAATCTTTCGTCTCAACTATTCAGTCATCTAGAAAGACATTGCCATGCTGCTTTACATTTTTAAAAGAATGTTAGGTCTGGAAGTCTTTGGGAACAGACTTCATAATTTTGCTGATAAGAAATTGACTGGCAAGATCGTAGCATGCCGCATACCATGTTTAGGCATTTTCCATGTCATAGAATCAGACATCGATGGACCAGGGAATTCCTGTATTCAGAACTAACCGTTTTGTTGTTGCAGTAATCATTTTGCCGGGGGAAATGCCACTCCTACTAATTAAACCTCTGGGGTTTCAGAATTAACTGTCATCACCACTATCAAGATACAGTACAGATTATTTTAGTCTGGCACTCAAGACTAGATCAGACTTCCTTGGTGGCTCAGATGGTAAAGCATCTGTCTACAATGCGGGAGACCCGGGTTCGAGCCCTGTGTTGGGAAGATCCCCTGGAGAAGGAAATGACAATCCACTCCAGTACTATTGCCTGGAAAATCTCATGGACAGAGGAGCCTGGTAGGCTACAGTCTATGGGGTCGCAAAGAGTCAGACATGACTGAGCGACTTCACTTCAAGACTATATCAAAGCTATATCTCATTTCACCTGAAAACTAAGAAAAAGATACTAGTGAGCCCTGGAGATAAACAGATAATGTGAGTAGTTAACTTAGTCATAAAAAATGGTGTTTTTAGCCTTAGCTGATTGGGACACCTTCTCTAGCACCTCCTTTATATCATTTTTATGTCTCTAAGAAATGTAAGAAGTAAACATGATCGTCAAAAGAGTTGGGAGGAGAGAGGCTGCAAGATGGGGGATAGGCTTTGGAAAGGTAAATCATTTGCAGGATTCACATTGCTTCTAAAGGGTACAGTTGAGAATGGAATCAAAGATTTCTTAATTCAAACACTGTTTTCTCTATAACCTCTTTCCTGCTAAAAAGGAGGTGAATTTGAAGGCATGTCTGTGTATCAAGTCAGAAAAAGCATGGGTGGGGGGCAGTAATCACCACAAAAGTTGCTTCTAGGGCTTAATTTTCAGGTTTCTTCTTTGTTCGAGGTAGCAAATAGCCAATAAATGGTACTGAGAACAGAACTTCATTTAACATAGGTGTTCATCACACATACAGTACTTAAAGAATCTGACAGTAAGCATTAACACAATTGTATTGAGGCAGGTTGAAGGAAAAATTACAAGTAGTTTAACATGAAGAAATGAATACTGTTTGATCATGGCTGTTCAGATTTAATGAACAACAGAGACCAGGTTTTGAGTTGATAACTGACTCGATGGACACGAGTCTGAGTGAACTCTGGGAGTTGGTGATGGACAGGGAGGCCTGGCATGCTGCGATTCATGGGGTCGCAAAGAGCCGGACACGACTGAGAACTGAACTGAACTGCACTGAACTGAAGGTTCTCACATTAACATTCTGTTAAAAAGGGACAGTTGGAATTGTCTTATTTTTTAAATTGTTGCTTAACAGTTGGTATCTTTCCTAGGCTGGCAGTGGAGTTGGTTGAATAATCTTGACAGTGAGCAGCTGGCATCCTGGGGATTTCATTCTGGGGTTTTTTAATCTTTCCTTGATGCTCCCACAGCAGCCTTTTTATTGTGGCCTTGCAGTTTATTTCATTACTGTTCTGTAAGGCGTTACTATTCACCACAGAGTATTTTTAGGCACAGACTTTATAATTTGGCATTGAACCCAATTAAATTCCTTTTTACAACATAATCTTACCAGACTTCTTTCCTATTTTAAAAAAATTGTTGCAGTAAATTACTGAAACTGGGACATCTGCCCAAGCGACTCCTATAAAAGTTTAAAGTTGTTGAAGTTCGAGACACTTAAAATTCTCCTGACCTGTATAAGTAATAAGCAAGGTAACGTATAAAAACATTTCTTTTGTAACAAAGTAATTCTATTAAAAAAGAAAGCTGCAAAAATTGCTTACTGAATCTTACTGGATGACTAGCAATGAATAAAAACTCTGTTTATTTGAAGTGATAATTTGTACTGAATTTTTAAAAAAACACCTATTAAATGTTTTGTCTTTTTTTTTTTAAAGAAAATGTTTGGTTTTGTTCTTTTCAGATATGAAGAAAAGCTTGGGGTATCTTCGGCCAGCCTTTTATTCTGGCTGAAATGTGATTATTAGTTATTTGTCTGAGTTTCTGTTTCCTTTCTCAACCACCAAACTAAGTTGAAGCAGTATAAAATAGCTTGGTTAAGAATTTACGAGTTGAATGCTGCTGGCCGGGCTTACTGCCAGAACATTAATAACTTTATGCTATAATATTGAGAGATGCTAGGATTCATGTTCTATAGGATCTCATAGCAAACTTAGATTGCTGAAGTGATTTGAGTCCATTATTGCATGGAGACAGGCAAAAGGAGTCTTCCAGTTCTGTCTAGGTTTGTTTTTAGCTCACTAATACATGAAATTTAGGTCATAAATGTTCTCTGATGCCTTTCAGGAATAAGAATATACTAACAATCTCCACGTATTAAAGATGCTTAGTCCTTCGTGACCATTAAGTACTGTATTGAATTATTTTAATCTGAGTGCCTGGGACTTGGATGGGGAGGAAGAAAACAACCCATTAGGGTGCCTTCCTTATCCAAGGTCACAGACTGAAACTCATCCTCATACAAGGCAAGCTGTTTGCATCAGCTCTGTCTCCATGAGGTAGGAGAATACAAATGAGAGAATGATTAACTGAGCAGAGGGCCAGGGCAGATTGGACAGAATATGGATTAAGAATTTGATATGTAGCAAAGTAGATTTCTGTACATGGAAAGAATGAGCGAATGGAGACTGTCAGAGCACCTTAAACGACAGTTTAGGATTTTATTCTATTCTTAGGATTTATATCTATATATGTAGATAATAGAAGTAGCAGGCAGCAAAAATACCTAAATAAATCTGAGTGTTGGTATGCTTAAGATTACAGGCTTTGCCTGGGCTAATAGCAGTGCTTCAAAGCATCTGGAACATCATTTATAAATGGTGTGAGGTAGGGGGTCTGACATGCTCCTGAGGGGTAATTACCCTATGCCATTTATTAAATATATGCTATTTGTTAAATAACCATCGCTTTCACTTTCTAAATCGGGTTTCTCAAGGTGTTATCAATTTTGTTGACATTTTCAAATAACAGCATTGGTATTTATATTTCTTACTGTTTATTTTTATTTTTATGTCAGTTTTTAAAACACTTTTAATGAATTTTAACTTAAAATCTTTCATTTGCACCCTTCTCTGGTTTTGTTATTTTCCTAATTTCTTAATTAAAGCTCATACTGGGTTTCATTATTTTTAGTCTTGCTCAACAATAAAGACATTTAAAGTTATATATTTTACCCTGAT